>NC_132782.1:118596586-118899616 GCF_048418805.1 Vulpes vulpes
ATGAAATGATTACCACAATAAGTTAAGATCCATCCCCAAACATAGTTAAAAGTTCTCATCACAAGAAAAAATCATTAAGATCTACCCTCTTAGCAACTTTCAAATATACAGTATTGTTAACTATAGTCACCATGTGTACATTATATCACCAGGGTTTATTTATGGTATAACTAGAAGTTTGTACTCCCTGTTTTGCCTGTCTTCAACCATTTCACCTATTCTCAATGCATAGTGGCGGCACCAACTTAATTCCTGCAGTACCCTAGGGTTCTCTTTTTCTCTACGTCCTCACCTGGTACTTGTTATCTCTCCTCATTTGATAATAGCTATCCATCCTAACAAGTGTGAGGTGAGCTCTCACTGTGGTTTTGGTTTGTGTTTTCCTGATTAGTGATGTTGAGCACTTTTTAATGTACCTGTTGGCATTTGTATATCATCTTTGGAAAAATGTCCATTTAGTTTTTCTGCCCATTTTTAAGTTGGATGATTTGTTTTGTTTGCATTCTATTGAATTCTATGGGTTCTTTGTACAGTTTAGATATTAACCCCTTATCAGGTATATAATTGCAAGTATTTTTTTTCCATTTCATAGGTTGCCTTTTCATTTCGTTGGTGGTTTCCTTTGCTGTGTAGAATATAGAAGCTTTTTAGTTGATATAGTCCCACTTATTTATTTTTGCTTTCGTTGTCTTGGCTTTTGATGTCAAATCTAAGAATTCATCCCCAAGACTGATGTTTAAGGGGCTTACCACCTATGTTTTCTTCTAGGTATTGTATGGTTTCAGGTCTTACATTTAAATCTTTAATCCATTTTGAGTTAATTTTTGTGTTGGTATAAGATAGTGGTCCAGTTTCATTCTTTCACATGTGGATGTCCAGTTTTCCTGGAACAATTTGTTGAGGAGACTGTCCTTTCTCCATTGTATATCCTTGGCCCCTTTGTCCTAAATTGACCTTATATGCATGAGTTTATTTCTGGGCGCTCTATATATCTTTTTTTATGCCAGTACCATACTGTTGATTATTATGGCTTAGTAATAAAGTTTGAAATCACGAATTGTGATGTCTCCAGCTTTTTTCTTTCTCAGATTTCTTTGGCTATTAGGGGTCTTCTGTGGTTCTATACAAGTTTAAGGCTTCTTTGTTCTATTTCTGTGAAAAATACCATTGGGATTTTGATAGTGATTGCATTGGATCTGTAAATTGCTCTCAGTGTTAATGACATTCTAACAATATTCTTCAATCTACAAGCATGGAAGATCCTTCCATTTGTGCTTTCTTCTATTTCTTTCATCAGTGTATTACGGTTTAGTGTCTTTATCTTCTTGGTTAAATTTATTCCTGGATATTTTACTCTTTCTGATGCAACTGTAAATGGGTTTTTCTTAATTTCTATTTCTGCTACTTCATTATTAATGTATAAAAATAATTTCCTTTTTGTGTATTGATTTTGTATCCTGCAACTTTACTGAATTTATCTAAAAGCTTTGTGGTGGAGTCTTTAGTTTTTTTTTTTTTTTTTAATATGCACTATCATGTCATCTGTAAATAGTGACAGTTTTATTTCTTCCTTACCATCCAATTTGGATGTCTTTTATTTCTTTCTCTTGTCTGATCACTATGGCTAGTATTTCCAGTACTGTGTTGAGTAAAAGTGGTGAGAGTGGACATTCTTGTCTTGTTCTTGGTCTTAAGAGAAAAGCTTTTAGTTTTCACCACTGAGTGTGATGTGGGTTTTTTATATTTGGCTTTTATCATGTTGAGGAATGTTCCTCTAAATCCACTTTGTTGAGTTTTTTTTTTTTTTAATCAGGAATGGATATTGTATTTTGTCAAATGGTTTTTCTGCATCTATTGAGATTATACCACTGCTTTTGGATGGAGTATTCTGTAAATGTCTGTTAGGTCCACCTGATTTAACATGTTTCAATGTCTTTCTTGTGTTCTGTCTTTATAGATGGTATCCTCTTTTTCCTAGTCTAATTAGATTTAAAATTATCTAGCAACTTTTAAAATCTCTGATGCCCCTTATAACTTACTAGTGGTCAGATCAGTAATCTGAGCGATCATGGCTAGACTCTTGGTAGTTAATTTTTTTTTTCAATCTTAGTTTCCTTTTTTTTTTTTTTTTCTTTCTTTAATTTTCTTTTCTTTTCTTTTTTTGTTTTTTAGAAGAGCATTTATTTGAGTTCTCAGAAATGCCCTTTGGGGGACAGATTTGGTGCATTTTGGGGAGCACAGCAATTCAAATTGTGTCCAGTGTGTCACAAGTGTGGAGTACTTAAAGGCAAAAAGGAATACTTGTATACATTATTTACAATGAATTTTGTTTGGTGTTGACAGCAGAAAACTAATCTTGGCTACACATAATTGGTTGCTAAGGCTGTCATAAGAAACATCTGTTACTGTAGCAGATTGCAGCTACTGGTGGAATTCTTGCTATATTGGTAGTTTGACCTAGTTCAAAAGTTCACAATTACACTGGGAGGAGGACTTGCATAAGGCCCACATCCTAATGGTCACCGGCTCCATTTTAAAATACTTTGACATAAGTGCATCCATTTTATTTCACCTTTTACAATATCCTTTTTGTAAAAAATATTTACAAATAAATGTAAAATTTAACCTTTAATAAATTCACATTTTATATAAATTTTCTTAGGGCTTAGAAAATGGTATATAGGTATTTTTAATAGAAATCTTTATTTTAAAAAAAATCTTTATTTTTTATTCACATATGTGTATATATATATATATATATTTTTTTGTTTATATATTTTTAAATGGAGATTATAACCAGGATTCTGTCACAAAATTAATATACTTTTCCAATATACTGGTGTTTTAAAAGATATTCTATACTGTTAACTGAATAGAATTTTTCCATTCCTTCTTACCTTTTGCTCAATTATAAGGAATTAGAAAGACTTGCTATGTTGTCAAAATGTAAGGAGAGAACTCTGAATTCCATCATTTGAAGAAAGTTAAAGCTTGGATTACATAATTCAGTTCATTTAAGTGATAAAATTTTAGTTTTGGAAGAGACTTGAGAACTCATTAGTATCGCTGTCTTTATGCAACGTATTGTCAACTGAGAAAAGAGGCAGAACTGAAATAAAAAGAGCATTCCATCTTGTAGCTGAGATGTTTAAAAACATTTTTCAGCTATGTATATTCACAAAATAACATTTGTTTTTTGCTATCAGAAAAATATTTAGCTAGCCATAAGAACAAATGAATATTTTACATGAATTATTTAACTAATGTTATAAAAGGCAGTTTCTTGAAGAGAGGTACTTAAACCGGTTTTATAGAGCTATAAAATATTTAGTAGGAGCAAAGCAGCATGTCATAGTGGAAATGATACTAAGCTAAAAGTTAGGAGATCTGAGTAACAATCCTATTGCCATCATACGCTGTCAGTTTGGGCAATCTTATTAGTTTCCTAATCATAAAATTCCTGTCACCTTGGGGTTGAAGATTATGTCAAAATTTGCATACAAGTGGTGAATGTGGAATCTGGCACACAGCAAAAACTCAGTAAATTGTCTGCCTACAATTGTGATTTCCACTGAGTCATGAGAAAATGTGTTAGTATTTTTGTGTTATCCCATTATTTCTAGTGAGGCTGCCCCTGCCGTAGTCACAGGCTCTCATTTCTTGCACGGGTGCAGCAGTAGTGCTTTCCATTCTAGTCCATGCACGACTGCACCAAAAGGCAGATTTGGATCATGCTGTCCTTCTCTCAAGAAGCCGGGATGACTTTCTGTAGTCAGCGTTGTCAAATCTGTACACTTCAGTTTGACATTTTAAGTTTTTGGACAATCTGGTCTTGACCAACATTGCTGGCCTAGACTATTGTGCTGAATTTCCATTCACTACCTTCAAACTTCGTCTCCTCCACCTGTCTTTAGTGCCTCATACTCTTCTCTCTTCCCTGTTCTAGTTTTTCCTAACCATCCTTTAAAGCCTCTGATTCTTGTTCTTCATGTAATTTTTGCTGAATTCCCTCTTATGACATTGTTCTCTCTGTTTAATCCATGAGTTTCTTTTATCACTCTCTGCTTGCTGAGACAGACACTAGGCACCTGGATAGATCAGTGAACAAAAACACAAAGATCTCCTCTTCCATGGCCCTTAGTTTTATATCAGATTTGACAGAGAATTATGTCTTGTGACATCTTTATGTAGTTTGCATTCAGTTATTGAATTCCTATAGTATTTTTTCTAGGTGAATTATAGATTTCTTGATAAATATTTTATTTTTTTATTTATTTATTTTTTTAAAATTTATTTATTCATGAGAGACACACAGAGAGCCAGAGACATAGGCAGAGGGAGAAGGCAGGCTCCCGGTGTGGAGTCTGATGTGGGACTCAATCCCAGGATCTGGGGATGGCACCCCTATTTTACTTGTTTTTTGAAGATTTATTTATTAAGAGTACACATGGGGGAGGGGGAAAGAAGGGAGAGGAGATTCTCAAGCAGACTCTCTGCTAAGGCATGGAGTCTGACAGAGGGCTGTGTCCCATGACCCTGAGATCCTGACCTGAGCCAAAATCAAGAGTTAGATGCTTAACCTACTGAACTACCTAGGTGCTCCAATAGTAGGATATTTTTAAAGCTTTTAATATTTTCTTTAATGTCTTATCTGATGTTTAACACAGAGGAGGAACTCAATAAATACTGGTTAATTTTTGGAAAGTTCTATTGATGGCTTGAATTTTTAAAATACAGCTTTAAAATCTGAGTATTACTTCTATTTGAAATAAGAGATTTATACATCTTTTTTTAGGTACCTGTTCTTTTTTAAGGAAAATCTGTAACTACACAGGCAGATTGCTTGTAGTAATTAAGTTTTTCCTGGTAAAAAGTTGATTGTGGATAGATGCCATACTTCTACCTGTGGCAAGTAGGACACATTTGATGTCATGTGAGCTTAAATGGGAGACTTTTTCTTCATTTAACTTTTCTGTGCAAACCCTCTGCCCCCTTCCTTCCCCACCCACCTTTTTTTTTTTAAATTAAATTTTATTTTTTTTTAAAGATTCTTATTTACTTATCCATGAGACACACACACACACACACACACACACACACACACACACAGAGGCAGAGACACAGGCAGAGGGAGAAGCAGGCTCCTTGCAGGGAGCCCGACATGGGACTTGATCCCGGGTCTCCAGGATCACGCCCTGAGCTAAAATAAAGGCAGGTGCCAAACTGCTGAGCCACCCAGGCTGCCCCCCCCCCCCCGCTTTTAATGTGATATCTGAACCGATATTTGAAAAAAAATTTTGATTTATTCATGAGAGACACAGAGAGGCAGAGACATAGGCAGAGGGAGAAACAGGCTCCCTGTAGGGAGCCCGATGTGGGACTCCCATCCCAGGACCCTGGGATCACGACCTCAGCCAAAGGCAGATGCTCAACCACTGAGCCATCCAGGTGCCCCTGAAAAAAAATTTAAATCAACAGGCAGTTCAATTTTTATGGCTTTTGTTGCTCAGAGAAATTATAGAAACAGTTGATGACTATTATTTGCTTGGTTCCGAAGGTCTCCTCTGACCTTGTAGACCAGGTTAAATAATCCCCTCCCTGATCTAGGTAGACTTCTATAGCTTTGTTTTGTGATTGTTCTTGCAGTTGTAATTACTTGTATAGTATCTCTCTTGCCTCTAAACCATGAGCTCCATGAAGGCAGGGAATAGAACACAGTGGATGCTCACCAAAAGTACATTGCATTAAGCTTGACGCTCAATTGCATTCCTGTAGGTGTTAGGAACTAAGCTAGGCTCTGGGTTTGCACTGGAGAGCAACACACAGCCCTTGTCCTCAGGATGCTCATCCACTAGCAAAATGTGCTTGCTTAGTTTAATCCCTGCTTAATTAACATTTGCATATTGCCTCAAGTTTCCAGATTTTTTTTTTTAACTTAAACCTCAAAGTAACCCTACGATGTCCTGTTTCCTTTGTAAATGAGTGAAGTGGGAAGCAGATCCAGTAACATCAGGTTCACATAGGGTTGGAACCTGCCTCTGATCCTCAGGTTTTTCTCCTTTGATCTGTGCTGCCTCCAGCCTGGTGAACCATGTGGCAGTGACATTGATACCTTACATCCACCCTGGTTTATCAGAAATTACATCAGATTCTTCTGACTCATGTGTTTTTTTGGGTTTTCATTAAAAAATGGGGCAAGGAATTAAGATCTGGAAATAAGCCTGCTGCTGATTGAGGTTTTGCATTTCATTAAGCCTTTTCCAATTGGTCTCTGCCTTTTTTCCTTTGAGACTCTCCTATTACTGGCAACATTTTTGAATGGTGATATTTTTGTGTGGCTTTCAGAATTACTAGCCTTCATTTAAGGCCTACTGGATTGAGTTTAAAAATCTTTTATTGATATTTGGGTCCCCCGTAGTCGGAGAATTTCTACCTTTTTATTTTATTTTATTTTTTTTGAATTTCTACCTTTTTACCACTCACTCTTAACACCATCACTTTTAACACCAATCAGACCCCCCGGATGCATTCCTACCTTTTTACTGTTTAGGCTCCATCTCCCAGCTAAAATGTGTTCCGTAAACTTTTTGTCAATTACAATTAAAAACCCTTTAAGTTTTTAAAATCCTCCCTGTGAGAGTGGCCTCTAGGCCTTGCTGTTATTCATATGTACTGGTTTTGTTTCCCTAGTGAGGATTTTATTTTTGGAGCCCAAGGAGCAAATCCTGTTTTTCTTTTGTCTCTCACGGTGTCTAGTAAAGTGCTGGACATAAGAGGTGCTAAGTGAGCACTCAAATGTTAGTTGAAGTAACTTTAATTATGGTGTTTATACTTTGTAATTATATCTGAAAACCTCAGTACTTTGCAAACATTATGGCAAACTGGAGAAAGGTGGCTGGAGGAGACTTTCTTTTCTGTTGAGACAAGGACACCTCCTATTTGCATTGTGTGTAAAAAGTTACAAAGCATTTCATGGTCATTATTAGCTCATTTAATCCTCATAGTAATTTTATGAGAGAGAGGTCATTTAATCCTCATTGGTGGGGTGATAGCTTTTAGAACTCAAATAACTTGCCTATGTAGCAGATGGCTGGAGCTGGGACACAAAGCCAGCTTGTGTGACTCCAGTGCACATAGGAGGGACAGGAGTGACCAGGCCGCAAGCTCCAGAGAGCAGGGCCCAGAATGTTTATTGGGTGCCACTGTTGCAAGATAAAATTGAGATTCTGGTGTCAGCTGCCCTTCGAATCTTTTTAAGCATGCACTTTTGATCTGCCTAGCTCTGCTGGTTTAATTAAGTTTTTCTCCGACTGCTAGAATTTCATTACCAATTAGCTAGCTGGCTATTCTTTGTTTTTCCTTCTCCATTCTCTTCCTCCTTTAAATCATTATTCTCTTTGTATATGTGTATAAATAGACATTTATAGATAAGATGTGTAAAACAATCTGGAATCTTAAAAAATTAGAAAAAGCTAGTTGTGATGATTATAAGCTTCTTGTTAGTACTTCCTTAATTCTGTTCTGCTATGGTTGGGGGTTACTGTGTATAGGTTGGTGGATAACTGTGTTGATAAAATTGGACTAAAAAATTCACATATCTTATTCTGAGAACGAGACATCCTTTAGTGCACTCATGCAGTACTTGAATGGCAAAAAGCCCTCCTCATCTTTGGAATCTGTTCTTGGAAATTTATGAATACCTTTAAGGTCAAATGCATTTTCTTTCTCTCTGTTGGTTGTCTGTGTCTCTGTCCCTTTTCTTTTCCTTTCTTCTTCTTCCCTTGTGAATTGAGTTCTTGCTGCAGAATAGGAAAACATTTCTCTAGTTAATTGACTATAATTTATAGCATTTAAGACTTGTATTGTTGTCTCTGTGAGTAACAGTGAAATTTAAATTTTTCTACTCTGGACACAAAGAAATGCCAAAGGACCATGAAACTGGGCAGTTCACAATGAAGCTGAGTACATTTTCTAGATCAGCATTGTATGTCTGAGGTCTTCTGAGATTTCTCTAGGGGAACATTAGCATCTTAAACATTTCCTTTGCTGTTGATTTGCACAATCTGATGTCAGAAGCATTTTAAAAATTATTAAAACTGAAAAACGTTGAAAAGAGGCATGGATTTCTGTAGACGGTTATGACCTTGACAGAAGAAAGTCTTATGTTTGTGTTCTTGATGGGACATAATCTATAGTGTTTAAAAAAACCGATGAGACAAGATTTTATAATAGCTTAGCTCAGTGGTAAAATAAGAGATTGCACTCTTCATTTTAGCCTCAGGGAAAAATAAGCAAGAAAACCTTACTTGGTACAGCAGCATTATACTTAGAATCAAGCGGTTTTGGTGCTTTGGAAAGTGAGGCTGAGGTTTTTCATGTCAACCAGAGACAGGTAGTCAAGACCATCTTTTCACAAAAGAGTTTGAATAAAAAAATATCTTTAAAAAAAAAAGGGACTTCTGGGTAGCTCAGCGGTTGAGGGTCTGCCTTTGGCCGGGGGCGTGATCTCAGGTCCTGGGAACTGAGTCCCATGTCGGGCTCCCTGCATGGAGCCTGTTTCTCCCTCTGTCTGTGTCTCTGCCTCTCTCTCTCTCTCTCTCTCTCTCTCTGTCTCTCATGAATAAATAAAGAAAAAATCTTGAAAAAAAAAAAAGAGTTTGATAGACTAAGTTCCTGGGGGTAAACCAAGTTTGCACTTTCCTAGCATGTACCTGGCACTCAGGGAGGGATCCTGTCTGTTCAAGTGTGGATCCCAGATATCTAGTCCTCGCCCTGGAGGAGGTAGTGGATATTTTAGAAAAAAGTAAAATTTTAACAAAATAAGAAAAATAGATCATAAGTCTGTGGTGCGTAATGTTAGCGATGTGAGAGACCAGACAGGGAGAAGGTGACGGAAGTGGAACGTTCAGAAAGACTGGCTGGGAAACTCAGGCAGGAGCATTTCCTGATTGGCGTGCTGGCACAAACTGTAGAGAGAACAGAGTCCTGCTGTCCTGTTTGTTCTCTACATGTGCCTCTTTTTTTATTTAATTTTTTTTAATTTTTTTTAATTTTTTTATTTTTTATTTATGTATGATAGAGAGAGAGAGAGAGAGAGAGAGAGAGAGAGAGAGAGAGAGAGAGAGAGAGGAGAGGGGCAGAGACACAGGCAGAGGGAGAAGCAGGCTCCATGCACCTGGAGCCTGATGTGGGAGTTGATCCCGGGTCTCCAGGATCGCGCCCCGGGCCAAAGGCAAGCGCCAAACCACTGCGCTACCCAGGGATCCCCTCTACATGTGCCTCTTAATGTTCTTGGGAATTTATTGTTCAAGATATTGAAAAATCAGAGGGATAAGCCCTTGAGTTCCTGGTATGTTGGAAGAAAATTTTTGAGTGATATGAATTATTAAATATTGGTCACTGTCTGCCCTTGGCGGTATTGTCTTATGTATTTTTAAAACCTCAGATTGTTTGCCAAGAATCAGAAAACAAAAAAAGCAATAGTTTTATTTATTTTTTTAATTGAGTCCCTTTTGAAACATCAGTGTGTCCTTGAGGTTATTTCTATCACATGATTTTTGGGAACACTTGCTTTTTTTAGAAAATGAGAGTTTTAGGTATATTTTTAGTATGTTGCACATATTTTACAAAGCTTTCACTCTTCATTGGAAAACAATGAAAACAAAACAAAGTACTTAGCAGTTACCTTCTTACAAAGTCCCAAGTTGAGTCCCTGTCCTGCTGCCTCATTCTATTACTGTCTTGTGACACTTGAGATCTCTTAACATATGTGCTTGTCTAAACTAGTGCTATTTGTGGTAAATTTAGAGCATTTGTTTCTAGATAATATAATTGAAGAACAGAGGAATCTAAAGGACTTGTCCAGTTATATATGCTAAATTTGTGGGTAAGAGAGTGTTGAAACTCAGGCTGATAAAAGGTTTTATTTTATTCCTTCCTTAATATTAGATTTCAGTTGGTTGACCATTTATAATGGCACCTGTTTCATTCTCACGTAGCCAGTCTGCTGACAGCTAATTCTCACCTGGGTATTAATAGGGTCACTTTTCTTGCTCTAGCAGCTATCTCAGTGGTGGCCTGTTGTTCCAGATTCTTGTAATAGATAGAGCATCTTTTCTTCAAACTATAATGAGGAAACTGAGTATACCCTAAGATTATTGGGTTCACATTTGATTTATTGAAACCATTTTGACAATTTAAAATTATTTAAGCAGTTTTCAGAGAGGTTAATGCCACTGCTTAGTATGTTCAGAATCTGTTTGCCTGGAGTAGTGTTCCTGGGAGGCGTAGCATTTTATTACATTAGAAATTGCTACCTAGGTAATCCACTGTAATCTTGTATTTTTTGTCCCCCTGGATTAAACTCATTTCTTTGTGTGCAAGTTACTTACGTTAAGCTTATGTGTTATATATAGCTCCTAGGAAAGATAAACTAAGAAATACACAGATACAGATGTTAGAGTTAATAGGACTACAGGTAATTTTTATTCTTCTATACCTTTTATTTTCAAATTTTTATATGCTTAGCTCATAATTCCTTTTATAATAAGAAACATCTGTTAAAAGCCTTTAACTGCAATGGATTCTGATGAATTCTACTTGTATGTGCTACTGTTGTGTTAGAGAATTGGGGAGAAGAGCATGTGCTTTATTTTCAGGACAAAAAGCAGTTGAATGATCTATTTGGTGGTGTTGAATCATCTGATTCTGCCTAACAATTTCATAGTACTCAAGCCCTATCCTTGAAAAGCTGAGATGTTAAAACTGTCAAACTTGAGATATAAACCTTATATTATTAGTATTGCATATGTTTAAATTTTCTGTGATTAAAGATAATACATTGACTTAAGTGTGACTTTTTTTCCCGGAATCTAGGGCAGTACTGTGACCTTCAATTATTGTCTTTCTGCTTTTGCTTGCTGTCAGATGTCACCACAGTACTAATCTGGGGCTTTTAATCATGTATCTTAGAGAAAACACATAGCATATTATTTTCTGTGTAGATTGATTTACTAAATTCTGACCAATGGTGTGAAAAGCCTCCTTCTTACTGTGAAATGTATGGTTGCCATCCTCAGCTTGTGACGTATGTTCCTTTAAGTGTTTTAATAACTAATGACCCAGGGAGGATATTTATTTTTGCTTCTTTTTTTCTTAACTGTATATGGAAAGATTTAGATTGGGTGTGTAGGTAAGGCTTGGGAGTTAGATAGGCCTGGCTATAAATTCCACTAATATCACTTAATGGCTATGTAATCTTGGGCATTCTGTTAAACCTCTGCAAGCTCTTTTCCTCATCTGTGAAATGAGGATGAGCATGCTTTCATCATGGAGTTGTGAGTATTACATAATCTGAGTAATGTGCTTAGCATAGTGCCTACACATAGTAATTGCTCAATAAATGCCATCAATAATAATAATTGTGGATTTAATTAATTCGGCCTTGATTAATTCCTGCCAGTTCTTAGTTTCATGGGTCAAGTAATCCTCAATTGATTCAGAATGTGAAGCTGATCAAGTTTGATTTTTGAAAGACTGTTATGGACTACTTTATATATATTTTTCCACTGATCATAAAGATTTGCTCACCTTCCCATAAAGAAGATATCATAATCAGACAATGTCTATACTTGACAAAGGGGCTGGGTATACCTACTGAACTATGACTTTGAAAGGAATGTTTGCAAACCACCTAGAAGAGTTCTGTGAAGCTAAAACTCGGTTCTCCAATTTTATAGTTTTGATAATCTGTTTAAAGCAGCAAAAAAAGTGAGATTACACCATGACTTTTCAGGAAATTTTCCACATTTTAAATAAAAACTTCAATGAATTTCCATACTTAACCATATGTTGTGGATATGGAATTTGCCACTAATTCGTCCCAACTGGGTTAATATGGGTCCAACAGATTATGTAATTTATCTTTAATAATGGAAATATAAAGGCTTAAAAAATCATGACCAATTTTTTTCCAGTCTCCGCTTACCATTATTTAACTTCTCTTGTCCTTATTTTTTTTTTTTTAAAGATTTTATTTATTTATTCATGATAGAGAGAGAGAGAGAGAGGCAGAGACACAGGCAGAGGGAGAAGCAGGCTCCATGCACCGGGAGCCTGATGTGGGATTCGATCCCGAGTCTCCAGGATCGCGCCCTGGGCCAAAGGCAGGCGCCAAACCGCTGCGCCACCCAGGGATCCCTTCTCTTGTCCTTAAAGTCTTTTAGTGGAGTTATGAACCAATTGCTATTACAAAGTTTGTTGGTGTAAATGCTCTTATAATAATGTTTTATTTACGTGACACCTGCCTTTGAAGTAGCTGAAAGAGGATGTGAAGCATTTCTCAAATACTCATTTTGTGTTTTTAACCATCTGGAGGATAGTTTTCTATTTGTTAAATGTCCTTGGACAGGCTCTTTTGGCTAAGTCTTGGAAGTTAAAATGAACAGGATAATACAACATCTCTGAATACAAAATTCTAAAGGTGTTGCTGGGGGAAAAGTTACTAAAAATAACTGCAATGTATGAATTATGCTGAAAAGTAATTGTTTTGGTAGCAAATGGTGATTTTTCTTTTAGCCCTTAGTAGCAGTATCAATTTGTGAAAGCTTATCTGATTTTTTTTTAAAACAGGGTGTATAGTACATAATTTAAACTTTAAAAATGACTGGAGTAGTTTTACAAATATCAGTTGTCATACTTGTGTATAGCAAGTATTTGTTATTTTGCTGAGATATGTAGGGAAGTTCCTCCTTATGCTACATAATTTCAGAGTATTTTTTTAGGTGGGTGGCAGGGAGTCTCCCAGTTAGAATACATTAACAAAGGCAGCACATGTTCGTTAAAAAGCCAGAAAATACAAACAAGGATAAAAAGGTCATTTATAATTTTACCTACTAGAGATCATTGTTTCCTTTTTTGCATAAAATGGGAAAACAGAAACCACTGTAAGTGTTTTAGCAGGGGGAGGTTTAATGTAGGGATTTTATAGGGAGTAAATATTGGCAATAACTGATACTAATTTGAGGAATTTGAGAATTGCTGGAATTACAGGAAGAGGCCACCTATGGCTCAGCCACCTGCACCTCCAAAGTGGATGACTGCTAGCTATGAGCTTTATCTAGAAGCTGCACACGTGTCAGTCTAACACGTGCCTCTACTTCTACCTGCTCCTGTTGTAGGAGTTTATGGCTTCTTAAATCCAGCCTTTTTTTTTTTTTTAAGATTTTATTTATTTATTCATGAGAGGCGCGCACACACACACACACACACACACACACACACACACAGAGGCAGAGACACAGGCAGAGGGAGAAGCAGGCTCCATGCAGGGAGCCTGACACGGGACTCGATCCCGGGTCTCCAGGATCAGGCCCTGGGCTGAAGGCATCACTAAACTGCTGAGCCACCCAGGCTGCCCTTAAATCCACCCTTTTAACTTTCACAGGAGAATCTCTTTATCAACAGAACCTCCTGACAAGGAATCTGGGAAATGGAGCTTCCAGAGTAATACATGTATCACAGTAGATATGATTTGTTATAAAAGTATAGAGGAGGATTTTAAACATAATTTGCTTTCAAATTTGGCTGTAAGTAACACACTTAAGTTACGATTGGCTATAATTCTCTACGATTATTATATATATTTGAGGATCCTGTTAGAATAAGAGTTTAACTTAGAAATGTTTTCAAATATAATTAAACTTTCATGAATGCTAATTTAAGTAATTATCATTATATCCTATAACAATTATGACCTTTAAGGTAAACATTTATTAACTTGAATTTGGAGATTTTCTTTTAATAATTGAGACAGTTCTCCCCCCTCCCCCCACCAGCCTCCCAGGCCTGCTATTATCTATAGGCCCCCGCACATCTCATTGGCCCTGGGCATGTGTCTGTGGTTCCTAACAACATGACCCTATGAGTATTTCAAGGGTAAAGATAAGGAGTGGAATATGGTGATTAAGAGCAAAATTAAGTGGAAGAGTGCTGTGAAGTTAAAGATTATGCTCTACAATTTTTTTTAGTCTTGTTAATATATTTCAAGCAGTAATGAAAATGAAACTGCAAATCAGAGAAGTTTCAGATCTCTGCGTTATTCCTAAAGCTGCATGATCTTGGGCCAGTTGCTTAGTTCTTTATCTGAAAAATGAGAAAAATACGATCTTCCTCATAGTTCTATGAATATTTATTTAGGTAATTCAACACAAAGCACATGGTGAGCTCTCAACAAAGGCCAACTAAGTAGGTAGAGGTGTGATTTCTGACCTGTTGTGATACTCACTGCTTTATTGAGATGCATTCTATACCCGCATTGTGCTGGACCAAGGAAGTGGGTCCAGTTTTGTCCTCTTGCTGCCCTAGAGGGATTGGGCTGGACTGAGACTCCGAGAGAACAGGTCTAGCGTGGGAATCTCTAGTTGGTTGGGTGATAATGATAGCTTTCCTTTTTATGAATTACATTTGAAGTTGGGATTCACAGAAGTGTTTTACAAATGTTAATTATATATAGAGAATGCCACTGTCTGTCTTCTAACAGTGAATTTTCTTGGTTCCCTGAGAACTACACTGACATTTACACCTCACACTTTTGGTGAAATGATGCAGTCCTGAAGAGGTGTGTGTGTGTGTGTGTGTTCATACCATCACAGCCTACTATTTGCTAATTTGGGTGCTAGAAAAGGAAAAAGGAATGTATAAGCTGTCAAGGGGAAGATATTTTAGGTGAGGAAAGAAATCCCATAATATCCCTGAATAGTAAAGCTTAATTCCAGTACAAAAACTAACAGTGTTTCTCTAGTCCTAGCAATAGAATAAGAAAAATAAAATTTTAACTGCCGCTAAATTGACTTAGGCTTTAAAATAGGAAATGGGTAAAGTTGACTGTTAGGAGTCAACTCAGATATTTCATGTAGTATTTTGTTTAAATTATATTAGCCATAAAATAAGCAGCTGTTAGTTTTGAATAGACCTGCCCAGAGGTAGAAGGCATTGGTGATAATTGACTTTATTTTTATTTTTAAATTTTTTATCTTTTTAATTTTTTGCCTTTATTTTTAAATTATTTTTTAAAGTTTTGTTTATTGGGAATGGAGTCTCTAGCTTATTATGTGGGTTTTGATAGATACCGGATTTTGCACAAATAAGAGACCTTAGATGTGTATTTCCCATGTTTTGTTAAAGTGATATGTAGGATATTTGTCATTTAAATAAGTCTTTTTAAAAGATTTTTATTTATTTATGAGAGACACAGGCAGAGGGAGAATCAGGCTCCCTGCAGGAAGCCTGATGTGGGACTCGATCCCAGGACTCTGGGATCACACCCTGGGCCGAAGGCAGACACTCAACCACTGAGCCACCCGGGGATCCCTAAATAACAGTTTTAAATTCTGATTACAATAATCGTACTATAATAATCACTGAGGCTCTCCTCTGGAATGTAACAAACGCTTTTAAGCAGTTCCCATTGACTGCATACACCACATAACATCCTTGGATCTTTCCATCTATCTGCTATTCAGTTTTCTTTTGGGGTCATTAAAGGCAAACAAAACCTTTATTCAGGGTCTGAAGCCAGGCGCTAAGTATTTAGACATGGCTTCAGTCATCCTAGACAAGACTTCCTAGTTGAAGACCTAACTTTGACTTATGACAATGTTTTGCTGGCCATTTCCAGCAGCAAGAAAGGAGGCACAGAGGGGCTCTCTGTGATTAAGAAGCCTTCACTTGGTTGTGGCTTCAAGCCACAACTACGAGCCCTGGGTGTTTTCTGAAAGTGGCTGTGATGGGCAAGGGTTGCTGAAGATCTCCTTTCCGGTTTTTCTGGGGGATCATCAGTGGATCTGCTAGGAAATCACTTCATCATTTTTGCTAAGACCTCAAGTAATCAGAAAACGATGAGCAATGTCTGACCTAGGTGATTTCCTTTTATGCCAAAGGAACAATGCTTTGGTAATCTCAGCATTCTTGTGACTCCGTTGTCTTCACTTGTGATTTAAGAAACTCGCTCTCCACCAGCTTTTATCCAGTGTTTACATGGGAGCCGTGCTTGACTTTGAATATATTAGTTTATTATTATATTTATTCTTAACATTTCCTTACAGGAAGGGAATACTTTATTTTTCTCTCTTTTTTCTATTTTAAAGAAATGGCTTAATTTTACTAGGATTAGAGATTTTGTGTCTTGGAAAGAAGTATTAAACTAGTGGCAAAAGTTTATCGGGAATGAAATATGAATATTTCATAAAATCAATAAAATTGAATGAACTGAAAAATCAATGTGCTTTATAAATATGCCTTTTAAATTATTTCCTCTATCACTGTGGTGAGTATATTGGCTCAGTGGATTGCAATCTGGGTGTCAGTGTAAAGCTTTATAAAAACTATTCTCAACAAACTTCTTTGCAATGAACAGTTGTTATGGGCCTGTTTTATCTAATCACTTTAGTTGGTAATGGGGGAAGAATTGTTGCTCTAGAGTGATTTTTTTTTTTTTTAGAGTCTAGTCAGAGATAAACCAAAGACTTCTACCTAGAAAGAAAAATACTGCATATAAATATATGGTAGTATATACCAGTGGTTAACTAGATACAAACTAGAATTTGAGAGAATTTGATGATGGCTGTGATTTGGGTAAGAATGCTTCATTGTGAAATGGTATGTGAAGTGAGGGTTGACCTAAGACCAGTAGAGAGAAAGTATGGCTGACCTATCAGATTGTGTAATGTATAAGGGCACTCATTACATTTCAAGGATCTCATTCAAGATGTCATCACAGATACCACAAATTTGTATGTTTATGACAATTTTCAGGTAGATAGTAGCCTATGCTTGAACTTCTTTGGTTTCTTGATGTTCCTTGAATATAGGAGGTAGATTCTTAGGGCCTTTGTACTGGCTGTTTCTTCCACCTTGAATATTTGCTCCATAGATATCCATGTGGTTAACTCCTTCACCTATTTCAAACCTTTACTCAAATGGCACCTTGATTATAATGCTTACCCTGTCCACCCAATTTAAAGTAAAAATTTCCTTTACCTGCCCCTCATATTATCATGATACAATATTGATTTGTAAATGTTGAATATAACAAGTATGTGAGGGCAATCTGGCTGTGACATCTGTCACCCCCATTGATTGTCGAGGTTGATTTGGCTGACTAGGTGCATGTCCCCTTTCGCCCTCAGCACTCCATGTGCATCCCTCCTGAAGCTGCAAGCTCTGTTGAAGAGGACCACCTTCCCTGATAGAGGAGGACCATTCTTTGGTCAAGGGTATAGGAGTAGCTGTGCTTTCTTTCCTCTCAAGGGCCATTTGTAGGAGAATGGTTAGTCAAGCTTCCAAGACTCTAGACACATCCAGATGAGGTGCTGCATGTGGCAGGTTGCCTTTCTTTAAAGTAAAAAAAGTTAAATGTGATAAATAATTGTTATACTTAATAAGTTTATTATTCTCCTCCTCCCGCTTGAAGTTTAATGATGGCAGATAAATTTTTCTTCTTGGTATATATTGGTATATATCCTGAGTGCTCAGCCCATCACTTTGGTACACAGTAGACACTCAGGTATTTTTTTAAATGAAAAGTGCAAGAACAAGGTTTTCTGTCATAGGAAATTTCAAGAATGGTGATTCCATTACCTAAGATTATGAGAAGCTCGCTTGTTCTTGTTCATTCTTTCTTTCTCTTTCTCTCTCTCTTTTGTGTGTGTGTGTGTGTGTGTGTGTGTGTGTGTGTGTGTGATGATGGGAGCTACTGTATTTTTTTCAATGTGGATTTCAGTTTAGGATATATTAGAGGGAACTTATAGGGGTGGTGTCAGTAGGAACTACAGATGAGATATCTGGGCTTATTTTGGAGCAGTTGAAGTCCTGAGAGTGAATGTCTGATAAAATGGAGGGCTATGGATGGAACCCTGAGGAATGAGATTTACAAAATGAGAAGGGCAACAGGCAGTAGGACACACTGTGACACAGTAGTCAGAGTAGGAAGAAATCCCAGAGAAAGTGTCCTGAAGACCGTGGAAACACATAGTGATCTTAGTACAAAATCAAATAAGAAAAGTAATAAAAATTCAGCCATCACTTTTGGCACATGGGAGGTTATTGGTGATTGATTTTGTTTGTTGGATAGTATGGATGGCATGGGGGGGTGGTTGGTGCAGGAAAAGAACTGAGAACATGAAGACACCACTTGTAGATCGTTCAGTGGGCACCCTACCTGTTGGATATCATTTAATCACATTTTACATGTGTATTTATTTAGATTCACATCTCTACATATAGTAGCAATATGTCCTTTAACAAAATTAGCACCTTAGCTTGATTTTCTGGGAAATGGAAATAAAGTATCTTGGGGAAGGAAGGGTGCCTCTTCTGGTTCATATGAAGGGGCCATGTGAGCAGTGTCTACTCAGTGGCTCTGAGCCGAGACAACTCTACAAGGTCTTGTTGGAACTCATTTTTTGATGTAGAAGAGGAAAGTGATGTATGACAGGAGAACCATGTGATCTGTAGGTTCTGGTAAAGCTAACCTTTGCTTTTGGCTCCTTCTCAGTTCACCTAATAATGGAAATATTAGAGTACCCAGCTTGCAGGGTGATGAGGGAAGAAGAGAAAGTGGAGGAATAACATGAGACGGTTGAAAAAGGTTGATAACATCTGGAGATGGCTTGAGTGTGACAAGAATGATTTCAAGGTCATAAAGGGGGAAGAGGCAATTTTTTTTTTCTTACACAAATGGAGGTGCTGATTCTCAGGAAATAAGAGTTTCGTTTTAGCCATGCTTAGTTTGAGATGGCTAGGGGAAGTTAAGATAGGAATTTTTGGTAGAGTTTTTGAACAAAGAGTGGAATCAGCTTTGTCTGTTTTTAGTTGAAGTTATGAGGCGACGGTGAAGCTACTCAGTATTAGCTTCTATAGTATTTTAGGTGACTGCCCTCAGTAGTCTTCATGTTACCTACGAGCTGGCATTGTTACTTCTATTTGAGGTTAGAGAGATTTTGGTATTTGCCTGGAATCTAATAGCTTAAAAATAATAAAGCTGGAGGTCAAACCAGGGTCTGTCTGCCTGCAGAGCCCTCATCCTCAACTGCTGTTTCTTTCTGCTTTTTGGCTGTCACTTGGGTGATTCCGGAGTCTTTGGGAGTGTTATACCTCCAGCAACTATGATACTTACTTTTTTTTTCCACGGCCTTTGTTTGTTCATTACTTCAAAGATGATTTGGTTAAACCCGTATTACAGCTGCAGATGTTTCTTGCTGTTGGAATCCTTTTGGAGATGCTGGTTTTCCTTGGAAAGGTTTAATGTGCTTTTCCTTATGGGGGTATTTTTTAAAAACTAGATATTCTGCTGCCTCTTTTTTTTTCTCAACAGCAAATTTCCATGCCTTAACTTTGATTTATTTTTTCCCTTTTGGTGTTTCCCCTACCTGGTTGAGGAGGAAGGGAGATCTGTACCTCAAGCTCTGCCTAGTGAGTTAAAACAATTTCATACTGCTAGATGATCTCATTAAAATTCTCCTTTTACAGTTTCCACCTAAGACTTGGCTCAATAATAAGTAAATCCTTAAAAAATAAAGAAGGGGTGGCGCCTGGGTGACTCAGTTGGTTGAGCATCTGACTCTTGATTTTGGTTCAGGTCATGATCTCAGGGTCATGAGATTGAGCCCCACGTTGGGCTCCCCTCGGTGTGGAGCCTGCTTAAAATTTCTCTCCCTCTCCCTCTGCCTTTCCCCCTGTTTGTACACACACATTCTCTCTCTCTAAAATAAAGAAATAAATCTTAAAAGAATTGGCTTAATAACCCAGTAATGTTAGCCATTGGAATTTACCCCTTAATATAATATCAGTATCTGTGGCTAAAAAATTATTAATAAGTTCTCTGGTGTGGCAAACATTAGTATATCTAGGTATATAAGCATGTTGCCTTATTTCAGGAGATTCCACAAATGTCAGTATTTTTTTTTATAAGATTTTACTTATTTATTCATGAGAGACACAGAGAGGCAGGGACACAGATCGAGGGAGAAGCAGGCTCCCCACAGCCTGATGCGGGACTGAATCCCAGGACCCTAGGATCACACCCTGAGCTGAAGGTAGACACTCAACCAATGAGCCACCCAGGCAGTCCTAAGTTTGGAATTTTTTGTTTTTTAAAATTTTAACTTCATTGGCATTTTACTGGCCTTCTGTATATAAGACTTATAATTTTATGGCAGATGATATTATACTTTGTATGATTTCATAAGTACCTGGTATAATTCCATAAACATTTCTTGAAGGTTTGAACATAATAGGATCTCATGTTACTCTAAAATGTGTAGACTACAAGAGAAAAATTGTAACTGTCTACATAGATACTAAGTCATATTAGAGAGGAAATTCATCAAAAAACCCCTGTGTAAGAGTATCTAAGCGGCACTTCTGTGTGGCAGTAGTGAAAGGGCAGGAGAGGGGATATGCCAAAAATAGGTGTAATTTCTTCTTCCTGAATGGGAAGTAAACATCATACAATCATATTTAGAAAAATGACATGGAATGGAAGGTGAGCAGAGTCATTCTGAGAGTGGGAAGTATATGGTGACAATTATATTTCCATCTGTTATCCTGATTATGTAAAATGATTTTGTACATTCAATCATGGATGGCCTTTTTATTAATAATTTTAGAAACTTAGCTCAGAAAACTGGGTAAAACCTTTAGAGACTCACAGGTCAGCTTCCTGTACTTTGGCATAGAGGATTAGAATTTATCTACAACAGAAGTTCTCAACCTCAGTTTATGGCATAGTGAATGTCTGTGATTTTTTTCCACTTTACCCCTCAGCCAAAATAACAACAAAAAACCTCAGCATTTTTTTAAAGTAGTTAGCTATAGACAACTTAATAGTTGTTTCAAAAAAGAATACTTGTAAATTGAAAGGAAAATTTTATTTTTCTTTCTTAAATACCCACAGTTATTTATGGAAATGTCTATGCCTGATGGGCACTATAAAACTTCTCAAATCTTTGAACAAGATTGCACACCACCATACCTTAATTTTCTATTCCATATTGATTGATGTATTTATTTTTTGATCACAGCAATGACCGAATACCAATACCCAGTTTCATAAAAATATGTCTTTGAAAGGAATGTGGCATGATGTTGAAACTGCATACTAATTTAGGCCAGTAGTTCATGCAATGCCTCACAGATGTGAATATTCCTGTGATTATATAGTTTTTTTTTGAAAATTTAAAATTTCTTACAGTGTCTTTATGAGTTTGCTGTGGTGTTTTAGGTCATCTTGGTGCATAACTTGGGATCCAAAGATCAATCATCTTATACTAAGTAGATCATGGGAGAAAGACTAGAAATTAGTTCCCTCCTAGTGCTGTGTAATATAGGTAAATTGTCAGATACAATGCCTGGATGCCCAGCCAATGTAAATTATCTTTCCCTTGTCCTGTCAATAGCTTTTATAGCCATATTAATCCCCATCATGGCCTGACTTACATTAACAGTTTAGTAATCGTTACTAAGTACAGCATCATATAATTTATTGCCACTTGTTTGATTTTATTTGGAAGTGCGGTGACACAGTTATTACCAAGTCACTGCTCTAAAGCAGATGGCTTTATAAAAACTGTATTTACATAAAACATATGAGGCAAAGAAATATTCATTAATAGAAGACTGAGTATATACTATTTTCCTGAGAATTTAATCACATAATAGCAATGTGTAAATAGTTGTGTGCCAGATACAAGTCCGATAAGTTCACAGAGGTCACATAGTCCGTGATGCGGTATTTATTATAACCTCTGCTAACCATGGCATGATGAAGCTAGCTATTGCAGAAGAGCATTCATAGGGCCATTTCAAAAAAAAAAAATACAGTGCTTATTTTAGCAGCTTCCTTTGTGGTTGAGAGGCACTGGTCATTCTTTAACAAGACTGCGCTCATCAACTTTCATCATTCTCTCACATTTTAGAGACTTACCCTGAGAACACATTGGATATAGATTTGATAGAGTATGGCTCCTTTAATATCTAGACTTGTAAGATGTGACATTTCACGTATATGTTGGAAAGAAAATTTCCCATCTCTATATATTAATAATGAAGGCTTAAAAACAACTTTGAGACACTGCATTGATGGCTTCCAAACATTAACACAGACATTTTCCAGAAGAATGTAGAGAAAATACCAAATTTGTATACAGTAGCGGGGGCATACAGCCAACTCCTACCTAGTAACCATGTTTTCACATACCCTGTTAATTTTTAGTGGGTTGCCTAAGTATTTGAGTTTGTATGCTACGTACAAATGGATGATCTATCTGTAAATGTTTCTTTCAAAATACTGAAAATACCAAGTGTCAAGTTTTACTTTGCAATGTGTCTAATGCAGGTTTGGGTTTGTTGAAAAGTAGAAGAATTTGAGATCACTTTAGTGAGTTACAGATGCCTGTTTGATGTATAACAAGCATGCTGCAAATGTATGAATATACCGAAGAAATAGAAATTTTATGGAGAAAGATCTGTTGAAAGATCTAAGATTCCTGAAGAGATCAGGTTTCAGCTAGTCAAGATACAGATCAGAGTAAGCCTTCATGTTTTCTGCTTACCTATTCTGGAAAGAGCCAAAGGAGCCAAATAAGACTTTTGAACTATGTTCAAAATTCACCTGCACCTGTCATTAGTTTGGTTTTGGACACATTATTTCACCTGACTAACCACATGTACCTATGTAGAAGATGGGAACAATACCTGTTTCATAGAATGATCCTAACAGTTCCATTAAGTAATAGCACAGAGGATCTCACTCAGCTCTGATACATCCTGCTGCCTGAGAACGTTCACTGAGCCAACTCTCTCCTTCAAGCTCACACAGAGCCAACTCTCTCCTTCAAGCTCACACAGCTCCTTATTTGTCAGGCCCTCCCTGAGTTTTCCCATTTTCATGAACTGTCACCTGCTGTCTCCCATAGTGTGAACACACCCCTATGACCGCACTTACCAAATTGTACTGGAATGATTTATCCCTGTCTCCTCCAGCGGGCTCTGCGGTCCTTAAGGAGAGAGCCCTGTCTTCTGGTACCTTGCACCAAATTTAATAAGTTCTCAGAAATGATAGGGAGTGGATGGTCCAGCTCGATGACTACCTCTGCCAGTGCACCTGCAGGCTCTGTATAAATATGTGTGACTGGACCCTGGACACCCTACCCTCTGCTCCCGAGTGCTTTGTGAAAGAAGTAGATGCTTGCATAATTCAGTCATAGGAAATAATTACACTGGAAAAAGTTCTATAGGAAAATTTTCTGATGCCGCCCTTCTAGGTAGAACAGCTATTCTATTATTTGTGCCCTCAGAGAACCATATACACATTTCCATCATCTCCATCATTTACTTGAACTATCTTCTTGAACTCCTATTTGTGTTTGCTTTCCTGATGGATAATAAGCTCCTTGAGGGTTGACATTGTGTCTAGTTCATCTTTGCATTCTCAGGACTCAGAGGGTGTTTGTGGATGGCCCGAGTGTGTCCCTTTCTCAGACTGGAAATGTTGATTCATTAATTTTGTTAGGATGAAGAATCTTCTCTTACTTAAAAAAGCTTTAAAAATTGACCTACACAATATAGAATAGTTTAAAACATGTTTTATGAGTGTTTCCTCATTATAGGACACATCCAAATGTAACATTTGGTTATTTATATTCATATATATAATCTATTGTGTGCATATTTTACTTGATATATTTTATGAAAGATATGTTTTCTGTAGATGTATTTTACAGGAGATGCATTTTAAATACCAACAAAACTCCTAGTGCTATGAAATGTAGTTACGTGCAATAAAACATAATCCAGGAATCTGCTGTTTCTTGTTGTCCTCTAGGGACTCTAGAGGTGGAAAGCTTTATTTTGGAAAAGTGACTTTTATGTTAAGGTAAACTGATGTATACTGTGTACTTGTAGAGGTTCTAGTCTACTAGGCTTGGTATGCAGTGTAGAAAAACCATGCTTCACTCAGAATGCCCCTGGGCTTGGTGGAAACTTGCTATTTTTTCATGGAGTTGGTGACAAATATTTTCTTATATTATTTTTTCTTACATGTTTATTTTGTGAAAGTTAAAAGTTTTATTTTTCATACTTGTAGATGAAGGACATATATTTCTAAAATTAGAATTTCTAATTGCTTCATGGGTAAATTCCTATGAGCTTCATGTACACAATAACAATAAGACCTTTTGGTATTTCTGTGTGATTTATGTTGACTGGATGTAAAATGTAACGGGGTGTGCAAAAGTATCCAAAAATCTATATGTAACAGATTTTTGAGGAAGGAGGATGGACGTGATCAAGGTGAGATTACTAATAAAATTTAAATATAAAATAAAATATTTTTTTATTATAAATCTTTCAAAAGTGTACAGAAGTCTGTGAAGGAGCCAGTCACCTAAAATTTCCTTGTCTCCAGCATTGGAAGACCTAAAAGCATACCGTGGTGGGTAGAATAGTGAGTATGAAGCATAGGCTTCAGTTTGAATTCCTGCTTCTCCACTTACTGGCTGTATGACTGCCGGCAAGAGTTTACCTTTTCCCTGCCTGTTTCCTCCTCTGTAAAGTGGAGATAGTTTCTTCAAGGAATTTTGTGAGTGTGAGTGTGAGTGTGTGTGGGTATGTGCGCGCGTGCCCACACTTATGCTTAGAATAGTGCCTCGCACAGAGCAAGACCTGTATACATGTTCTGCTCATTTTTGTTATTCAAATTTTTGCTTTATTTTCACGCAGATGACAGGTGGTGTGAAGGAACACTTCTCTAAGTACAATAATAAGTAAAATTCAAATGTTCCTGGTGGTTTTCTTCATCTTTGAGGAAGTCAGGTTGGCTTTAGCTCCTTTCTTTCATCCTGTAGGTGAGAGCCCAATGCTTCTGTAAGAAGTCTCTGAAGCCTTGAGGCTTATATTCTCAAACTCATGGTGGCTCCCAGTTCCTGCTCCTGCTTCCCCAATTCTTTTGTTCTCCACATCTCAAACTGGCTGAGGCAGTTGGTCCCTTCCTCTTAGTGTTTCTTTGCCCTCCCAGCTCCTCATAGTAGGCACTTGGACTGGTGATAGGTGACTTTATGGGAGGTTTGGGCCATATACAGGAGAAGGGCTTGAATCATTGGTAAATAATTTACCACACCTTTTTTTTTTTTTTAAGATTTTATTTATTCATGAGAGACAGGGAGAGAGAGAGAGAGAGAGAGAGAGAGAGAGAGAGAGAGGCAGAGACACAGGCAGAGGGAGAAGCGGGCTCCACGCAGGGAACCCAATATGGGACTCGATCCTGGAAATCCAGGATCATGTCCTGAGCCAAAGGCAAAAGCTCAACCACTGAACCACCCAGGCGTCCCCATACGTTTTATATTAAGCATAATATCTCATGGGTTAGAAGGCAAAGCTTACATATGACAAATTGTAAACGTGTGGTGGTCTGGGCAGCTTCAAGCAACCAGGACACCAAAAATAGGAGTTTATTTTCTTTTGCCATTGTGGGTACCTCTGTGGAGAAAATATTTGAGAAAATGCATCTGATAATTGCATTAAATTGTGAGCAAATTATTTGAAACTTGAGATGTCTTTCAGCCACTGTCCATAGTTTCCTGGTAAAACACTAGTATTTGACATCTGACATAAAAAAAAATGACTTACTACAGGAGTATTTATTGACTTTAAGTTTTAATTACATAGAATATAATAAAAACAGATTTTTACCCCCTCTTCCCCTCAATCTCTCTGTCCCCTCAACCTCATGTTTTGTGGGTAGCCTGGCAAGATTTAGGAATAATTTTATTTTTCCACTTAATTTCATCATAATGGAATTTCTTGTGTAATGAGATTGTATCACTTTTCTTATCGATGGGATTTTGACTCATTTTAATTGGGATGTCTAAGAAGCTCTACTGAAACTTTCTGCAGTTAAGAAAAATGTCTTATGATAGATTTTTTCCCCCTAACAATAAATTAGTGCCTTCTTAAATTCCTGTTTTTTCCCTTACATTTTCCTGAGTACTTAAAATTGCATTTTTATCTAGTTTTTCAAATTCACTCTGTGCAGTGAGAACTGAGATTTTTTTCCCTTGAGTTATCTATGTGTGAAAATTTAAAGGAGTAAGCATTTAATAAGCCATTACTTGCATTGTGGGTATGAGTGAATATTCTAGCATAAAATGCTGAGAAATGTCCATTTATGGTCCATTATGGAAAATAATTTGACGATAATAGTGCTTTTGAAGAGAGGTACTAGCAGCCATTAGATTGTTGCAGCCCAAATCCATATTCTGCATGCATCCTAACTGGCTTTGGTGCTGCTTACTTTGACTTGTCAGGAGACTTTTTTTTTTTTTTTTGGTCATGATGTGCTGTTCTTGCATGGAGGTGGCTTTGACATTCATCATATAGAAATTTTATTATATTATGATCTTGTGGGGATATTAATAAATGTAGCAGCCTACTTAGAAAAAAGTTGGATGTGATGAGTAAGAACAATGCCATACTTGGTGCTTGATCTTTTAAGAATAGGTTCCAGATAACCTCGCTCAAAAGAACGCATGGATTCTGCAAAAGTAGATTCCTTATAAGCAAGCTGTTTTACCCTGTCATTTTTATTATAAAGTTGGAGGTGAGCAGTCTTGAGAGTATAATTTCCTAAACTTATAAAAGTCAAACTTTAAAAAGGGTGGAATACTTTATATTCAGTCTAGTGAAGTATTAACAGAAAATCACTTAAAATATTTTTCTAGGGCAGCCCAGGTGGCTCAGCAGTTTAGTGCCCGGGGCGGGATCCTGGAGACCCAGGATCCAGTCCCACATTGGGCTCCCTGCATGGAGCCTGCTTTTCCCTTTGCCTGTGTCTCTGCCCACCCTTCTCTGTGTTTCTCATGAATAAATAAATAAAAAAATCTTAAAAATAGCCTACATTTGGATAGTAAGATAAAATTGGAAAGAAGAAAAATCAAAGAAAAAGTTTATAGGAGTGAAGAGAATAGTAATGATCATTGAGTGTCTACAAGTCCTTAAGGCTATAAGCTGATTCTTGGACTATGAACTTCCTGACAGAAGGAGTTTATCTTGTCCTGTATCTTTGGCATCTATCCTTGTATCTTTGGAATCAGCCTGTGCTTATTAGCAAGGTGCCTAGCACTTACTAAGCACTCAGCCAATGATTAGTGAATGAAATGGATAATGAAACTTGAATTTCTCATCTAATATAACAAACCTGTTAGGGAAATATGATTGATTATCCCTATTCTAAAATGGAGAAACCAGGACTCACATGAGTTAAATGATTGCCTGATAATGACTTTCAGCAACAGTGGTATTCCATTATGACCTATTCATCATATAAAATTAGGAATATATTTTATTTCATTGGTATATCACTTGCCATAGCAGTAAGTCAGATTTAGTGAACACTTTGTGCTAAACTTATGCTTCACATAGATAATTTCACTAGATTGAATACTATTCTATGGAATAGGATAGAATTATCTACATTTTATAGTTTAGGGCTTAGAAGTCAAATAAACTTCCTAATTTTACTTAACCAGCAGGTGGATGATTTGAGTGCAAGCCTATGTGACCCCTGGATCCATTCTTAACCACTACATTGACTTCTTTATAGCCACACAATTCTTGATGGCAGAGTCAGGACTTGCATCCAGGTTGGTTCTTCCTGGTTATTCTCCTGTATATCCAGTATGTATAATATGTGTGTATGTATGTATGTATACATTTATACATGTTTGTAGTTATATATGTATATAGAATTTGCCTTGTGTTAGGCTATGTTCAGGAAATATAACAATAAAAAATGCTGCTTCTGTACAATTTGGTACATTTTACATCTGAATAAGAATGACCAACCTTATCCAGAGTTGTCAAAGAAAGCTAAACAGAGAAGTGTTACTTGATCTGGTGTTGTGAAGGATGAGGAATATTCTAAAGACAGGGAAAAGGAAGAATAACTGTGTAATCTATTGCATAAGAACTTTTTTTTTTCCCCTGAAAGGGATACTACCAATAATTGCAGTAGGACAAAGAGCCTTAAAGAGCATCCATGATAAATCAGGACAGTGGTCTTCCTACAGAAATGCCATTCTAGGTAGATGGGAACCACATTTGCAAATTAGATTAAAAAATCACATAACACAGTATTGGATCAGTATTAGATAAAGTTAAAAACCCTCATAAAACCCTCTACATCTACCCTATAGGACTATAGAGATGATAGATAACTATTGCCAAAGAAATAGCCTATAATTATATACCTAGCAACAAGATAGTTTTAGAATGACCTAGTATAGTGAGTTCTAGAATGATCTACTATAATCTGTTCAAGAAATTTTATGACCTAAAAGTGTATTCATTCAGACTTTGGAAAAATGGTTGAGATGGGTACAGATTTGGAGACTGCAGGAATAAAGGTATTAGATTTAGGGGTTGCCTATTTTATTTTTCTTTATCCCTGTCAAAATACAAATAGCATTTTTTTTTTCAGAACTAGAACAGATAATACTAAGATTTCTATGGAACCGTAAAGACCCCTAATAGCCAGAGTAATTCTGAGAGAGAAAAACAAACATTGGAAGTATCACAATTCCAGATTTCAAAATAGGCTACAAAGCTATAGCAATCAAACAGTATAATATTGGCACAATAATAGACCCAGAGGTCAATGGAATAGAATTAACCCAGAAATAAACCCATACTTATATGATCAATAAATCTATGACAAAGAAGGCAGGAGTAACTAGTGGGAAAAAGAGTATCTTCAACAAATGGTGCTGTGGAAACTGGACACCTACATGAAAAAAGAATGAATCTGCACCCCTTTTACACCATATACAAAAATAAACAACATGAATTAAAGACCTAAATGTTTAAGACTCAAAAATGTAAAAATCCTAGAAGAAAACATAGGCAGTAAGTTTGACATTGGTTGTAACAACATTTTTACATTGTTACATTCTCTCACTAAGGCGAGAGAAACAAAATTAAACTATTGGGATTACATCGAAATAAATAGCTTCTGCACAGCAAAGGAAACCATCAACATACTGAATAGGAAGACTATATTAGCAAATGATATATCCAATGAGGGATTAATATCCAAAATATATAAAGAACTTACACAACCCAACACCAAAACCCCACAAGTAATCCAATTAAAAAAATGGGCTGAAGACCTGTCTAGGTAGTTTTGCAGAGAAGACCTACAGATGGCCAAGGAACACATGAAAGGATGCTCAACATCACTAATCATCAGGGAAATGCAAATCAAAACCATAATGACATATCACCTCACTCCAGTCAGAATGGCTAGTATCAAAAGACAAGAAACAAGTGTTGGTGATGATGTGGAAGAAAAAGGATCTCTTGTGCATTTTTGGGAATGTAAATTGGTGCTGCCACTGTGGAAAATACTATGGCGGTTTCTCAAAACATTAAAAATAGAAATACCATATGATCCAGTAATTCTACTACTTGTAAAAGGAGAACACTAATTTGAAAAGATATATGGACCCCTATGTATATTTCAGCATTATTTACAATAGCTAAGATATGGAAGCAAACTAAGTGTCCATTGACGGATGGATATAGAAGTTTGGTGTATACACAAATAAATATACAATGGAATATCACTCAGGTATAAAGGATGAAATCTTGCCATTTGCAACAGCATGGATGGATCTAGAGGATATTATGCTAAGTGAAATAAGTCAAAATGAGAAAGATGAATACTATATGATTTCACTCATGTGGAATCTAAAAACTAAACAAATAAACAAAAAGCAGAATTGGACTTAAAAATACAGAGAACAAACTGATGGTTGCCAGCGGGGGTGGGGATGGACAAAATGGGTGAAGGAAAGTGGGAGATACAGGCTTCCAGTTATGTAATGAATAAGTTACAGGATTAAAATGTAGAGCATAGGGAATATGATCAGTGAATGTTATTATAGTGTTGTATGGTGACAGATGGTAGGTACGCTTATGAACATAGCGTAGCAAAGAGAGAAGTTGAATCACTGTGTTGTACACGTGAAACAAATGTAACATAGTGTGTTAACTACACTCAAACATTTTTAAAAGGAGGAAGCATTTAATTCATTGGAATTGAGGTCACTGGGAGATTTGACTAAAAGAGAAGACTCAATGTATCTGACTGTGGATATTAACACAACTTGGGTTGGTACATCCTTTTTTTAAAAATTTTTTTTTTCTCTTGCCATTAAAAGACTGGTGTGGTGACAATGTGGCAATGTGGTGAGAGGTATTGGTGATTGATTAGCAGGGTTTTATATATTTATCTCTCTCTCTCTCTATATATATATATATATATTTTTAAATGGATATTATTTATTATTATTTTAGAACACAGAGGAAGAGAGGATGGTAAGCAAGTTTCCCATCCAGTGTGGAGCCTGACATGAGGCTCGATCTTACTACCTTGAGATCCATGTGCAGAACTGAAATCAAGAATTGGACATAGCAGAGTTTATTGGAAGGCTAAGAGTGGGAGGAAAAAACAAGGAGCATTTTCTGTGCTCAAGATGTATTTCTGCTTGGTTAAGTTTCTACTTGGTTAATATTTTTAGAAGGAAATATATTATATTGAAGTAGTGGTATTAAAGGGTATGCATATATATATATAAACATGGAAAATATGTATGATACATATTTAATATAGGTCAGATGTAAATCTGGTTTTTAGTTCAGATTTTGTATTAACTGTTTTTAGTGCAGATCCTGGGTACTCATATTTAATTTGGAAAAACTACAACTATTTTAATAAAATAACTTATGAAATAGTGGGCATAATTCAAACCTGGAGCATAAGTCATAAAGAAGTCTCTCAGGTAGTAAAATCAAAAGCAAGTATAGTTTACATACAATTTGGGGTGATACTAACTTGGGAGGAATGTGGGTGCAGATAAAATAATTTGGTTAGAAATGTGGATGGAAAATAGAATGTAATTTGGCACAAAAAACTATTTAATCTATAGGAGAATAATTTTGTTCCAAAGTTAGTCATTCCAAATTTGTTCAAAGTTATGTAAAATGTATGTAATTATGTGTAGAAGAAGCCTAGTGGAAGGTATTAAGAGATTAAGGGATGTTCTCTTTTGTTGGCAAGCAAAGAAAGAGGGGAAGGTAGGTTGTATGGTCTAGAGCTAAGTATTTTGCTGATCTGAATGGAAATTGAAACATTTTGTTGTTGTTGGTTATTTTTAGAAGAGTTTTCTCTAAAATGCATTTTTCTTCTTCTTCCTCCTTTTCTCCCCCCCCGCCCCCCATCTTCTTTCTGAAGTTGAAATTACTTGAGGAAATGTGTTACCTTTCATTTGTAGTTGCTTTCCTTGGGGCAAACCCCAAGTTTGTTTATGCCGGCAGGTACCTAAAGTCTGGTCCTACCACTGCTGTAGGGCCCATCATGCCTCCCCTCACTACTTCCAAGCTCATGGATGTAGCATGGCATGGCAGGGAAGAGTGCTGGCAGGGGGAGGATTTGGCTCTATGCTTGAACTTGGTTTCGTTACTGTGTCTCCATTCCTTGTGGATAGAGTAGATTAAAAGTGCCTTCCTCATAGTGTTGTTGTATGTATTTATTGTGATATTCCATAGAAAGTGCTTAGTGTCATATATGAGACATACATGTTTATCATTTGCTATTGTTTGTAGAGTCCTAAGCATTATTATAATGCATTGCATGTCCCCTCGGAGAAGTGAATCCTGAGTTCCATTTGGGATCTGGCCTGTCTTTCCAGCCATTGATCTCTTATGCTCTCTTCTCTGTACTGGCTGTGAAAGCCATGTGAACTACTGCATTTCCTCCAAAAACCTAGGCCTTTGCTTCTCACCAAAGCATTTATCTTGACCTTTTTTTCATTTTTGGACACTCATTTCAGGCACTATCTTGGAGAAGTGAATCTGATGACCCTCCCCGCCCCTTCATCAGATGGGAGTTCTTCCTTTGTGCTCCCACTAAACCCTGTACTTGTTTCTCTACTTAATACACTGAAATGTAAATGCTCTCTGCCCCTTTGTATCTCTTCTCTCATCCCTTGGAGGGCAGGACCTTGGCCCCCAGGTCCCATACTTGGGGCAGTATCTGCCAAGTAGGAGATAGAAAGGCCTAGTTGTGAAAGGTGTGGACTTTGGACTTTGGAGGCAAGGTTTGAAACCTTGTTGTATGGCTTACTGGCCATGTGACCTAGGGCCACTTATCTAAACTCTGCTCAGTTGGCTCATCTGTAAATGGGAATTATAATAGTCCCTACTCCATAGCCTCAAGGGGAGATTAAATGGGGAGGGAGAGATTTAGGCTTTACTTACCCCTCTGTTTTTTCCTTCCCTTTTGGATCTCCTGCTTACTCAAATTCTGCTCTGGCTGTACCACGGAGTGAGGTGGAAGGAGTAGAATCCTGGACATAGGGGGCTAAGCAGCAAAGGATAGAGAAGGGGAGGGCTCCTTAGGGACATGTGAAGACCTCTGGGGCTGCTTTCTCAGGTGGCTATTTTTAGGGGAAGGAAGTGCTTGAGGTGGAGTTACTTGCTGTCAGACCTCTTTTCATTTGTAAACAGCTCTTTTCCTTTTAGATCAGACCTGGAATACAAGTTTCATTCCCATCTGGATTAATGGATTTGTAGGCTCATTGCTAAAAGCAACACAGATTTGTGTCCCTAAACTTTTTCTTGATTCTTCATTAGAGACAACATTCAGAATTACCACAGCTCCCCTTCTTCTGTGGTATCAGGGTCACAGGATTCTAATTTCCTGTTTTATAGGGCATGGCTTTCTTGGCCTGTGTGCTGTTCCAAGGATGCTGTACCTTGGACAGTCCATTTCTCACCTAGATAAGGGTCCAGGGGACTCTGGTTTTCATCTCCGATTGACTGCTTGAGCAGCTGATACCATCATTGCTGCCACACTGCCTACTGCAACTACTTCCAGTCTCCTTGAATTATTATCACTGATGTTGTTGAACTGTTACTACTACTGCTTCCATCTTACTCTGATTGTTACTGTCACTGTTACTATTGCTTATTATTCCCACCAGTGTAAAAATCCTGACTTTGAGCTACTACATTCTTCTGTCTCTTAATGGTCTTGCAAAAAGAAATGCCTTTTTTTTTTGTTATACCTATAATGGGGACCCTGCAAGAAAATCTCTAGAATGTCGACTGGGCCATTTTTAGTATGCTTTGGCCTAGCTGTATTCTAGATAACAGTATGGTTGAGTTGCTTTTTTGTCATTAAAGGCAATGGTATGTATTACTTTGATTAGCAGGTTAATGGACTTAGTAAAATAGGTGTTTTAGGCTAATTATGACCTCTGCGCTTCCCAAGCATTCTGTTTTTTCAGTGCACAGACTAGAAACCCATAAGGAGAATTGAATGGCTGTTAACTTTTTCTGTGTCTGAGAGCTAATGCTGGGGTTGACAGATAACCAGATAACCTTTGTAACTAAAGTCTGAGTTCTTGCTAAGGGAGAGTGGTACAGTGCTCCTTCTTATGAGGGCAAGGGCTGTTGAAAGCAGCAGAGGGCTTGTCTGTATTATGGTGACAGCTGGCTAGGAATCCTGAAAATCTGTTAGCAGACTGCCATTGAATATACACCAGAGGCTGGCAACCCAGACTAGAGATGATGCTTAAGAACATAACTGCTTAATAATTTAAAATCTTTATTTTACTTATAATTATTAACATCTCCAAATTAAAATCTTTATTTTACTTATAATTATTAATATCTCCAAATTCTAAAGAAGTTCTTGGGTAATTTAATAAAGAATATCTATTGATACACTAATATATAAATAAGAGGATATGATGCCAATTTAATGTAAAATGAGTTCCTTAGCTACCAAGGAATGGTTGCTATTTTTTTAAACACATAAACTGCATCAATCATTCATTATTTATTAAAACCACTTGTCTGTTAATAAAAGCTATGTGGATGCATAGTTGAAATAAATGTAGTCTCTACTTTCAAATGTTTTTTCATGTGGCAGTAGTGGGAGAACAGATACATTATAGTCAAGATGGTTATTACTACAGGTGTGACCAGAGTGCTATAGAGTATACAGGATGCATGTGTTCTTACAGGCCTACATTTTGGAGCTTGATCACAGTTCATAAAGTTACTTAAAACCTATAAAAGTTTCAATCATTGAAGAAAATGAAAAAAAAAAAAAAAAGCCTGCAACTTTGAATGTTAAGTAACTATATGTTTGATTAAAACTTCTTTTTTAACCTTTAAAAATGTTTTGCAGCCTGGACAGCAATCAACATGGCTTTTAGTTTATTGAAAATAGAGGAGTTTTGGTTTAGTGAATTGAGAACAAAATTGGAGGCAAGAAAATAACTCCCCTCCCTTTCTGGACTTCTTCCCTGCATGTTCTGTAGGGTCTTCATTTATTTATAATAATAGGATCAATAAGAAAATTATTTGAAGATACTGTGCAGTCTCTTGAACTGATGCTAAGTGCAGCATCATTATTTTATAATTATTCAGAAGGCATCTACAGATAGGATTTCTTAATAGAGCAGTGGTGATGATGGCCCTTCTGTTGGAATCCACTGTCTCAGGGGGGAAAAGGACAAAGTCCCTGTACAAATAAAAATTATTATTTTTCCCTCTTCTTTGCAAAGGATGTAGAATTTAACTCTTAATTTTAAAAGGCAGTTGTAGTAGGAGAGAGAAGATATGGCTAAAAGGATAGAAAAAGAAACCCCAATAAGAGAGACACTTGACTTACTAGTATTTTCCTTCCATGCCTTCTAGTTCCCTTTGAAAAGGGATAGAGGAGGAGTCAGGATGACAGTTTGAAGTCCAAGTTGAGGCTCAGCTAATGTCTGCAAATAGGCTTCATCATGATCTCTTCTGTGCCTTTCAGCAACTGTCAGTCAGCTCATTAACAGCCACTCATAGTTCAAATTATGTCAAACTCTCAAATTCAGTCCCCCCTTCAAATGAGCATTCCATCAAGAGATGAGACCCTGAGTGGTGCCTGGGTGGCTCAGTTGGTTAAGCGTCTGCCTTCAGCTCAGGTCATGATCTCAGGGCCTGGGATTGGGCCCCCGCATCAGCTCCACACTCAGCAGGGAGTCTGCTTCTCCCTCTCCCGCTACTCCTTCCCCCATCATTCTCTCTCTCTCTAATAAATTGAAAAAAAAAAAGTGGGGTGCCGAGAACTTCTGTCTTCATCAGACAACTTGACTGTTGGTGGTCCTTGTGAAAATTGCAGTAAGTCAGCGACTTTATGTCGTTGTGAAGCTGTGTTAGAAATCACCAACCTTCCCACGAGATACCATTTCTCAGTTGGGATTGAAATAGCTTATTTCACAACAAGCTGTGGAGGTTTTTCCTGTTTTGTAGCGTCAGTTAACACAACTAGTCCATTTTTTGCTAACAATTTTAGAGAAGTAGATGCTTATTTTTTTCAAATAAAAAGGGAACGATCCTGCCTTGTATTCATATCACTGAGAAAGTCAAAATGGTTCTTAAGGCACGTAAAGAAGGCAGCCGCACACCTTGTAAAAGGAGTAGAGGGAAGAGAAGGATTGTCTCAGAGCTATATAGGGAACTTTTGCAGTCAGACCTTTAAATGTTCCCTTCTAGAACATCACTATTGCTAACACTGAAGAGGTCATGGGGGAGGCTGCACCTTGAAAAGCCTGGTCTGTTGTGATAGGTATCTGGTTAGGAGACGTTATGTAATCTGGAGAGCTCTGTGTAATTTTAGGTTGTCTTAGACCTTGATGGTGTTAACATTTCTTTGAATGTTATCTGCATCTATTGAGTGCTTTTCTGCCATTTTGATTCTTCAACTTGTGATAAATAAGCAAACTGCTCACGTGTTTCTGCAGGGGCAGAGAGAGGGTGAGTGTGGTGGTTGAAGACTGGTGGCTGTGCTGTTAGAATGTCACTTATCACTGGATACACTTGAGATGCTGCCTAGACTCTGTCATTACTGGATCTTTCCAGATGTGGAGACAAGAGTTAATGGTCTCCATCTGTGGTTCCTTTCATACGCCCTGTCCCCCATCTGCTATGCTACCATTTTCAGTGGGTGCTTCTACTGTTATGTGTAGTGCTCAAAACAGAGCTATGGACATAATTCCTAGTTCCCTTTCTCTCTCACTCCACCCACCCCACGTATATTCGGTCCATTACTGGGTATTTCCTTTCCATATTATTTCATAGTTATTTCAATTCTTCCTTCTACCATCCTGGTCCAATCACCATAATCTTTTTGTTAAATTAATATGATAGCACCCTAACTGTCCTGTCTGGCCCACCTCACCCATATCATCTCCCTAATAAAGAGAAAAGAAAATGTTTAATCTGCACACTGCTGCAAAAGGGAGCTAGTATAACACAGTAGTTGAGGATGTGGGCTCTGTGGCAAGAGTGTCTGGATTATTATTATTTCTTAAGATTTTATTTATTCATGAGAGAGACAGAGAGGCAGAGACACAGGCAGAGGGAGAAGCAGGCTCCATGTGGGGACCTCCATGCAGGATTCAATCCTAGGACCCCAGGATCATGACCTGAGCCAAAGGCAGACGCTCAACCACTGACCACCCAGGTGCCCCAAGAATGTCTGGATTTGAATCATGATTCTTTTACTTTCGAAAATGCTATTATATAACCTTGAGTAACTCCCTATATATTAAAAAAAAAATGAAAACTTTCCGGATTGAGTTATCATGAGGGTTAAAGGACATAAACAGGGCAGCCCCGGTGGCGCAGCGGTTTAGCGCCGCCTGCAGCCTGGGGTGTGATCCTGGAGACCCGGGATCCATTCCCATGTCAGGCTCCCTGCATGGAGCCTGCTTCTCTCTCTGCCTCTCTCTCTCTCTGTCTCTCATGAATAAATAAAAAAATATTAAAAAAAGGACAAACATTAGCGTAGAGTTGGGTACATAGTAAACACTCAATTATAATACTGATGAAATGCAAGCTGAGTGTTCTTTTTTTTTTTTTTTTAAGATTTATTTATTTATTTGTGAGAGACACAGACTGAAAGAGGCAGAGACACAGACATGGGAGAAGCAGGCTCTCTGCAGGGAGCCCAATGTGGGACTCGATCCCGGATCCTGGGATCACTCCCTGAGCTGGAGGCAGGCGCCCAACCGCTGAGCCACCTGGGCGTCCCAAGCTGAGTGTTCTATTCTCTTGTTTAAAACCCTCGAATCTCGAATCTCGCTGTGTCTTCCAGAGTAAAGCCCGCATCCCTTTGGCAAGCCCTATAGGCCCCGACTCCCTTGTCCAAGCTCACTCCCCCTGCCGCCTTCCAGGGCCAGGTCTTGCGCTCCTACACACGCTGTGCCGGTTACCTGGTGGCCCTTGAACCCCAGGTCTGGCAACTCCTTTCTCATCGCTGAATGTCAGCTGCTCTTCTGGTTTTGTGGCTGACTCTTACTCATCTCCTCTGTCCCTCATCCCACTCCTCCCTCTCTAACACTGTCTCTGATACCTCTGATGCAGGACTCTCAGAGAACCCTCAGCTGCTTTCCTTATGGCAGTTACCACGTAGTGGGCCATTGTGCCTTCGTCGGTCTGGTTGCTCTGACTAGGATGAGTCTTCTGAAGGCAGCTTGTGTCATACTTGCTGCTTCTGGCTTGTTCTTTTTAAGCTACCTAGTTCTCTTCAGTTTCATTCCATTAACATGTGTTTAATAAATTAAAAAAAGCAGTAGGGGATCCCTGGGTGGCGCAGTGGTTTGGCGCCTGCCTTTGGCCCAGGGCGCGATCCTGGAGACCCGGGATCGAATCCCATGTCGGGCTCCCGGTGCATGGAGCCTGCTTCTCCCTCTGCCTGTGTCTCTGCCTCTCTCTCTCTCTCTGTGACTATCATAAATAAATAAAAAAAAAATTAAAAAAAAAAAAGCAGTAGTACCCAATTGGAGGTACATTTTATGATGCCTAATGTATAATCTGCACATCAGTAATATTTGTTAAATGAGAAAATGGCATTTATATTTCTATGTCTTTAAATTTGGTCTTATGTAGATACATTTAATATTTAAAAAAAAATCCTGAAGTTATTTAAAATTCTGCTTCTTAAAATTTGAATCCTAAATTCTAAAAACCCCTAAAGTTATCTCATATAATTTGTATTCAGACTTAGCCTCTGGTTCATTGGAAATACAAGTGATGGAGGAACAAGTTTAATGATATCATGAAGAAATAGTAAGACAAATGCAAAATGTGTGACCTTCTATGAGACAACTTGTCTGGACTCTTCAGAAAGTCAATGTCTTAAAAATAAAAGGCAGCAGGATTTCTCAGCTAAAAGATACTGCAAAAATAAAGCAACCAAATGCAATGGGTAAAATTTCATTGGATCCTACACTGTCAGGGATATAAGAGACAGGGCAATTGAGGAATATGGAATAGATATTAGATAACTTAGAATTGTTCATTTTCTTCAGTGTGATAATGGTAGTGTATGTAGGAAAGTATCTTTATTCCTAGGAAATGTTTTTTGAGTTACTTAGGGATGGAGTGTCGTGATGTGTGTAACTTCCAAATACTTTGGCAAAATACATTTCATAAATAGTTGGCACCCAAAAGCACATATATAGGGCCCCTGGGTGGCCCAGTTGGTTAAGTGTCCAACTCTTGATTTTGGCTCAGGCCATGATCTCATGGGTCTTGAGATTGAGCCCTGAGTCGGGCTCTGTGCTCAGTGCAGGGGCTGCTTAAGACCTTCTCTCTGTCTTCTCTTGCCCTCCCCCACTCCCGCTGATCGCTCTCTAAAATAAATAAGTCTTTAAAAAAAAAATGCCTTGTTAATTTTCCCCATTCTCACTGGTGTGAGGTGGTATCTCATTGTGGTTTTGATTTGTATTTCCCTGATGGCAAGTGATGTAGAGCATTTTCTCGTGTGCATGTTGGCCATGTCCATGTCTTCCTCTGTGAGATTTCTCTTCATGTCTTTTGCCCATTTCATGATTGGATTGTTTGTTTCTTTGGTGTTGAGTTTAATAAGTTCTTTATAGATTTTGGAAACTAGCCCTTTATCTGATACGTCATTTGCAAATATCCTCTCCCATTCTGTAGGTTGTCTTTTAGTTTTGTTGACTGTATCCTTTGCTGTGCAAAAGCTTCTTATCTTGATGAAGTCCCAATAGTTCATTTTTGCTTTTGTTTCTTTTGCCTTTGTAGATGTATCTTCCAAGAAGTTACTGTGGCCAAGTTCAAAAAGGGTGTTGCCTGTGTTCTCCTCTAGGATTTTGATGGAATCTTGTCTCACATTTAGATCTCTCATCCATTTTGAGTTTATCTTTGTGTATGGTGAAAGAGAGTGGTCCAGTTTCATTCTTCTGCATGTGAATGTCCAGTTTTCCCAACACCATTTATTGAAGAGACTGTCTTTCTTCCAGTGGATAGTCTTTCCTCCTTTATTGAATATTAGTTGGCCATAAAGTTCAGGGTCCACTTCTGGGTTCTCTATTCTGTTCCATTGATCTATGTGTCTGTTTTTGTGCCAGTACCACACTGTCTTGATGACCACAGCTTTGTAGTACAACCTGAAATCTGGCATTGTGATGCCCCCAGCTATGGTTTTCTTTTTTAAAATTCCCCTGGCTATTCGCGGTCTTTTCTGATTCCACACAAATCTTAATAATTTGTTCTAATTCTCTGAAGAAAGTCCATGGTATTTTGATAGGGATTGCATTAAACGTGTAAATTGCCTTGGGTAACATTGACATTTTCACAATATTAATTCTGCCAATCCATGAGCATGGAATATTTTTCCATCTCTTTGTGTCTTCCTCAATTTCTTTCAGAAGTGTTCTATAGTTTTCAGGGTATAGATCCTTTACCTCTTTGGTTAGGTTTATTCCTAGGTATCTTATTGGGTGCAATTGTAAATGGGGTTGACTCCTTAATTTCTCTTTCTTCAGTCTCATTGTTAGTGTATAGAAATGCCACTGATTTCTGGGAATTGATTTTGTATCCTGCCACGCTACCAAATTGCTGTATGAGTTCTAGCAATCTTGGGGTGGAGGCTTTTGGGTTTTCTATATAGAGTATCATGTCATTGGCGAAGAGGGAGAGTTTGACTTCTTCTTTGCCAATTTGAATGCCTTTAATGTCTTTGTTGTCTGATTGCTGAGGCGAGGACTTCCAGTAGTATGTTGAATAGCAGTGGTAGGAAACAACAAATGTTGGAGAGGATGCAGAGAAAAGGGAACCCTCTTATACTGTTGGTGGGAATGTGAACTGGTGCAGCTACTCTGTGTGGAGGTTCCTCAAAGAGTTAAAAATAGACCTGCCCTGCGACCCAGCAACTGCACTGCTGGGGATTTACCCCAAAGATTCAGATGCAATGAAACGCCGGGACACCTGCACCCCGATGTTTCTAGCAGCAATGTCCACAATAGCCAAACTGTGGAAGGAGCCTCGGTGTCCATCAAAAGATGAATGGATAAAGAAGATGTGGTTTATGTATACAATGGAATATTCCTCAGCCATTAGAAACGACAAATACCCACCATTTGCTTCAACGTGGATGGAACTGGAGGGTATTATGCTGAGTGCAGTAAGTCAATCGGAGAAGGACAAACAGTGTATGTCCTCATTCATTTGGGGAATATAAATAATAGTGAGAGGGAATATAAAGGAAGGGAGAAGAAATGTGTGGGAAATATCAAGAAGGGAGACAGAACATAAAGACTCCTAACTCTGGGAAACGAACTAGGGGTGGTAGAAGGGGAGGAGGGCAGGGGGGTGGGGGTGAATGGGTGACGGGCACTGAGGGGGACACTTGACGGAATGAGCACTGGGTGTTATTCTGTATGTTGGTAAATTGAACACCAATAAAAATTAATTTATTAAAAAAATAAAATAAAAAAATGTGTGTGTGTGTGTGGCAGTATGTTACAGTTGTTGAGTAGATGGAATGTTTTTTGTATTCTTCAATTTTTCTTTTGGTTTGAAATTTTACAAAATAAACTGGAAAAAGAACAAGTTCAGCATGATGAAAACAAAGCCTTAAGTCTTGGGAGTGGTGGGCAGGTTATCAGTGGTCGCTCTGACCAGGGCTTCTGCAGTGGTATTCGGGCCCGCTTCCTCCTTCCCTCAACTTTGTTCCCGTGTGTGCACGGAGCTGAGCCCCCATGAACATCAAGTGAAGCGTGATCCTAGTGTTGTTAGTTAGCCAAACTTTGGATGACTGTGAAAATCTCCAGATAAGACTAAATAGACAAGCTTGGAGGCAGAAACTTGTGTTATTCATTTTTAGCATTTCCAGTGTCTGGAATATTGTAAGCATTCAAACTGTGACTGAAGAAATACCTAAAAGGAGGACCAAATTTGCGGATTGCCTGGAAAAGTGACAGCTTACCAGTGACCTTTTCCAAATCCAATAAATATATGTGGAATTTAGTAGAATTGAACTAGTTAAGGGGCAAATAAGATTAAAGTTGGTTCCAGAAGTAAGGGGAAGACTTGCTTTTAAATCTCTGTATATATGCAGTAATGACTACATTTCTTTTTTTTTTTTTTTAACTTTCAGAAATAGTACTTGTTTTTCTGAGTTACTAAAGCACTTGAGTGGAAAGTACTGTAGTTTTTCCTACACAGGGTGAAATCTGAATTTGGTGAGAAATCTTCAGAGGGTGGCATGTGCAATTATGCTTCTCCTTGGTGAACTATGAGTTGGGCACTTAATTATGTAAAAAAATACTGCAAGAGAGCAGTTGCATAATCCCCAAGACAGTAATTATTGTCTGTCTTGGCAGAATGCAAGGCTTTTAATCTGTAAATAAGCAATCCTATGTGAAAAGAGCTACATGTAGAGTGATTCTGTGTTGTAAAGGTCTCTTATGAATTTTTTAAAGTGCAAGTAGTAACTCCATGTGCTGATTGGCTTTTGCCTTTGTGCTTCAAAGGGTTTATGATGCTTCCCGTGTGGTTTTAACTCCTCCTGAAATATTTAAGCCTCTGAGAAGGATTCCTGTAAAGAGTCAGACTGCATCTGAGTTAAGCCTGTGAAAAAAATGGATGTTTCAAATACCGAGGAAGTGAAATGTGCTCTCTATAAATTAAACAACAACAACAATATGAAAAAACAACAACTACAAAATAAAACATTGACAGTGCTTAAAAAAAGGATGCTCCAATTAGCTGATGGGCTTCTCCTTCATTGGAGGATAACAGTCTTATGTGTGCCATTGCAGCTCCTATTTTCAAAAAGAAGTCATTCACTTTCAGGGTATGCGTGTATCTTGCTTAGGTGGATCTGAGTCTTTTGGATACTGAAAGTAAAATTTTGTTTTTAAGAATTGTCAATAGATCTGCCTTCCCTCTTGTTCCTCCTGTTTTTGTTGATGAACTGAGCATGCTCCTGTCCAAGTTAGACTTTTCCACTTGAGCTGAGAGCCTCCACCCCCACCTCTTTGTTTACTCAAGGACCTCATTCGGCTGACTCACCTTCTCTCTTGGATGACCAACTTTCTCCTCTCTACTGAGTGATTCCCATCAAAATAAAAACATGTAGCAGCTTCCGTTGTTTTAAAAAAGCCCTTCCTTGACTTCTCTTTCTCTCCAACTACCTCCTCAATCCTCTGTTCCTTTTGCAGCAAACTCCTTGAGAGTTGGTATCCTGTGTTCTCTCTTCACTTCCTCTCTTCCATTGGTCTGTTGAACCTGCTCCAAGCACCTCACTCCACCTGCTTTTATCAGGGTGTACCCATGACCTTCACACTGCCGGCTTCCACAGACTGTGCTTGGTCAGCTCTTACCTATCAGTAGCAGCTAACAGAGTTTATTGTTCCTTCTTTCTAGAAACACTTTCTTTTCTTGACTTCAGGGAAAGCCTGTTCTCCTGGTTGTTCCCCTTCCTCACCAGTCACTTGTGCTCAGCCTCGTGATAGGCTCTTTTCCTGATCTCCTAAGATTACTCAGTCCCAGGCTATTTCCTCTTCTTTGTTTCCTCCCAAAGTTCTCTCAGGCCATATCATGGATAAAAATATTCTGTATACTCTAAAGACTCCCAAATTTATGTCTGGAGTACACCCCTGTACCCTGGACTCCAGACTCGTGTATCTAGTTGCCTGGTGCCCCACATCCATTTGGATGACTAATGAGTATCTCAAATTTAACATTGTCCAGATGTAACACCTGGTCTTCCCACGATTGCCTTGTATCCTCCTATTTGCTTTTTCTGTCTCCATCTTTGCTCCAGCCCCTTTCAATCCTAAAAGATCCCTATAACATATCAGATCATATCCCTCCCCTGCCCCCAAGGCCTCCAATGACTTTGTCTTGGTCAGAATAAAAGTAAGGCCAACAAAGTCCTTTGTCATCTGACCCCATTACCTACCTACCTCTCCTCTTCTCTTCTCTTCTCTTCTCTTCTCTTCTCTTCTCTTCTCTTCTCTTCTCTTCTCTTCTCTTCTCTTCTCTTCTTCTCTTCATGACACAGAGAGAGAGGCAGAGACACAGGCAGAGGGAGAAGCAGGCTCCATGCAGGGAGCCTGATGTGGGACTTGATCCCAAGACTCCGGGATCACACCCTGGGCCAAAGGCAGATGCTCAACCGCTGAGCCACCCAGGTGTCCTGACCCCATTACCTTTCTAGCTCATCTCCTCCCTTTCTCTCTGTCACTCACTCATGCACTCACTCACTCTACTGCAGCCTCATTTGCCCCTTCATTACACAGACCTCAGATACTTCTGCCTCAGGGCTGTGCCATGGGATGCTACTCTAAGTTGTAATGCTGTGTCCTGTACTTCTGCATGGCTTGGTCCAACACTACCTTCAAATCTCTGTTTATCTGCTCTCTTCCCACTGACACTTTTTCTAACCATCCATTTAAGTGCCCTCCCACCAGTGCTTCTGATCCCTTCTCCTGGTTTTGTTTTTTTCCATTGCATTTACTTCCACATGAAAATAAAATACTTACTGGTTTTTTTTTTTTTATTGCTCAGTTTTTTTCTTATCTGTCTTCCCTTCTTAGAATATAAGTTTCACGAGAGCAAAAATTTTGTGTACCTTCTTCATAGATGTGTTACCTGTGCCTAAGTGGGTACTCAGTAAATACTGCTGAATGGTGGATTGAAAAGCACCTCAAAAGTTGTCATTTTTTATAGCATTCTGGGTGGACAGAGGATATAGAGCATTCAGAATGATTCACTATAGACTAATCGCTATTTTTTATTTTTCAGTTTCTCTGTTTGAAGAACATAAGGACATTCCTTACAGCCTGTTGCGAGACCTTTGGAATGAGAAAGAGTGAACTCTTCGAAGCATTTGACCTATTTGATGTTCGTGACTTTGGAAAGGTAATTACATTTCATTTGCTATGTATTTTCTTTTAGTGAGGAACATTTTATCAAATACTATTTGAAGTAGAACATGTGATTTAAGTGGTCTGGGTATCTGCATTATGTAGTTGAATTTCACATGTAGGTGACTTAGTGAAAAAGGAAGTAACAACATTGTCATCCATATGGGATTAGAATGACTATTTTTTTTTTAATTTTTATTTATTTATGATAGTCACAGAGAGAGAGAGAGAGAGACAGAGACACAGGCAGAGGGAGAAGCAGGCTCCATGCACCGGGAGCCTGACGTGGGATTCGATCCCGGATCTCCAGGATCGCGCCCTGGGCCAAAGACAGGCGCCAAACCGCTGCGCCACCCAGGGATCCCTAGAATGACTATTAGTATCATTTTTAAAGATTTATTTATTTGAGAGAGAGGGCACGCAAGCATGAGTGAGTGAGGGAAAGGGCAGAGGGAGAGAATCTTCAAGCAAACTCCCTGCTCTCCAATGTAGGGCTTGATCTCACTGCCCATGAGATCATGACCTGAGCTGAAATCAAGAGTTGGATGCTTAACTGACTGAGCCACACCGCATTGCCCCAGATCTAGAATTATTTTTTATATAAAGCAGTATAAGGAGGGTCTTTTTTTTTTTTTCCAGAAGTAACTTTTCCTGTAGGCTACCTCAGAGATTAGGATTACTGTTTTCCATTCTATAGATAGTAGGACAAGTATTTCTTCCCTTTTAGTCTTTTATATATCTGTAAGGTACCTAATTTTTGGAAGTTGAGAATGTTCTACTTACTGCCCTTCTCTCTACTTTGACACTTGGGTAGGTGATGGGGAAGACATGAATCCGAGATGTTTGAGGTTGTTGAGAAATTCCTATTGATTGGATTTCAGTAGATACATGTTAGGTTGTTGGACATCAGTGATACTTGCCACATGTAAATTATTCTAATATTTGCTGTTATTACTTGTATGTACACCAAACACTTGTGTGAAATAGGTGAAAGAAATTACTCTTCTGAGAGTTGTGGTCATTTATTTTGAAGTGATTGGGTATAAACAAGCTTTTTGCATGTAAGAAGTTGTAAAAGAGGTAATTATGGTGACCTGATTTTGGCCCCTGCTGACATAATTGCATTATGAAAATAAGCACATAAGAATTAGGGAAAAAAACTAAATGATACTGAGAAGTTTGCCCTTACTCTTGTAATTCAGGTGCTAGTATATCATCAAAAGGCTGTTTGAGAGTGGTATTTCATTTGATTTCTAAGATGTACTATTTTGGTTGTAAAGTGAAAATCAAGTGAATGGATTGGTTTGCTTGACAATGGGGATAAATTGCACAAACTTGAAACAGACATATAAGAAATTTGATGCTGAAATTTGATGCAAGTATGGGTAAGCCACCCTGCCCAGGAAGAGAGAAGCCTTGGCTTCTTGACCCAAAGTCACTTTGTCATCTGCTGGAAGTCACCAGTCTTCTCATTCATCAGACTGTCAGTTTGGAAGCCTGTACAAAAGGAAGTAGGTATAAGGCCGTGGTTTCTAAGATTCCCTTTACCTCCAGCAAGCTGTGGTTTAACTGTTTTGAGGTCCAAGAAGGTGATAGGGGAGAACATGGTTAACAAACAAAAACAACTGAAAACCAAGCCTCCTGGTGGGCAAGTAGTACATATCTCTATGGCCATGAAGTGAGGCTGTGACGATGAAGAGGAATCAACCAGAATTCCAGGTAAGGTGGATAGTCCTCTAAGTTACTAGCCCTAAAAAAAATCTTAACAGCTTAAAAAGATGTTTCATTTATTCTTTGACTCCTTTGCCTATTTTTAAAAAGTCTTTTTTTCCCCACTCTCTTTTGGGGAAATGAAAAATGAAAATGAATTAAGGAAATGAAAAATGAAAAAAATTGTAGACTTTTTAAGAGCTTTTCAATAAGCTCTTAATTTTCCATTCAGATTTACAAGAAATGGTGTTGATAAAGACTGGGAAGTTATCTAATTCTTTTGGAAACACATGGCCTTGTTCTGGTGTAATACCACTGCACACTTATACAACGGAAGCTTTGTAGGAGTTTAGATAATAGAGTTGAATGTGAAGAAGTAAACTGTATGCTTCTCAAGGGTAAATGTGTTTTTGTCTACTTAAAATACTTTGGCGGTGATAAGTCTGAAACAGAGTTAAACTTGGGGATGTCATTGAGAACTTGATCCTATACTCAGCACTTTAAAATCACGTACATTTTTTTGTTACTTCCCCGATTGGTGCAGTATCTTTCCCAAAACTCTATCTGACCTGACTAAACCACTGAAAGTTAAAGAATTTAGGATGCTGTTGTGTAACTTACCAGTATTACTATGATTAAACATTATTACTCTAAACAAACCATCAGTCCCACCACTCACTGAAACCTTTTGTGATAATTGGTATGTTTTTAGTGTCTCACTCTATCTGTATCTCTATGTCTATGTCTATCTGTCTATGTATCTATGTGTGTATGTATGCATGTATCTATCTATATCATTAATCCTCACAATGGCCCTCTGAGATGTTAATACTATTCAAACCACACATCTGGTAGAGATTGGAGCAATTGTTTGAATCAGGATCTGGCTGATTTTCGCTGCTACCATGGTGCAAATGTTCACATAGCGGGTTCCAGTGCTTTGCACATACTGACTCAGTCTTCATGTCAGGCCCACCATGTTAGGTATCATTATCATCCCTATTTACAGATCCTGGATTGTAAGTGACAGAACTTGGATAACTCATGCGGTTTTGAATTTTTACATTAAAAAAATGTGAGTAGTGTGTTGATGTAGAGACCAAATCTTTCCTGGTATTGTGACTATAAATTTTAATGAGATTTACACACGTTATTTTATTTCTCTTCATTCCTTGGGATTTAATTAAATTTTCAATTAGCATAAAAACAATATCTATAACTATATGCTCCTTCATTTGCCTTAATTCATGCAAATAGTGAATCTAGGATTCATATATATTTAGCACCTTTTTGCCTAGGAATATATTAATTTAATTTAATAACCATGTCTAATGTTTTTATAGCATTTTGAAGTTTTGAGAGTGCTTCATATCACTGACCTTGTTTGATTTTCATGATAGTTTTGTGAAGGAAACAAGCAAGTCTTCCCCTTTCTCAGATGAGGAAATTAAGAGATGGGGAGGTTTAGCAGTGATCTTAGGGCATCCTTGGTTGGAGACAGAGCAGGATCTGGATCTGACCTCTGACTTCCCAGCCTTTTGTTTTTCTTGTCTGCTGTCTACATTTGGGTCTTGCTACTGTGTGAGTGCTCAGGGAGAAGGATGAACTCATGGAGAAAACCAAAGGAATATGTGAAATTAATAAAGCATGAGTGATCTGTGACTTGACATCTAATTGTTTTTTTTTTTTTTGAGAAAGAGAGGAAAGTATAATAATGGTTGAAATTAAAAAGTCTACCTGAACAAATGTTTCACAGATTCTCATCTGTGTTCATAGTCAGTTTTGAGCTACCCTTCCCCCCACTTCCCCATTGTGGTGTCAGCTGCTCCCTGATCTTTGTCTATGTTCTCCTTTGGTTCTGGGTTCTGGAAATCTACCCTGAATCATAGGCTTTGATATGGATATGTTTTCTTTTGGAAATTGGGGAAAACCAAAGGAATTTATGAAATTAAAAAGTATAAATGATCTGTGACTCGACATCTAAGTATTCTTTAGAAAGAGAGGATTTAGCATACCACATGTGTTAACACAAATGAATGAAAGTTTTAATTTTTGAGATCGTGAAGAGCACATACATTGTTGTGGGCACTCTAGAGGGGCTTATGATAATTTTGCCTTTCAGCATTACTTTTAATTCCTAGTATTGAGCTTTTTACCTAGTGTTAAGAGAATAGTCACTTCAATTCAGACTGGTGTGTCAAAAAAAAAGGTAGAATAGTTCTGAACATTTTCTGTAATTTGACTTTGTTTTTCAAATCCTATAGGGATGGAGAATGGGTTTTTAGTAAGTTTACTTTCTTTTAAAAAAGATCCATCTCGGGGTGGCTCAGTTGGTTAGGTTTCTGACACTTGATTGCTGCTCAAGGCGTGATCTCAGAGTCATATTGGGCTCTGTGCTGGGTGTGGAGCATGCTTAAGATTCTCTCTCTCTCCCCCTCCCCCTCTGCCCCTTCCTGCCCCCAAATCAATCTTTTTCTGATTATATAATGACAAAAAAAAAGCCAAGTTGTCTTAATTGACTTCTTTGCTTAAGAAGTGTAATAAACAACTTCTTCCCCTAGAAAAATAGCAATTATTAATTATAATACTATTTACATTGCAACAGGATTGTAAATTTCCTCACTTCCATGCTGCATATCAGTGCTTTTGTATTCCTCTGTTCAGATTGTCATGTTCTGACTAACGATTTTGCTGTTTAGAAATGTTTCCTACTGAGCTGTCTGTTGGCACATTTACAATGCGGAAGCACATGGGATTTTTCTTTAATGAGGCCATTTCTAGTGAGTAATAGAAATCCCGTTGCTGCTGTTGTCCAGATGAGTGATGAAGTCAGCTCCTTCCTTTGGTTGCTCTGGGTGGTGTAAGGGCCTGCTTCTCGCTACCAACAGACTCCACATCTGTTGTTTGAAGCATTGTTAAGCACCTTTCAAGTGTAAGGTGATATGTTATCTTGAATCAAAGAGAATCTCCCCTAACTAAGGGTAGTTCAAGCTGATTTTAGTGGTAATAGAGTAGCAGTGAGCTAAGGTTCAGGACAGGCACTGTCAAAAGGTAGAGCATTGGCTTAGAGGTGGGTCAGGGATATAGTAAAAATAATTATTGAGAGAGAAGAATTTGGTGTTTGGGTTAAGAATACGGTTTCTGAGTTGGATCTTGGTTTGAATTCTGGTTCTACTCCTTACAAGTAGTGATCTTGGGCAAGTTTCTTAATCTTGTTGAGCTTCAGTTCCTCATATATAAATTGATGATAGAGAAATAATGTATGTAAAGTGTTTAACAGAGTATCTAGATTTAAAATGTGTATTTGATAAATACTAGTTTCTACTCTTATTACTACTATTATTACAACTATCATTACTAGTGTTAATCGATTTCCAATTCAGCCATAAACATAGGGGTTGAATTTTGAATTGAGTGGAAGAAGTAATGATTTTGCAAGGGTGAGATGAGGAAATAAATTTGGTTCTTTCTGATGTGGCATAGGGTTAATCTATTTTATTCCGAATAGCTGATATCCTTTGTGGGCTTAGATCTTTTTTGAGAAAGCTCCCTTTTCCAGTCATGTATTTTATATGGTTTAATCATTTAGAATACCTCAGCTCCTTGGCCACAGGGAAGGGTTTAGGGATGGGGAAAGTCACTCAGTTGGGACCAAGATGATGTATTGAGACATTTTCAGGGGTAGTTGTCTTGTGATCTCCTGCTATGAGGCCTGGAAGAGCCACAGCCATCTGGGTACCACATGGAGTTTCAGAACAGACCCAGAATAGAGGAAACAGCTGAGGAGGATCCTAGTAGCATCATGTGAGACTGGAATAAAGCGGTGCCCAAAGCCAAATTCATAGATCTTTGGACTTTTCCATGACATGAGCCAATATATTCTTTTTTCTTCTTCAACTAGTTTTCCTTAGATTTCTCTAACTTTTGGTTAAGAGAACTAAGTGATTCATTTGCTTTTGTCAGTCAGGTAATTTCAGTTGTATAGACAGCTATTCTTCTGTTACCAAAGTTCCACACAACTTGGAGACCATTTGGTAGCCTCTTTTTTATCATCTGTAGAAAAGGAGGTATGAAGACTTGAGTCCTGGAACATCTCTGTTTTGCAGCATGTACATAATTAAGTAGAAGTATAGTCCCAGCTTTGTGGTAAATGCTTTCTATTTTTTACCATTGATCCAAGCAGTATGATAGACCTTCAGATTTGAGAGACTCTAAGTCATCAGACATCCCTCTCCAGTTTGTCTGTGCTTTACAGGATCAAGCAAATGGGCATGCATGCCTCTGCAGACTGGGAGCTCACTTCCTCCTGAGGATCCCATTTGTATCTCTGTATTTGAGCCATTCAGAAAGATTTGAAGATGACCTTAAAACCACAGGGTAAATAAAAAAGGACTGAAAGAGGCCTCCAACACATTCACCTGGAGATGAACAAGGCTTGGAAATGTTCATTTGATTTGGACAAAATGGTCCCAAGAAGTCAGAAAATACTGCAGGATTCTGTGTGACCTCCGTGTTCTCACTCCACTCCTCTAAGCCTCAGGCTCCTAATTTATATATGGGATGATAATTTCTGTCATACAGAATTATTGTGAAAACAGGGTTAATTTATATAAAATGCCTGGCATACTGCTCAGTAAATGATTGAATAGACCAGTAGATCCAGTATGGAGCTAATAGTTTGGGTAGGTACAGATTGATCAGGGTTCTGAATGTGTGGGTATGTGTAAGGTCAAAAAGAGAATTCTAGTGATATTTTTTTTTTAAAGCTTATTTGGTTTGATACTTTCTGGCTCAAAGTATTAATAAAATTATAATACATATGTATGCATATATGCACACATATGGTTATAACATATTTTCCTAGTTTTTTGTGGTAAGAATATGTTTAACTTTTTTTTTTTTTTTTGGTGCATAGAGATTAGTTGAGGGATCCACGGTGAAATATTTCCTGAAGGTACTTGATGCCTTAACACTCAATAAATGTTGTGTCCCCCCACCCCCAATTTATTAGTAGCTACATCAGATTCAGGATAGGAGATGGTTTGGTTCTTCACCTTAAAATAAATTGTCTTTTAAAAATGAATTTGAACTTGCTGAGAAAACGAAGGGATATACAGTTAACTTAATGTAGAAAAAGGCTTGAAAATTGTCTCTTAATGGAAGTTTACAACTGTCTATACCATCTCCATTAAGAGGCATTAGTCCCCCCCCCCCCCCCCCCCCCCCCGCATTTATTAGCAGAAACCTGCTACTATCAAGCTGCCTTGACATTGTGAGCTCAAATTTCTGGCACATCTGTAATGCCTTATAATACATCTTATGAGAGTATTTGCTTGGATGTGTCCTATAGTTTGTGTGTTTTCACTTTTTCACCCTTCCCAGCCTAACTTGTACACCTCAGGGTGCATGTATAAAGAGACAAGGACCTCTTCTTGCCCAGCCTGTGCTATCAGCTCAGGCTTGCCTCTTAGCATTCACATCTGGATGCTGGTTAATTTCCACATTCTCATTCCTACTTCTAGTTCTTGTGGGTACTGGGGAGCTTGCCCTTTGAAGCACTACATATATCCTGACAAAACAATACTTGAGAACCTGGGATTGGTTCTCTACTACCTGTGCATCTCCTTGGAACTTTATCTGGCTTTCCTGGTCACGGGACAACCTTCCTGCCCCAAAACCTGTGAGCTTCACTAAGGTGCAGGTGGCTTCAGAGACATCACGTTGGTATGGTTTGAAAGGTTCATATTGGCTAGTGCATGTGCATTGATCAGCAACTAGAAATTTTTCTCATATCTATGCAACTAGGATGAATTGTCTTGGCTCATAAACATACTCTCTTTCTTTACAATTATTTTTTTTTAACTCCTGCTCTTGAGAAGTTTGACATTTCTCAGAGTGTTTCTCATCCCAAATTATTCAAGAGTCTTTGGGGCTTTTGCTTTTGCAATCACAGGGCCCTAAGTCTGTCTTGCTTCAAAACACCACAAGGAGCTCAGCTTCCAGTAATGGTCTACTAGCATGGTTCTATTAAAGACTGGTCCCCTCAAGGTTTCTTCAATAGCTCTTATTCTCTGATGCTGGCATGCTTCTGTAGTTCCAGTGTTGCTCAGCCCCACACTACGCAAACCAGCTTCCTTCTACTCCCACAGATTTTAGTTTCTGCATTGAACCTGGTCAGGCCACGTTTCCTGGGCTTAGCAGTGAATTCTGTTCAGGAGCTCATGGTATCCTTGCCAGCCAGCAAGCTTGAGTCAGAGCCTCCTTATACAGCTACTACAGAGGTACCAACTTAAACTCATAGAGCAGCATTTGGGATCTCTGGGGTCTCTCCTTCCAGAAGGCCCTGGACTCCTGCAACACCAGCCAACTTCCAACTTAGAACAGGCTAGCCTACCAGAGCTTCTGTGAGGAGTGAACCTCTCTCAGCCCACAAAGGCTTTCTTTACTTTCTCTCCCTCGAGCAGTTGGTGGTGTGCTTGTATTTACATAACTAAGGGAGGGTTCTCCAGGGATTCCTTCCTGAACAAAGAAAGCTTGTTCCAAGGCCTCCATTTGTGTCTCCTTAAACCTAGAAGGAGGGAACTGTTTCTGGCCTTCCCTAATGTGTATGTATGTCTGGTTGGCTATTAATACAGTTTCTACACTATTAACAGTATTCTTTTTTGTTTTTGGACAGAGCTGAGTTTCCTAGCAAGCTCTACATCTCTTTCACTCTTTGTTAGGATATTTCAAAGGGTACTTAATACTAGGGAGATTTCACCATATTTAGTACCCCTCCCAGAACTCTAATACCTGAGCCATGCAGGATCATTCTTTACACCTTAGTGATTATTAAAGTGCATTTTTTTTGGGGGGGGGTGGGGTGTCTGCTTTTTGATTGTTTTTGAGCCAGTTTAAAAAACTCTTCACTGTTCTCTAACCTTAGTTTAGTTGAAAACTTATAGTCTAGCATTTCCCAAGGACCCTCATTGTCTTGAAAAATATTAAGATAGCCTAAGAAAAATATTCTTGTCCAAATAAGTTTGTTAAACTGAATATTATGTCCTCTCTTTATGGGATATGGCAAAGTAAAGGCACTGAAGACTCTTGCAAATGAGGAAAACAGTTAAACTTTTGCTTAAATCTAGGATTTAGAAAACTTGTGTATAAGTAACTATTTCCATATCACATGATGACTTCAAATTCCCTATGTATAAAATTGAACTAGTTTTTAAAAGTCTTTTCCAACCAATTTCTTTTTGAGCAAAGCTATTGCTTTGCTCATGCTGCCATGAACTAAACAGTTAAAAATGCCTCACTTAAGGCCCTTGTCGCTGGGGTTATTGCAGTAGTTTTCTAAGTAGCTCCCCGCCTTCAGGTTTGAATCACTCCAAACTAGTTTTCAGAGTAATCTTAAAAAATGCACAACTGAAAAAAAATGCAAAACAGATCATGTTTTTCATAGGTTTAAAACTGGACAGTAGATCTCTGTTGCTTATAAGAGAATAAAGTCTAAACCCTTTTACAAGTCAGTTGCTTGTGATCCAGATGCCTTGTCTGCCATTCTAACTGTATTCCTTGTTTTTCTACTTCCATCATCCTCCTTGCTTTAGTCCCACTAAAGTACTAAAGCCGTCATCACTCTCCAGATTAATATTTATTAATACTGTTTCCTTTGCCTGGAGTGTTCTTTCCTCCCCAGATCCCATACCCCTTGTCTTCAGTGACTTATGTTAAGATCACACACATAAATATACTGCTTGAAATCTGAGAAAGTGTGATTTATCCAGAACTCTGGATGTAGTTGATTCTTAGATGTATTGAATACTCCCCGCCCCCCACCCCGGGGCCTGACTTTGCCAGTGTGTGCCTGTTTCCTCAGTTCTCCCTGGAATTTTGTCCCTTTCCTCTGTCCTGCATAAATTTGACCTTGACACAGTAAATCCACTCTCTTCCTCAGCTCGTTCTGAGACTTTGAGATCTCCTGTCACCAGCTACCAATGTGGGAAAGTCACCCAGCTGCTCAGGGCCTCTGTGTTTTGATCTATACAGTGGCCCTGGTGGTGACCTGAGCCTCACAGGGCTGTGATGAGCAGTACGTGTCTGATTCTATGGTGATCTGCACAGTTGGCACAGCGTGGGGCACGGGCTCCACGGTAACGTCTCCTGAGCCCTTCACCCATCATTCCTTCATTCCGCAAGTGTTCACGTGCTGCTTCTGCCAGGCACTGCCAAGTGGACAGGCCATCTTCTGCCCTCAAGTTGCTATTTGAGTTCAGGAAACAAAGCAAGTAAGGCATAAATAAGCAAGATGATTACAACCACTGATAAGTACCATTGAGGAAATAGAGTAGAATGATGAGCTACTGAAGGAGGCTGCTTTAGACAAGGTGCTGCAGAAAATCTGTTTAAAATGCTGGAGACCAGTGGGAGGCAGATATTAGTACTACTGCATACCTAGTAAAAATTAAGCTTTAGCTAAGTTAGAAAGCAAGGTTTAACTAGATTCTAGTCCCACTTCTTCCAGCAGAACCCCTGGGGAGAGTCCTTTAGCTTGGAGTCCATGTCATCAACTCTGAAATTTCATCTGATTCTAAATTGCCACTTACCGGTAAATGTAAAAAGCAGACATTGTATCTTATGAAGTAATGCTTTGATAATTCTTAGTTCTGTAATCCTCTCTAAAAATACCTAGGCTTAGGCTTTTATAGCCCAGGTCCATTCTATTTTCAGTAATATTGACATTCCTTTAAAAATTTGAGAATTTTATAAAGACTTAACTGTACGTATACACCTAGATACACATATAAAGGCATCATGAAGAGATGAAAGCATTTTGAAGAGTGTTGTTTTGATTTTGCATCTTTACTTGGTATACTTATGAGAACGTTGGTAATTCCAGAAATAGAAATCTGGTTTGAGACCTGAAACTGAGCTTCTCCTTGCTGTGTCAGGGGTACCTCCAGAGATCAACATGGAATCTTCTGAGTAGTATTTTTGTAATATTTTGTATTCTTAACATACATGTAAATAAGCACACAGATACAGGTTTACAGATATACCAAGATACCTATGCAAAATATAGACATCTCTGTAATAATTATTGTACCTTTTGTTTATAAGTATACCCATAAATGTAATTTATGGTTTTAACTTGCATGCATATATTTTAAGTACCACATAGCTGCGTACTATATTTACTATTACCTGATGACCTATCTGAGCTGCATTATATACTTGGTTAATACTGTTTACATATAAACTTTTTTCTTTTAAAAGATTTTATTTATTTATTCATGAGAGCGAGACACAGAGAGGAGGCAAAGGCAGAGAGAGAGAGAAGAGGCTCCCTGCAAGGAGCCTGATGCGAGACTTGATCTCGGACTCTGGGATCATGTCCTGAGCCAAAGGCAGATGCTCAACTGCTGAGCCATCCAGGTGCCTCCATATAAGCTCTTTTTAAAAAGGCTTTCAAAACTGGAGGTGCATTTATTCTCTTTAAGGAATACACCATAGTGCAGAAAATATAAGTAATGAAATCATGACAGTATAGCATGCTAAGTGCAGTAACTGACAAATGAAAAGATGCTGTGCAAGAGAAAGGGATCAGCTATTTTTAAATGTGGTGAAGGAAGGTGCCTCAGAGTTTATACTTGATCTAGACAGAAAAACAGGCTGGGGTGCTGCTGTTGGCTATTGTTAGGAACTTACCAAGACCATGTCATTGTTACTATTTTACTTTATGCTCACAGCAACCCTATAATGTTAGTATTTGTCTTCTCATTTTATGGCTGAAGAAACTGAAGCCCAGAGTTACCAAAACAAATCCTAGCATGTAGGCGATGCAGCATGGATCTGAGACAATGTCTGCCTAAGTCCCAAGGTCATGTTCTTAATGATCTTACTACACTGCTTCCAAACAGAGGCGGGCAAGCACCTTCTAGGTAGAGGGAAAGTCATTATGAAGATGCAGAAGAGGGGGTCCATGTGGAGTGTTTGGGGTCGTGCAGAGAGTCCTCGTAGCTTGTCTGTAAGATGCAACTAGGATGAGCAGCCAGGACCTTGAGGACCAGCAGAGACTGGGGCCAGGGTGTGTGGGCCCTGGGGTGTTGCAGGGTCTGCACTGAATCTTTTGTTTTGTAATATTTTGTATTCTTAACATACATGTAAATAAGCACACAGATACAGGTTTACAGATATACCAAGATACCTATGCAAAATATAGAAATCTTTTTTAAGATTTTATTTATTCATGAGAGGCACCCAGAGAGAGGCAGAGACACGGGAGGAGGGAGAAGAGGGTCCCCGCGGGGAGCCCGATGTGGGACTTGATCCCGGGACCCGGCGTCACGCCGAGCCAAAGCCAGACGCTCAGCCACTGAGCCACCAGGTGGCCTGCAGTGATTCTGAGGTAGGGCCAGAGAATGTTTCTTAACAGGCAGACCTGAGATGACCCCTTGTACACCTGGCCTAAGTGCTGTCACAGGGAGGCACTGTACAGGACTGCTGTGATGCCAGCAGTTGGAAGGGCGGGTAAAACTAAAAAGCAGTGTGGTTGAGAACTGTGCAGACCTTCCCAGAGCAACAGCAAGAGGGGCCTAGAGTTTGAGGGCTTTTCAGCATTTAGGAATTGCTGTGGCCGGTGAAAGGCTGAGCAGAGGGAGGAGAGAACGTGGCCTCCTGAGCTGCTCCTGAGTGACTGGAAGGGAAGTAGAGTTCACTGCAAGGGGAAGACAGAGTGGCAGCGCGTACCATGTACGGTGTTTGTTTTATTTTATTTATTTATTTTTAAAAATATAATTTTTTAAAGATTTATTTAGTTATTCATGATAGAGACAGAGAGAGAGAGAGAGAGAGAGAGAGGCAGAGACACAGGCAGAGGGAGAGGGAGAAGCAGGCTCCAGGCCGGGAGCCCGACGTGGGACTCGATCCGGGGACTCCAGGATCGCGCCCTGGGCCAAAGGCAGGCGCCAAACCGCTGAGCCACCCAGGGATCCCCAAAAAGATTTTATTTATTCATGAGACACACACACACACACACACACACACACACACAGAGAGAGAGAGAGAGAGAGAGAGAGAGAGAGAGGGGCAGAGACATAGGCAGAGGGAGAAGCAGGCTCCATGCAGGAAGCCAGACGTGGGACTCGATCCAGGGTCTCCAGGATCACACCCTGGGCTGAAGGCGGCGCTAAACTGCTGAGCCACCCGGGCTGCCCCCAGTGTTTGTTTTAATAAAAGAATTCTAACGGTATTTACACTCTCTTTCTGTTTATTATTTTGCAAACACTTTTACTATATTTGACATTCTTCATTTTCTCTGTATTTTTGCTTTTGCTTTTGTTTTTGTTTTTTTCCACTTGCTGCTGCTTATCTAGTGGAAATTTGTTCTCTAGTAGAACATTAAAAACTTTTTGGGGTTTAATTTTCTTTAAAAAAACTGACATTTAAAATTTTATAATAGGAAACTTTCTAGGAATTTTTGTTCCAAAGCTGTGGCAAATATATGCTGATGAGTACACACGTTCTTATTCACAGATTAGCTTTTGGGCCATATCCCATCTCAACTGTATGTTCAAGGATCCTTAATCTCCTTAACCCTGTCATATTACCTTGAAAGTAAGGTATAGTTTATCCAAGATACATGTGGAGTTCATGGAGTCTAATTTGCTTTCAATAAATTGCTATTGTCAATATGATGGGTGAGAAATCCATAAAGAGAATTGGTTAACTCCAGTATAAAATATCCTAACCAGTTTACTTTTCTGTATAAGCAGCAATGATGTAAAACACTTGGCCTTTCATCCTTTAACTCTTGTGCCTGTGTATTTCCTATCAACAGGATCCCCTAGAAAAGGAGAATGGTATTTTCCATATTTTTCTGTTTTTTTTTTTTAAATGATTTATGCACATCGGTAGCAATAAAGGAGTGCTGGCATTCACATTCCATGCTCCGGGGAGTGGTATGGGGACAGAACTCGATGAATGCTCTCATCTGCACAGGATTTGCAGAGGAAGTGTGCACCAGGAGTGTTAGGAACACCAAACAACTACGGGAAATAATACCTGGTAGTCACGCAGCTGTGTGGAGTCCATCCATGTGAGCTTCCTCTGGATAGAGTTTAGTTTCTGAGTTGCTTAATTTCCACCTACAGCACCTGTGTCTTTGGGGGACTGTATCAGAGAAATATTAGTTGATTATGGTCCTTTCTCTGGTTTCCCTCAATGCCAGTTATAGTGCCCTTTGGATATAAAAAGTTCTGCTGTAACAGCATGTCTGAGAACTAATAGTGTCAGGACAAGCCAGGCACAGAGTTGACAAAAATCATTAGGTTGGAAATAATGAATGGTGTTTACATCTTCCATGAATATTCCCCCTTGGAAATTGCACATGAGCAATTTCACACTAAATGTGCTTGATGATCCTGGTATAGGCTTTACCTTGCTACTCCCTGCCTGTATTGTATTGATGCTTTCTGCTTCTGGGTGGGCAGGACCTTTTAGATTATTCCTACTCTTTAAGCTGCCTTTTTAAAGTAGTAGCCTACTCATACTTCATTTTAGATAAAATGATCATCTAGAATGGTGTTATGACATGGGAGGACATGTAGTATACCATTTTTATTGGTCAGTCTAGGTCAAGGTTTGAAGACTGATTGCATTGGCTGTGGATTGCATAGAGTAATAAAGAAGATGCATAGAAGGCCAGATTAGGGTGGAATTAACTCTGTCTTTCCTTATGGCTGTAGTGTTTAACATTGTGTTAGCAACAATCACTGCTGATGTTTTTGTAATAGCCTATTAGGTTTCTGGGAGGAAGCAGCAAAACAAATGAACTTACTGATTTCCGAATAATATAGTACAATTTCTTAAGGATCCCTTAATGTAAAATTTCATGGCATTATAGTAAAATTACTATAAAATATAGTAAAAGGGTGATGACATTCATTAGCATTGGTTCCCCCCCAAAAAAAAATTACTGAGAGTTTTCACATTTGTTGTAACTTGTGTTTGGTCAGTGGATTGTCCTCCAAGACTTTCATAAGTAAATAGACGCGTAGGTAGATGGTAGATAAATAAGCAGTCAAACATATATGTAATTTTTACCACACTGTTTTGGGCTCATAACTAGACTCTCTTCTATAGTATTTGAGAGATTCCCAGTGAAGGCACAGAAATTTCTAAACAGCAACTATTCCAATTATGGATAATGGATTATTTAGTGACCATCACTAATGATAAATCATAATCTGTCTTCCTGAATTTTCTACTCATTGATCCTGGAACAGCATGGAATTTATAAATCTTCTGTAGGACAATTCTTTAAATACACGAAGATTGTTGTCATGCTCTTCAAAGTCTTCTTAAAAGGAAATAGACCTAATATCCTTGGTCGTTTCCTTTTTTTGTAACCTGCCTACTATGAAGAATAATTTGAGATGTCTTATCATGACAACACATAAAAAACAGAGCAGTTAAAGATTAAAACATTTAAAATTGAAAAAGAGATTGGAAACAATTTAGAGGAAGGGACACTATCGTTATAGCAGCCAGTACAAGGATTACATTTCTCTCTCAGCTGTTCTGAAGTCAAGAAATTAAAAAAAAAATTAATTCAGAAAGTGAGCTTTGGAACTAGTCTTTGTGCCCAGTGGAATTTGGGGGGGAGGGGGGGAAGCCCAAGAATTAAAAAACAAAACAAAAACCCGACCCAGTTCTTCTAGAAATACTAAAACATACAGAAATATAGAAAGACTACCACAGTGACTACTCCTATATCTCCTATTCAGAAATTATTGAAATTGATCATATTTGTTTTATGTACTATTATTTTGTGTAATGTATAAGTTTCCCCTCCTGTCCAAAAGTCTCTTTAGGCCACTGTGCTTTCATGAAAGAACCCAAATGAGTACCTGTTTTCAGTTACCTGAAAAATAGCCAAAGAAGGTTTTTGCTTTTAGGAAATGGAAATTGTTGCTTCACTCTGTGCCATTTCAGCTTGTAAAAGATTTCATAGGAGCACTTTACTTTTTGATAGTGGGGGAAACCTGTACTGCTATTTTTGGTGAACCATTTCAAAGTAAATTATAGGTAAGTATCATGACTTTTGTTTCCTAAATATTTCAAGTTTTATAGCTCCCAAAATAAGGCTAGTTTCCTCTATAGCCATATCTTTACCACATATAACCAAATGAGAAATATTCTCCTAATATTTAGTATCTAGACCTTACTCAAATTTCACCTAATATCCCTAAAATATTTTTTATAGCTGATTTCTTTGAATCAGGATTGACTCAGTGTTTAGAGTCGTGGTATTTGGTTGTGTCGCATAAATTTAGTTGGTGTTTCTTCAATTTTTTTTTCACATTTTGTTGTGTATTTAATTTTCTTTTTTTCTTTTTTTTTTTTAATTTTTATTTATTTATGATAGTCACACAGAGAGAGAGAGAGGCAGAGACACAGGCAGAGGGAGAAGCAGGCTCCATGCACCGGGAGCCCGATGTGGGATTCGATCCCGGGTCTCCAGGATCGCGCCCTGGGCCAAAGGCAGGTGCCAAACCGCTGCGCCACCCAGGGATCCCTTTTTTTAATTTTCTGATAGCATACTTAAGATCATAATTTCTGATGGGTTTTCATTGTATTTACCCTTCTTTGTTTAAAATTAGAATAAAGCTTTCATTTCCAGAGCACTTTAAAGAAAAAAATGTATGATTGACATAATCTAGGGCACTTAGGAGGGGCTCAGCAAAGTTTTAAGAATCAGATAGAACTCATCTTACAATGTTTAACAATTTATAAGTACTTTAGGGCTATTATGTACTAGGTTCTGAAGCAACCACCCAGAATTATTCAGTATGTTTTCATACAGAGTTTAAATACAATGAATATAACCGTAAATAAATATATTTATTTTATTTATATGTATGATTTATTTATATTTTTTATTTATAGAATAAATCCCTTTCATCAAGGAACTTCTCAAGAATCCTTGAGAGAGCATGAGTGCTTGAGTACTAAGATTTTCATGTGGCTCAAAAAAAAAAAAATAAGCTTTTTAGACTTTGTCAAAAATGTCAATATTCTGATCTAGTTCTCCCTAAAAGAACCCTGTAATTTTAAGACCATTTAAAGATTAGATGTCATTTTCCTGCCCGTGGGGTTTCATTTCCATGGAGAATTTACTCAAATATTATTAGATATGACTCCCATTTCTAGGATATTCTGATCTAGAGGTTCACTGATTTTTTCCCTTGCATATTTAATTTTTTAAGATTTTTTTATTTTAGCAAAGATAATGGCTAAAATTTTAAAAGCAATAGTTTGGGGGGAATAGATTAGGAGAAAACAAAGTCTTTTAGAAAGATCCTATATTTCAGTCCTACCAGAGGTCAATCTTAAAATAAAGATGCTGTTTAAATCTTATCTTCTTAGTAGCAAAGAAAGGGAACGCAAACAAAATATTTTCTGATAATTGGTGGCTTCCCCCTTTAAATTGTTATTATATCTTTAACAGTAAGAGTGAGTTACCACATTGACAAGAACTCCCCCAATTCAAAAATCATAGGATTTTATAAGCGTATTCTTCATTTTAAAACCAGAATGGTTGTAGCTTGTTCAGGATAACCTTTTCTCCATCTCTGTTGTTATTATGTAGTATTAGTTAAATAAAAACCTGCCCCTATTTTGGGTCAGGTCAATAATGTAATAGTTATATCCTTCTCTTTTCCATGAAAAATTTCCCATGTAACTCATACAATTTTCTTCCACACTTTTTCTTAGTACCCGCTGATTTAGAAGGAATCTGATTAGAAAGCATTCTTTATTCCCCCAGTAGGAAGTTTAGCATGACCTCTTGGTGAAGTTGACCATTCTTTTTCTGAGACCAGAATTAGGGTCAGTCAATCATTTCCCGCTTTCATTGTGTAGTCATTCTGAATATTTCACAAAAAAAGCTTTTAGTTTTTTCATAGAAAAAAGCCAATGCCCATGTTTGACAAAAAACAAAACAAAACAAAACAAAAACAAACAAAAAAAAAAACCCCAAAACATACAAATACCCACAAGAAAGTTTATTTTAATGAAACAGCAATTGAAAAAGTACAGAAATAGAATCTCTTCCACACTTAATATCTTCTGTTCCTAAACCTGCACTATTCACTCATAGAAAGTGTTACTGGACTTTTGAAAGATTCAGCAAAACTCAGAATCCATATTAGGATTACTAATAAGCGTAGTAAGATAATAGAAATGATACTAATTTAATATCACATACTAAATGAGATTTTATTTTGGCTGAAAAGAATGAAAGTAACACATTAGTAATTTAATAATACCAAGGCAGTCTTTATTTTCATAGATAGCTTTTCTTTAGTGCTTATATTTATATCTGTGCAAGTTTATTAACTTTTAAAGTTTGATCTAAGTGAACATAGGCATGTAGTATATTTAAAATATGAAGGCAGTCAGGATTTTAGCAATGATACCAACTAATTAACAAAGAAAATGGGTTTAAGGAGAGAAATAATGGGTTTCCTCACTATAAACCAAATTATTTTACCTATTTTGTAGTTTCTGAGAGATTAAAACAGATAATGTTGTATGGGAGACCATTAGCATAGTGCTTGACACATGAGTGTGTGCTAGAAAAATATTAACTGATAAAATATATGTTTAGATATGTATTGAACAGAGGCTGTTCTTTTCATATATTTGCATATTGTTCCTCTTTTTTCACTACAGTTTGAATTGCAGAATTTGCATCAAATTGAGGTCAAAGGTATAAACTTAATTTCCCTGGGGACCAAATAATAGAAGTTTGAGAACATAAAAGACCTAAAATGTCTACTACTGATTACTCCATAATAATCAGTGGCCCTATTATAATTTATGACCCATTTAGAATTTATATACACCCATATATGCTGAACTGTATGAAATTTCTAATATTGCACAGAAATTGAAGTTTCACATGGTTTAACCTAGTATTTTGGTTTGAGATAGCTTACAAAGGTGATGATTGTTTTAAAAAGAAAAGAGCTGTCAGTGTAGATGATAGAGTTGATGTTTTCTGCATGACTATTTTTTTTAAAAAAAAACTAGAACCAAATGAGTATGTTTTTTCCTTTCCATAAAAGGGAACTTGGAAACAATAACAGTATTGCTTCTGTTTCTGTAATAGAAAAAAGTTCTTGGAATTAGTCAGGAGATCTAGTTTTGCGTCATGGAGTTCTTCAGATTGCTTGATATCTCACTTGTTAAATTACCTCTTTGCCAGTAAACAAAAATTTAATGTTGACTGTTTATTTGGAAATTCAAATTATCTTGAATTAGACTTGTTTTTAGTAGGTTGTGTGTTAATTAAATAAGGTCGTATTTATCTACCTGATTCTTGGTGAAATTGTATTTCTGTGTCGATAAATGAAGATGTTTTAGATTATTGTGTAATATCATTATATTACTTACCAAATTTTAATTCCCTCAAGGATAGTGACTCATGGTGTCAAATACAGAATTTTTTTCTAGATTTTTTTTTTTTCTGAAGAAGGAAACATTCTAAGATAGGAATTGAGGGTAAGAACTTTGGAAAACATTTTTTGCTGCTCCCCATGTTCATGAAGATTAACAATCAAGGAGGACCGTATCTGACATTCTTTTTAATAGCACATTATCATTTTGCAAGTACCAAACCTTATTCTGCCTCAAAGGGTGGTATTAAAACAAATAAGCCTTAAAAAATGACAAGCTTAAAGATATTCACTTAATTCTATTTCACTTGATCATGTGGAGAATTTGAAATTGATAGTTCTCTAGACTAATAGTTGTTCAGCTAGACTAACCTTGTTCAGATTATTGAGTATTTGAGTTGGTGGTTCTGACCCTTTCGCATGAGTTTTTTAGAAATGATAATCTGAGACTGTTGATTACCAGAATGGGTAAGAATTTGTGTCCATTATTGTGGCTGATTATAATGTTTTTACATGTCTTCAGAATATGTATTTTTGAAAAAAGCTTGCATTTTTACCCTTATAGTTAGAAATTGCTGAATCATTAGATTTTTACAGTGATAATTAAAATTCTTATTATCTTTATTAAGTTTCAGTCAACTCTTGAGATACAAATTAGTTAACAAGAGAATAAAATGAGAACAAAGTCTTGTCTGTTAGTTATAACCTTGATAGACAGTTTTAAATTAACTATGAAAAGAATCATTTTGATTCTTAGGATGCCTGTCCTAAGGGAGGGAAAGTGCCATTTGAAGTTTCATACATCTTTGAATCAGCAGATCAGTATGGTGGATAGATATTTGTTATCTACTATATTCTTGATCTTGGTTCAAGCCAAAAAAACTGATAAAAATTCCCAGAGTAATGCAATTCCTAACAGTTCTCAGCTCTTCCAAGTATTATAAATATAACGCATGGTTTCCAAGACCAGCAGTATCGAGATGTGTTCATGGAGTAACATAAATCATAACCATACATCTGTGGCTCTCACCAGTACTTTCACCTGTCCTCCTCTTGTTCTTTCTGAGAGTCTTTTATCATGTCAGCTCTTGAGTAATTCTATTGGTTACCATGGGGTTACCCATCATCGTCTTACTGCTCTACCTGTTATTGTCCATGTCATCTGTGAGCTTGCTTAAGCGTGTGCATGGGATACACTGATGCTTCAGAAGACTTCAGGCTCTTCCATTGCTTTGTGGGTTCCCCTCTCAGGAAAGATGGTTGGGTTACCACCATGGTAGAGAAGCCTTTGAGGACCAGCTGGCCATCTGAAAACCCCAGGGCAGCAGAGCCACCGTGTTCTGGACAGAGAACAAGGAGACTGCCTTCTCTGCTCTCTCAGTACTTTCTTCCTCTTACAGCCTGTCCCACTGGGGCTCCCCACATATTGCTAGGGTAAAAACAAAGGAATAAGAGTGGGCACACCATGCTATTGTGAGACTTCCTCCCTGTGGGTTTGGGGTCTCACATTTTAGTCCTCTTTTCTTTTTATCCTGATGACGTTGTCATTAGGATGAATTTCATTTCATTAGGTTCCTCCATCCCTCTTATTAGATTTAGGGTGGGTCACCTACCAGTTATAGCAAGACAATCAGTAATGGTTGAAACACAAAGACTTGGCATAGGTTCTGGCAGTAGCACAATCCCTGCTTCTGCTCTTTTTTTTTTTTTTTTTTTTTTCCTGCTTCTGCTCTTAAGGTCTTTACCATATAATTGGGGTTTAAATACTGTAGATCATGTAAAGCCTTATTTGTGATGATGCTATCATGCTAGTATACCAAACCTATTTCTTCCTTGGGGCACATACTCAGTTGCATTCTCCAGTCTCCCTTGTACTTGGATGAACCCATCAGACCACGTTTATGTGTGTAGAAGTAATGTGTAGCATTTTCAGGCCTGACCCATTAGAAACCTTCCAGCTATTATCCTCCATTCCATGTTTGTGTGTTTGTTTTTCCCATCTACCAACTGAGTACAAAAGTCCTTGAGTTCTTAGAGGATGAGGAAGCCACAGAATGGATGGATCCTGGGTTCCTGAATCACTGTGGAGGGAAAAGTTGCCTGTTGACCAAAAACACATTGTTGGATTATTACATGAACAAAAATAAACTCTTAGAATATTAAACACTGGAATATGGGGGTTGGTTTGTTATAGAAATTAGTGTTACTTTTTCACATCATTTTTCAGTAGTTCTCAATCTTTTTTGCCCTCTTACACCCAAGAGATGAGACACTTACATCAATATTCATGATTAAATATGGCAGGGAGAGGATACTTTCAAGGTGGACATAGAGGTCACTATAATCACATGTTGCAAAAGTGGTTGAGCTGAAAAACTGAAGAGAAATGTTCTTAGATTTAGTAGTAACTAGACCACTGTTGGAATAGTTTTGGTACAGTGAAAGTGATGGGAGACCAAACTGTAGGAAGATGAAAAGTGAATGGCAGATGAATAAGTGAAGACAGTGAGAATGAATTTATTGAAGATAATTGATTCTAGCAATGCAATGATAGGATTATAAAATTCATGAAAATAAGGGAATTATTTTTGAAGCCATTTGCTAAAAGATGTGTAGGTAAAGATCTTCACTGACATGATGATAGGGAGACGATATAGTCATGTTTGTCTTCAGTGGAGTTATGTCTTAGTTTATGTCTGTTGACTGAGTGCAATTATTAATGGTGCCCTTTCATTCTTAGTGACCTAGTTTGGATAGAAAAACACAGTGTGGAGGCCCTGGATTGCTCAGTTAAGCATCTGATTTTGGCTCAGGTCATGATCTCAGGGTCCTGGGATTAAGCCCTGCATCGGATTCTCCACTCATTGGGGAATCTGCTTGTCCTCTCCCTCTGCCCTTCCCCCACTTGTGTGCACATGCTTGCTCTTGCTCTCTCTCTCTCTTTCTCTCTCTCTCTGTCTCTCTCAAAAAATAAAAAAATACACAATGACCATAACATTGTCACAACCTCCTCTGAATATGAGCATAGCTATTAAACGCATAGGAATTTAACCCATCAATAAGTTACCATTGCATCCATTGAATGTTTTTAATTTCTATTTTATGAGGGTGTTGGACGATTTGTGTTTCTTGTCTTTAATTAATTAATTAATTAATTTACTTATGTTCAATTTGCCAATATACAGAATAGCACCCAGTGCTCATCCCATCAAGTGCCCCCTCAGTGCCTGTCACCCAGTCACCCCACCCCCCGCCCACCTCCTCTTCCACCACCCCTTGTTTGTTTCCTAGAGGTAGGAGTCTCTCATGTTCTCTCTCCCTTTCTGATATTTCCCACTCATTTTTTCTCCTTTCCCCTTTATTCTCTTTCACTATTTTTTATATTTCCCAAATGTGAATGAGACCATATAATGTTTTTTCTTCTCCAGTTGACTTGCTTCATTCAGCATAATACCCTCCAGTTCTGTCCACGTTGAAACAAATGGTGGGTATTTGTCTTTTTAAAAAACCAGCTCTTAGTTTCATCTTTTCTATTGTCTTTCTAGCTTATATATTTCCTTCCTTTATATGGGCTTAATTTTTTTTTCCTTTGAGGTGTAACATTAGATTGTTTATTTGAGATCTTTAGTTTCTCTAATGTAGGTATTTATCACTATAAACTTTCCTCTTAGAATTGCTTTTGCTGCATTTTATAAGTTTTAGTAAGTCATGTTTCTATTTTCATTTGTCTCAAGGTAATGTTTTGTTTTTTTGATCCATAGGTTGTTCAAGAGTGTGTTGTTTAATCTCCACATATCTGCAAATTTTCCAGTTTTACTTTACTAATTAACTTCAAGTTTCTATACCATTGTGATCAGAAAAGATGGTTGATAATTATTTCAGTCTTCTTGAATTTATTAAGATGTGTTTTTTGGCCTAACATATGCTCTGTTCTGGAGAATGTTCCATGTGTGTTTGAAAAAAACATGAATTCTGCTGTTGGATGGAATGTTCTGTATATACTTGTTAAGTCCATCTGGTCTAACATGTAGTTTACATCCAATGTTGCTTTGTTGATTTTTGTGTCTGGAAGATATATCTTATTGAAAGTGATGTATTAAAGTCTTCTACCATTATTGTATTGCTATCTATTTCTACCTTCAGATCTTCAGGGTCTCTGCTGCTATTTGCTTTATATAGTTAGGTGCTCCAATGTTGGTTACAATTGCTTTATATAGTTAGGTGCTCCAATGTTGGTTACAATTGTTATACACACATATTTTTTGATGAATCAAATCCTTTATCATTATATAATGGGCTTGTTTGTCTCTTGTTACAGTTTTGGCTTGAAATCTGTTTTGTATGATACAAATATACCCACCCCTGCTTTCTTTTGTTTTTCCATTTGCACAGAATATCTTTTTCCATTCCTTTACATTCAGGCTATATGTGTCCTTAAAACTGAAGTGAGTCTCTTGTAGGCAGCATGTAGTTGATAGTTGACTCTTGGTTTTCATCCGTTTAGCCATATCTGTGTCTTTTGACTGGAGATTTTACCCTTCTACATGTAGTAATTATTGATACATAAGGACTTGCTATTGCCATTTTGTTCATTATTTTCTGGTTGGTTGTAGTTTCTTTGTTCTTTTTTTGCTCTGTTGCTGTCTTGTGATTTGATGATTTGCTCTAGTGGTATGCTTTTATCCCTCTATGTATTTTGTCCGATTACTTTGATTCCCTTATTTCTGTATAACTATTACAGATTTTGCTTTGTGGTTACCATGAGGTTTACATAAAATATCTTATAATTATTTATTTTCAGCTAATAACAACTTCAGCTTTGAACGTATGCTAAAGCATTACATTTTTATACTTTCTCCCCCACATTATATGTTTCTGATTTTACTGTTCATATATTTTATATTGTGTATCCATTAAAAAATTATTGTAGTTGTGGTTAATTTTAATACTGTCTTTTTATCCTGTACTGGAGTTATGTGATTTTTTTTTTTTACCACTATTAGAATATTATGGTATTATGAATTTAATTAAATATTTGCCAGCGAGTTTTATACTTTCATATGTTCTCATGTTACTTATTAGCATCTTTTTGTTTTCATTTGAAGAATTCCCTTTAAAGTTTCTTTTAAGGCTGGTATGTTGCTGAACTCCTTAGCTTTTGTTTGCCTGGGAATCTCTTTATTTCTTCCTCAGTTCTGAACGACATCTTTGCCTGGGAGGGTATTCTTGGCTGGCAATTTTTTTCTTCCAGAACTTTGAATATATTCTGTCACTACTGTCTGGGCTCCAATGTTTCTGCTGATAAATCTCCTCCTAGTTTTATAGTGGTTCCTTTGTGTATAACAAGTTGCTTTCCACTTGTTGTTATATTTCTCTCTTTATCTTTATCTTTGGATACTTTAATCATAAAGTATCTTGCTGTGGGTTTCTTTGAGTTCATCCTCTTTGAACTCTCTGGGTTTCCTTCCCTGGGTTAGGGAAGTTTTCAGCCATCATTTTGTCAAATGTTTTCTGCCCCCTTTTCTCTGTCTTCTTCTGGCCTATCTTCTTCTGGGATCCCTGTAATGGGAATGTTGATCCACTTGATTTTTCTCCTAAGTCCCTTTTAAACTACATTGGCTTTCATTCTTTTTTCTTTTTGCTGTTTTCCTTGTATGAGTTCCGTTGCCCTCTCTTTGAATTCACTGATCTTCTTTTCTGTCTCATCTAGTCTGCTATTGAATCTGTCTAGTGTATTTTTCAGTGCAGTTACTATGTTCTTTGACTTTATGATTCCTGTTTGGTACTACTTTCTTTTTTTTTTTTTTTTTTAAGACTTTATTTACTCATTAGAGACAGAGAGAGGCAGAGACACAAGCAAAGGGAGAAACAGGGTCTCTGCAGGGAGCCTGATTCGGGACTCCATCCCAGGACCCCGGGATCATGACCTGAGCCAAAGGCAGATGCTTAGCCACTGAGCCACTTGGGTGCCCCTGTTTGGTACTTCTTAATATTTTCTGTCTCTGTTGAAATTCTCACTTTATTCATTCATTGTTCTCCTTACCTCTGTGCGCATCTTTATGACTGTTGTTTGAATTTTGCCACCAGATAAAACACTTAACCTCTTTTTTTATTAGGATTGGTTTCTTGAGATTTATCTTGTTCTTTTGTTTGGAACACATTTCTATGTTTCTTCATTTTCCTTGACTCCCTGTGTTGGCTTCTACATGTTAGATAAAACATGGGGCTATCTCTCCCAGTATTGACAGAGTGGTCTTCTATAGGAGACATACTTCATCAATGAACTTTAGCCCAAGCTCCCGGTTGCCTTCCAATCCTTTGTGAGACTAAGTTACTGTCTTTGTTTTTATTGGTTCTATATAGTTGAGGGTGTTGGAAGATCTGTCATTGTGCCAAAGGACATGATCATAGTCAAAATCTAGATGCAAGCTGATTAGAAGCTGTACTGTCAAGCTGCAGCTGGAAAGGTATGCAGTCAAACCCCTTCTAGGGAGAAGCTGGGAGATAGGCATTTTTGCCTGCCTCTGTCTAAGCCAGCATGTATAGCCATGGATAGTGGTGCTCTGCTTGCTGTTTTAAAAATGGTTTCTTTGTTAGCTAAAGTCCTGTGGGAATGCAAGTCCTGTTGGCTGTCAGAGCCAGGTTATTTGGGGGCTTGTGTTTTGGGTGGCAGCCATAAAAGTTGGGGTGGTTGATGTATGGATGAAGTCCTTCCAGGGAGATACCGGTGACTTGTTTTTATTGTTGGAGTGAGCTGGAGAGAGAATGTGGGGGCAATGCTGACTATCTCTTCTGTGCTCTGAAGAAAATTGCATTTGGAGCTTAGGTTGTTGCTAATTAGAGGTTAGATTCTCAGGCAGTGGCTTATAAAGTGGTCAGATAGACCCCTTTCAGCGAAAGATAGAGATGGGCATTTTTGCCTTCCTCTGTCCTGGCCCAAGGCAAATAAATGTGTGTACACCCATTAACAACTACTATTTTGCTTGCTATAGTCCTGTGGGACACAAGCCCTTTTAGCTTTCAGAACTAGGTTATTTGGGGTTCATCCCTTGGGTGTGATCCTTAAAAACTGGGGTGCTAGATGTATGGTCCAAATTCTTCACTCTCAGGGAGAAGCTAGGAGTTGGCCTTCCCTCCCAGTTGTACAGTGCTGTGCCAGGAGTAGGATCTATGGTGAGCATGTGTACCAGCCTTTCCCACCTGTTTCTGTTTGAGTATTTTCTCAGTCACTTGAAGTATAGGAGTTACTGAACTCTTCTGGGTTTCTCTGAGGGCATCGCTCCGTGTATAGCTATATTTTTGGTGCATCATGGGAAGAGGGAAATTCAGGAGTATCCTATATTACCATCTTGGTCCGCAGTCAAAATGTTATTGTTCTATCACTCAGAATAGTTTCTGAGAAATTATTTTGGTCAGGATTTGTCATAGTATCTCCAAAACTTCAGAGTGGTCTTTGACCTAGTAGTTATACTTTTAAGAATTTATATAGGGAAATACTCAGAAATTCTCACATACTTAGATATTAGTTGATAGAGGCACTTACCATTTAACTTAATCATTTGTGTTAAAAAAATGTTAACTTAATCATTTGTGATAAAAAATGGAAGCAATTCAAATAGCCACTCAATAGAGATTTGGTCAAGTGAGTTTCAGCAATACAGTAGAGTACTTTGCAGCTATTTAAATATTTTGGTAGAGTAACAGTGGTATTTTTAAAAAAAAACCCTCACAATAAAATAAAAGTAGGTTATAAAAACAGCATGTAGACTGTGATCCCAGTTTTACTAGGAATATGTATATAAACCTGGATGAAAGTTTACCAAAATCTTAAGTATGTCTATTTTTAAGTGGTTAGTTTACAGATGATTTTAATTTTTTTCCTGTATTTTACAAATTGTACATAATGAATATGTCATTTTTAATTGAAAAGAAATTTCATTTAAAAAACACGAAAGGTTTTGAATTGTCTTCTATGAAAATACTTGTGAATTCACTTTTTTTTATAAAGATTTTATTTATTTATCCACGAGAATACACAGAGAGGAGAGAGAGAGGCAGAGACACAGGCAGAGGGAGAAGCAGGCTCCATGCAGGGAGCCTGACATGGGACTCAATCCTGGGTCTCCAGGATCACGTGTGAATTCAGCTTTTTTGGAAGGTTGTATATTCTTAGGAACAAGAAAACAAAAGAGGCAAGAAATTTGAAATTTTATTATCTTCACAAGGGAAGAGAATATAATATAGTATATTCCTATATACTCCTGTCAAAATTTGTATTAAAGCTATAGGTGCAATCTCAATTCCGTGTTAATAAAATTGCAAATGTCTGGCAGTCCTTCCTCTAGCATTAATTGCTTAGTACTAGAATCCCTGGTTGGAAGTATAATTCATTTGTGCCTTTCAGGCCTGGACTTTCCAGCAATCCGTTCCACCTTGTTGAGAGTTAATCTTTAAAAAGAGAAAAAAATCACTGTAGTGTAATTGAAAATCATATTTCCATTTCATTGTATCTAATAAAATCTGAAATTTTGGAAAGTTCTTTTTCAGAATCAGCAAGTGAGTAAAATGGAAGCAATTTCCTTATTTCTCAAAATATTATGTAAAAAGCACTGTATTTATTTGATTACACATTTTGTAAGTGGGTATAGATTCATGATTTGGTGAAACACATTTAGTTGATGTTGCCTAATGGTGACATTAGATACATTAAAAAAAAAAAAAAGACTGATCTATTATCTGTTGACTCCCAGCAACATCCTGATTTGGGAGGATTATTTTTCAGAGCCAGTTCCCTTTAGGGACAACATCCCATGGGAGTGCTTCTATTTCCCTTTGACTTCCTGTGTTTTGAAAAGAACTCTTAAGAGCAAGTATAGGTGTGTTGTGATAATTTCTTTCTATTGCAAATAAAGATGAAAAATTCTTACGTGCCTGTGACTAAATTGTTTTCCAACTTAATTGACACGAGCATTTAAAATTAAAATAAAAATTCCCTCTTTAGACCTGAAATTTGCCCCCTGTATCCTCCCTTAGTGTTTTCTAGTTAAAGTGAGCTAGATGTTACAATTGAATGAAAACTGAATAGATGTGAGAGTGATTATTTTAGAAAATAGCTGTACAAGGCCAGATGATACTAATGATTGGAAACCCATGTAAGCCAAAAGTTAGCCACTTTCCTTTACCTCCTCTCCCTACTCCTCTTTCTCTAACTTTGGGAATGAAGAAGATTGTTTCCATGTGGTGCATGCTTCTCTGCACTGTATCCTGTCTCTACCTTGTTTCCAGCTGCACCTTGGGCCTTTTCTGCTTTTGCTGCTGGTCACCACCTAGAGTGTAGGCGAACTCTTCTCTAAGTCCCATTGCTGTGCAGGGTAATGCCAAGGCCATATTTACCTTGGTTATAGCTTGGTTTCCTACCATGCACCAATCCAAAAGGAAATATGTGTGTGATAGACTTTGTTAGATGTTTGTAGATACCAATAAGGAATAACAGGAAGAAAAACCTTAAAAATGGTTTTGAGTAATCTGATAGTTCTATAAATTTAAAGAAACGGAAAACTTGAATGAAGCTTAAACCCTCTTGTAAGATAGTGCCATTACAGATACTCCTCAGTTCCTGACCTGTTCCTTTGTTGAAGTTCTTTCTCCTTCAGGTAGGAACATTCTTTTTTCAACCTTTACCCTCTGTAGGGATATGGTTCACTCTAGGATGATCTACCACAACTCATGAGACACATGTCTCATCCAACAGGGTGTATTCCAGTGTCTGAGTTTGTCAGTTCAGCATAGCACTGTGGAGAGGGAGGTAGTGGGTGAAGAAACTTGGTGCAGATGGCATGGGCTGGTGTTTGGCTTTCTAGATTCCAGTCCTTTCTGCATCTGCTTGCTAATGTAGAGATTTGAATATCCTTCCTCATTCTTCTGGCAAATTGCTAATTAATTGAACCATACATGAATTTATCCATCCCCCATACCAAGTAGTAACTCTAAGAGATAGTAATTTAGATCTATATGGGGTTAGTGAGGACTCAGAACTGTAAATAATAGAAATCCAATTTGAGTTACCACTAGTACTATTAAGAGCTAATACTAATTAAGCATTAGCTATATGCATTAGTATTGTGTTAAGGGCTTCACATATATTATCTAGTCAAATTCTAGTAATAGCGTATTATGTAGGTACTTTAATTGTCCCAATGTTATATATGAGAAACTGAGGCACAAGGAGTGTGTATAGGCTGCCTACTCAGAATGGCACGTGTTAGAGCCAGGATTTGAATCCAAGTAGCCTCACTCCAGAGCCGTAGGCCCTACAATGGGCATAATGTGGAGAATTTGTTGAGTCATGCATCCTATCATAAATCTCAACACCCCAAACTGTTGATAAGTACGGAACAGAGGTGGGCTTCAGGAACATTTGGAACCAGGAATTCAAATGCCATTATTTCCCTCACTGTCATTTATTTCTTTGTCTCCGTATGCTTGCTTCAGCTCTCACTGTAGACTGTATCCTCAGCAAGGTAGAAAACATGGTAGATAGCCACCAGTAAATCTTAATATTTCTCAACTTCACAGCTGCAGGTATTTAAAAAAAAAATCAGTGGGGAAGACTTCCAGATAGATAGTACCTGCTGCCTAAATCTGTGCTCTCTCCCCATATATCCCCCAAACAATATAGACCAATAAAAAAAATTTGATAATGAGGATCAAATTTCAAGTTAACTTGTAAGTAAAAAATAAAAAAGCCAGTCTCCTTGAGCTGTCTCTCATACTTTTGCCTCAAATCTTCACCATGAGCAAGAATATTTCAAAAAGATTTAAAAAAATGCAAGAGAGAAGAGGAACCCACAATGGATGTGAAAATACTGCCATAGAGAAAGTCCATTTGGTGGATAAAAATCCTTAAAAAGTTTGACTCTCAAGGAAAGACTTGACTGTACACTGTATAAAGAGACACACTTGAGGGGTGCCTGGGTGGTTCAGTCAGTTAAGTGTCTGCCTTCTGCTCAGGTCATGATTCTGGGTTCCTGGGATGGAGTCACATCTTGGGCTCCCTGCTCGGTGGGGAGTTTGCTTTTCCCTCTCCCTGTCTTCCTCTGTGTGCTCATACTCTTTCACTCAAATAAATAAAACTAAAAAAAAAAAAAAAAAAAAAAAAAAACCCAAAAACCAAAAAACAAAACACCTGAAACAAAATGATGAAGAAAGACTACAGATCAGTTGGAGAAAGTGTTTTGCCCTAGCCTTGGTCATCTCTTTGCCCCACTCCCACCCTTCTACCAGTAACTATGGCCAACAGTATAGTGTGCTTTTGTTCAGCTGTTCCGTCCCCCCATTCCCTTCATCTGCCCCTCAGCTAAGTCCATTGTAGTGGACTCTTAGAGTTTAGTAGCTTCCTCTGCAACTAAATGTTTATAGCAGTGTCTGAAAGAAGGGTTCTGTCCTCAGAGGAAGAGAGAAGTATTAGGGGGACAATATAGATGTTAATAAAAATTTCTGGAAATTGTGTTTCAGTTGTCTTTGATTTTCTTAGGTTTTATTTTTATTTATTTATGTAATCCCTGTACCCTACATGGGGCTTGAACTCATAACTCTGAGATCAAGTCACATGCTCTTCTCACTGAGCCAGACAGATGCCCCCTCTCTGATTGTCTTATTTTTGTTAAATTCATATTTGTCTTAAAGTGATTTGCTGTGTGAGCAACAGCAGTATGGGAAAATTGATTAATAAGTAATGAAACTGTCTAGAATAGTGCTGTGCAACGGAAATAAGAGCCACAAATGCAAGCCAAATATGTACTACTAAATGTAAATTTTTCTAGGTCCCACATTAAGAGGGTAAATATGTGAAATTAGTTTTAATAATACATTTTGTTTAATGCAGTTCCTCTAAAGTACTATCATTTCAACAGGTGATCAATTTAGAAAGTATTCATGAGTTATTTTACATGCTTTTCTCCCTTACTCTTCAGTATTCTTATAGCATATTCCAATTCAGCCTAGCTTCATTTTGAATATTTAGTACTATGGGACAGTGCAGATCTAGAGAAAAGGATAATCATTTGCTCATTTTAGTATAATGAATGAAAAATAACATTTGAAATATAAAATGTGTTTATGTGGTAATACATTTTTACTTTTTGGCCTAGGTGAAGCATGTCCTGTTTAATGCTTTTATGTGTTAATGACACCTATTTTAAAATGGAGCCTCACTTGGCCTATAGCCAAGTATTAATGGTAATTTTCTTTAATTTTGAAATAATTTCACCACAATAGCGATGGAGTGGCAGAGGGTTTTCCCTGGCTTCTTTCACTTCTCTGTTCTAATGTGTTCATTGTACATGCCTTTCCTGTACATTTGAAACAAAATAGCATCCTCTACCATTTCCCCCAACCCCTTTGACAGGCTGCGTCCTTTACATAGCTTTAGTTTTCTCCGTAATTCCTGTAACATCAGATCTATATACTTGGAAAAATGGTTTATTTTCTTCCTCTACCAACCTTCCTCCCACCAAACACACACACACACACACACACACACACACACACACACACACACAGTTTTGAGCTCTGTTAGGGCAAGAAATTTATTGTATTACTGCTGTATCTTAGAACCTTCTATGTACTTCCTGATAGTGTGAATGAAATAACTTAAGATGCATGGCTGCTGTATATACTGATAGTGCAGAAATTGTAGAAAAAAAAAAAGACCGTGTTAACAGCCTTTGATAGCCTATTCCCATAGTACCTCATATCTTTAAGTGGCACCAATATAAAAAAAAAAAGGTTTTTGTACAACTTCCTTAAAATATACATATTGTTCCCTACGAAGCAAAAAGTGGCCAAAATGCCTTCTGCATTCAGCAACTCTTCATGGATTGAATTTAAAGCAGTCACAACTACTTCCCTAACAGTAAAACATTTATAACTGTCAATAAGGCACTCTAGCTAGTGTCTTCTCTGCTTCTGTAATCTGTAAGATATTGGAGAATTGGTATTATAACATTCTTTAAATGCTTGGTAGAACTCGTTGGTGAAATCATCTGGGCCTAGTGTTTTCTTTTTGAGAGATTATTAATTACTAATTCAGTTTCTTTAGCTGAAAGAGGACTATTGTCTATTTCTCCTTGAGTGCATTTTGTCATTTGTGTCTTTCAAGGATTGGTCCATTTCATCTAAGTTATCAAATATGTGGGCATAGCATTGTTCATGATATTCGTTTATTATTCCTTTAGTGTCCATGGCATCAGTAGTAATGGCCCCTCCTTCATTTCTGAGGGTGGTAATTGCTGTTCTCTTTTTCCTTGCTTGGCATAGCTAGAGATTTATGAATTTTACCTTTTCAAAGAGCCAGCTTTTAGTTTTATTGATTTCTTAAAAATTGATTTTCTATTTTCAATTTCATTGATTTCTGTTATTTTTTTTATTGTCTGTTCTTCTGATGACTTCAGGCTTAAATTGAAGCCTTTCCTTAGTTTCCTAAGGTGGAAGCTTAGGTTGTTGATTTTTGGTCTTTCTTTCCTAATGTATGCATTCAGTGCTATACGTTATTCCCCTTTTGTTGCATCCCACATATTTTGATAAGCTGTAATTTCATTTACATGTAGTTAAAATATTTTAAGTTTTACTTGAAACATGTACTTCTAAGTCTCATTTTCAGATATCTAGTTTTTTTTCCCCCAGATATCTTTGTTGTTAATCTCTAGTTTGATTCCATTATGTCTGGGAATATAATTTCTATGCTTTCTAATTCTTTAAAATTTGGTAGGCCTCAAATATGGTCTGTCATGATGAATATTCCAGATGATTTGAGAAGAAGCATGTTTTGCTTTTGTTGAATGGAGTAGTCTATAAATGTCAGTTAGACTAACTAATTTGATAGAACTGTGTTCTTACTGATTTTCTGCAGTAGGACACTTTCAAACTAGCTGCTTTAGAGGACTACAAGGACCCAAGGGTTCAAAAGTACAGGAGCCATTTTTGAAAGGGGTTAATTTATGACCTGAAAACATCAGAGGTATTGTACACTAAGGATACTTACTTTGAGCGTGTGTGGTGTTTGTCTTATTCCCAGGTGTGTCATGCACTTCTTTACCTTTAAGAGCTGCCTATTTTGAATATGTACATGAGGATGCCAATTTTAAATATAGAATGGGTTTATACATGCCCACATACAAATGCATAGTGAAAAGACAAGAATTTGCACCAAAATATTGACTGTAGTTATAACCCCTGGGTCATGAGATTATAAGAGTTTTGAATTTTTCTTCTTTATGCTTCCCTGTCATTTCTAAATCTCCATACTAAAAATGCATGGACTTTGTACTTTTGTAAAAAGAACAAAAAGTTCATTATAGTGTGTTGAAATCTGATACAGTGTCATGTGTGGAATGAACCTGAGGAGTGGATACTATGAATAAAATTGCTGTAAATAGCATTTTGATAGCCAATGCTTTTTATCCAGAGTAGTCAGGGAAGAGCTGAAGTGGAAGGGTTAATTAGAAATCCTCTGATAATTCCACTCCTTTTTTTAAAGCCATCATTGTCATCTGATTGGCTCACCAAACCTTTGTAGCTTTAAAATAAGGCAAGGACAGTGGGATGATTTAAATTTCACTTTGTCTTAATGGGGCCCACGAGTAAAATGGGCAGTGACCACAAATAATAAACATATTCTGTAATTGATTCCTGAATATTCAGAGCTTAGTTTATTTTTGTAAAATAATGTGAGCTTTTGGATTACTTACATCTAGAATATTGTCGGAAGTATTAAATTAAAAAATTTCCCCTCTAATCTTAGTTATAAGTGAGGGTTTGTAGAACAAGAGATTTTGGGTAAATGCATAGTAATATTTTATTTCAGAAAGGATTGTTCTAACTTCTGTTTTTGAGTCCTTCCCCTTCATCTGGTATGTACTAGGTACATGTAATATATTCCTTATTTAGTGAATACTAAATTTCATAGATCCCCTGTACTATTATAAAAACTCCAAAAGCTGTATTTATTTTAACAAACCAGAAAACGCTGTTACACGTGGCTGGGTTTTTTTGTCTGTTTTGTTTGCATTTTTTTTTTTTTTTTGAAATTATTTATTAGAGGCGGACAGGAACCATGCACAGGGGGAGGGGCAGAGGGAGAGAGAGCCAACTCCTCCCTAAATACAGAGCCAGAAGCCTATGATCCTGACCTGAGCTAGAATCAAGAGTTAGCTTCTTAACTCACTGAGCCACCTAGGCACTCCAGAAAGCCACTCTTTTAACTCTTCCTAAATATTCTCTTACCTTTATCATTTTAGTACTCATGCCTTACCTCTCTTGATATTTGGTACAGCTTTTATTTCCTTTCTTTCTCCTTTCCCCCCAAATCTATTACAAATTATCTGAGTGGCTAATTTCTGCTTGATACTCAAAACTTAAATTAAAAAGTGTATGTGGGGGTGCCTGGTGGCTCAGTTGGTTAAAGTTGGACTCAGGTCATGATTTCAGAGCCTTGAGATCAAGCCCCAATTTAGGCTTACTTTGGGTGTGGAATCTGCTTAGGATCCCCCCCCACCTTCCCTTGGCCCCTTCGCCCTATGTGTGCTCACTCTCTGTAAAATAAATGAATGTATATATATATATGTATTATATATCCTTAATCTTCACAATTATTTCAGCTACCTTAAAAATGAGTCTATATAAGAACAGATGTGAGGTCATGAGAAGCCTGCTTTTAACATGCCCAGTATTTATTTTGAATAAATAGAGTTATATACTTAAATAGGGCTGTCTGGTTTTTCCTGGCTGTACATTCCTGTCCCTGTATGTTCTAGGATCATTCCTCTTGAAGCTATATACACAGTGAAGGGGGGTATAATCTTTGGTGAAAGTGTTACAAGTAGTTTTTGCTACATTGGTGAAGGAGTCACAAGCAGTCTTGCTCCATTAACAGGGAATGCTAAAGTTTTAAAGATTTTTTTTTTAATTTTTATTTATTTATGATAGTCACAGAGAGAGAGAGAGAGGCAGAGACACAGGCAGAGGGAGAAGCAGGCTCCATGCACTGGGAGCCTGATGTGGGATTTGATCCTGGGTCTCCAGGATCGCGCCCTGGGCCAAAGGCAGGCGCCAAACCGCTGCACCATCCAGGGATCCTGAATGCTAAAGCTTTAAATTTCACTTAAATTTTAGTTCTTTAAATGAAATAAAACGTATATAATATGTAAAGTAGCAGATCTCTTAACTCTGATGCCTGAATCTCATTCAATAAGACGGTGTAAAAGTCCCCTCATTTGTTCTGATTAAAAGATACAGAGGGCAGCCCTGGTGGCCCAGTGGTTTGGCGCCGCCTTTGGCCTGGGGTGTCATCTTGGAGACCCAGAATCAAGTCTCCCACGTTGAGCGCCCTGCATGGAACCTACTTCTCTCCCTCTCCCTCTGCCTGTGTCTCTGCCTCTCTCTTTCTCTGTCATGAATTAAAAAAAAAAAAACATTAAATGTATTTCATAACTATATTAGAAAAAAAATTGTAAGTCATACTTAGGCACTATGACATTTTTTTTTAAGATTTTAAAAAAATTTTATTTGAGAGAGAAAGAGAGAAAGAATACTTGTGCATGCATGAGGGGGGCATGGGCAGAAGGAGAGAGGGAAAGGGAGAGAGAATCTCAAGCAGACTCCCTATGTCCTTGTGTTGGCTTGTTCTCTCAACTTGTCCTCCCAACCCTGAGGTCCTGAGCTGAGTCACAATCAAGTCAGATGCATAACTGTCTGAGCTACCCTGGTGCCCCCCAAAATCAAGATTTTAATATTTAAAATTTTGTTCTTATGTGTGCTATCAATGTTTTGGGTTGATGTTTTGGGCTAACGTAAATAGAGTAAACTTGGGTAGGTTCCTTGCAACTTTGGCTGCCAGATGTCCTTACTTTGAGAAAAAAAAATGATGTGGTTATTTTACAGGAAATACTGTACAGGACTGTGGTTGGTGTAAAGGAAATGCCCACCAAGAAACTAAAATACTGTTAATACTTAATGGTGTATTTTATGCATGTGGTAAAAATGAACTGGTATAAATAAGCCTTACTCCTAGATTTTATGTTCAGAATTAATTCTAATACACTTTAATGTAGAGCATGGTAGTGACTTTGTGTTTTTATGGGGCTTGCTAACAATGCAGCTAGAAGAGGAGACCACATAAAAGCTTATGTAAATGATGGGAACAGATGGTTGAGGGACAATGGTTTGACTTTGACAGTATCACATAAGGAGTCAACCCAGATTTAAAACACAATAGTGCTGTAGTCAGTAGCATGGTCACCCCCTTCTAATTTGCTCTGGAGACTAGCCATAGATTTATAATCATTCTATTGTAATTCTTTTCACAAATCATTTAGTCTGTTTTACTAACATTTCTGTGTGTAATTGGCTCATCATGGCAGATGGATCTGGGCTAGAAGAGAGAGCAGAATGTGCCTGCTGGTGTCTAGCATCTATAATTTGTGATGTTCTGAGGAGCTGCCTGTTAAAATTCTTAATGTGTACACACACCTGTGTAAAATAGGGCTGAAGGGAGCTTTGAAAACTGATGTAGTCCAGACCTTTCATTTTGCAGATTTATCACAGAGAGGTAAACTTGTTTTCAAGGTTGCTCATGGTGGTAGGCAGAGTAATGGTCTCCCAATGTCCATATCCTAATTCCTGAAAACTGTGAATATGTTACCATAGATGGCAAAAGGGATTTTGCAGATGTGATTAAGGACCTTGAGATGGGGAAGATTATTTAGGATTATCTATTTTGGCCCAGTATGATCACATAGGTCCTTAAAAGCAAAGAATCTTTCCCATCTGGGTCAGGGAAATAAATGCAACATTGCTGGCTTTGAAGATGAAGGAAGAGAGCCTTGAGTTATGGAACATGAGCAGCCTCTAGAAGTGGGAGAAGACAAGATAGTGGACTCTAGAAAGGACCACAGCCCTATTGACATCCTCATGTTAGTCCAGTGAGATCTGTGTTGTGTTTCTGACCTACAGTAATGTAAGATAATACATGTTTTGTTTTAAGCCAATAAGTTTTTGGTAATTTGTTAGAACAGTCATAGAAAACTAATAAACTCACCAAGTTAGGGATGAAACCAAGTCCAGAAATTAGGCCTTCTGCCTTACTGTTTAGCTCTTTTCTCAGATTTTAAGTGCTTAATATATCACCAAATCATATACTCCTGAAGAGCAAAACCACTTTGCTCTTTTTCTGCAAAACGTAACAAAGGGCAAATGGGAGCCACTCACAGGTGCTTGTGGACCAGATGCCAGGTACCAGATGATCCAGAAAGAAACTAAATGACAATGAATCTTGCTGCGCTGTTCAGTTCTCCCAATGCACCAACACCATTTTGATTCAGGAGTATCTAGAGCTCTGCCCTGAGTACTCAGCAGTTTGTGACTGTCTGTCTGGAGGTGTGTCCAATCTAGTCTTGGCTTAACTCCCATATCCCAGATAATCTGTGAGCCGATATACAGTTGATAACGGCCCTTGTGAATCTGTCTAGAGTCTTCAGTTAGTTTAGAACAGGGAGAGGCCATGAACAAATAAATCCAGGATATTAAAAAAAACTATTAGCTTTTTCTGTTTTTTAAAGATTTTAGTTATTTATTCACGAGAGACAGAGAGAAGCAGAGACATAGGCAGAGAGGGAGAAGCAAGCTCCATGCAGGGAGCCTGATGTGGGACTTGATCCCAGGACCCTGGGATCACCACCTGAGTCAAAGGCAGATACTCAACTGCTGAGCCACCTAGGTACCCTTAGCTTTCTTTAAATACATTTTGATTTTGACTTCTTGCTAGGTCCTTAGGATTTTTTTTTTTTTTTAATTTTAGTCACTGACAGAAATAATTAAGAGTGTCTCAAAATCTGTGATAAAAAATGTAAGATTTGATAAGGACAAGGGCATTTCCCTCAGGAAACCTAACCCAGGGACTTTAAATATGTTTCATCTCCTCTGCCGAATATGATCTGGTTTTTTTTTTTTTTTTAATGTTTTATTTATTTATTTGAGAGAGAGAGAGAGGCAGAGCCATAGGCAGAGGGAGAAGCAGGCTCCATGCAGGGAGCCCGACATAGGACTCAATCCTAGGTCCCCAGGATCACACCCCAGGCTGCTGCGCCACCAGGGCTGCCCTATGATCTGTTGTTAATAACTCTGGAACACAGTTGAAAGAAAGGATTCTGTGGCCATGCCCTTGATCAAGTAAGAGGAGGTCTTTGATCATGACTTATTTGGGCAACTGGGGCAATGCTAATCTACTTCCTAGAGATTTCTCTCCAGATATCAGTCAGCTCTCTAATAACTTCTTGGGTATGATATTTTTAGCTGGTTATAAATCCAACTTAATGAGCTTCTTGCTACTCTCATTTCTTCATGGGATCTAGATGGGTGGATAGACCCTGATCAGCATGATGATAGTTTGGAAATATGAAGTATAGGGAGTGCAAACTTCATTTGTGGGTTAGTTCTATAAACTCATATGTCGGCAAATAGAAAGAGAGCTTTGAAATAAGCCAAGATGAAGGAATGTCAAATAGGGCTTTTCTTTCCATTCATACATAGAGTACACAGTTTGTTCATCTTATCTGTCTGGCTTAGTCACAACAAATTTTATTTTGTTTAGAGAAACCTTGACTGAATGTCAAGTCATCATGGATGATTTGTAGAAAAAAACTAGATAAAACTGAAAATCTAATTGTATTAAAATATTGGAGGGAAGATAAATATTTGAAAGATTATATATGAGATGTAGTATGAAGTTTTAGGTCTTTAGAACAAATGGTAGTTACAATGAAAACTTTAACATTTTTAACGCAAAAACTAAGTGATAATATTTAGTCCTCAGATACTGTTTTTATCTGCTTTAAAAAAAATACAGATCCAAGATGGCATATCAGGAAAATCAATTTGATTAATGCAACAACGATCTCAGAAGCTTCACCTTCATAGCCTCTGTAACAAGGCCTTTAGTGAGAGCACTTTGGCTGTAACGATCAGTTGACCTGTCTGTTGAGCATCATAAAGCTTAAGTGCCCAGAAAAGCCCTCAATTCCTCACTACAATTGGAATGAGATTCTTACCGAGAAACATTCACATAACATCAATCAGTGGGTTGTTTGCAGAGTTGCGGTACACTGGAGTGGAAAAATGACCTTACAACTTGTATGGCATTTTCAGTTTTTCTGGACACTTGCTCTGAGATGATTGTATTGAGCCCCACGGTGAACTGTTTAGGCAGAAAGGCTCATATTCTCACCATCTTGGTTTAAAGTAAAACTCAGAAGGGTTGATGATTCTCTAAGGCTATTAAGCAGTGGGAAAGAGAAGCAAATATTCAGCCTTAAACATGTACATTATGATTACATTTGAAAATATACAGAGTCACCTGGGTGGCTCAGTCGGTTAAGTGTCTGTCTTCTGCTCGGGTCGTGATTCCGAAGTTCTGGGATTGAGCCTCATGTGGGGCTCCCTTCTCATGAGGGAGTCTGCTTTCCCCTGTCCTGCTCGTGTATGCTCTCCCTCTACTCTCTCTTCTGTCAAATAAATAAATAAAATCCTTAAAAAAATGAAAATAAACATTTCACACAATGAAATTTCTTAAGCCTACTAATCTTAGGAAAACAACAAAGGAAACATTTACAACTAGAGAAGTCGGTACCAGCAATTCCACATTTAATCATGAGGATCTATGCCTTGCATTCTCATCTGTGGTGGTTGCTGGAGGGCAGAAAATAAAATTCCTTTCCTATAGCTTCTCTATTATAACCTGGTTGTGTAAGTATGGATATAATTTACAGCATGTAAAGCAACGTTTGATAGGTTATCTCTGCCTTCTTAGGACACCTAAGTCCTGGCAGGGAAAGGTCAGCCTTTTGCCAAGAAGATGGGGAAAGAGGATCAGATAGCAGATGACTTTTAAGTGAGCTTTGAAAGGTGACTGAGACATTTTGTGGAAAATCTTTTTATTTTGGTGGAAAATAATAGAATTCTATTTGGGCAAAGGCACTGAGGTAGAAAAGATTAAAGTGTTGTGGATAAAACAGTAGACCAATTTGACAGAATGGGAAGATTTCTGTAGGAGAGTAGTTTAATTATTCATAGGGGATGAAAAAGTACTAGATTTTTTTCTATTAGGAGTCTTCCTACATCCCTTCCTCTTTAGTCTATTAAGGAGTAATTGGCTGAAGAAAACTTTTCTATTAGGGTATTGTCTTTGAAATTAATCACAGTATTTGGTCAAGGGTAATTATATGGATTCTCATTTCTCTTTTTATCTGTCTTGGTATTGTTTTCTTCCACTTCTATCATTTTATTTTAGAAACCTTAAAACCTACAGAAAAATCACATAAATATGCAGTAACCACCCATTATTGGTGATAAGCTTGATGCTATTCACTACACAGCCATTCCACACTGACCTATTTGTATGCAGTGGCCCAGCCCTTTTGCAAATTACCTAGATCAAAGGTCAGCAAACTTTTTGTGAAGGATAAGGTAGTAAATATTTTAGGCTTTTTAAAGGCCATCTAGTCTCTGTTACAACTACTCAAATCTATCATTGTAGTAGAAAAGCTGCCATAGGCAATATACACTGGATGAGCATGTCTTTGTTCCAGTATAATTTTATTTATAAAAACAATGGAGAGGGAGTGAGGGCTCTGTGGTGTCTCTTCTTATAAGGACACTGATCCTATTCTATCAGAACCTCACCCTTGGACTTTATTTGACTTGAATTACTTCCTTAGAAACCCCATCTCCAGATAGTTATCCAGCCACCTTGGTTCTTTGGGCTTCAAAATCTGAGTTTCATGCAAGGGGACCATAAACATGGTCCATGAGAGATACTTTCTTGGCTTTCCTTCTACCTCCCTGGTCATTCTTTTGCTTTTATTCTTGGCTTCTCTTCTTATCTCTAAAATTCGGAGTTTCTCAGACTTTATTCTAATTCTAGTTCTTTTCTCAGGTTATACATGCTACACAGCCCACGTGCATAGTTTCCTCCACACCCATGGCTTCGCCTGTCTCCATATAGTCTCTGGGGTTTAATCTCCAGCCTATGCTACTTCTCTAAGCTCCAGATTTACATTCAGTGTATGTCTCATAGGATCTCAAAGTTAGTATGTCCAAAATGGTACACTTAATTCCAAAGTTTCTGTGGATACTTTCCCCCCAGTCTTTCATTTTAGAAAATGGCACCTTTATATGTAGTTTCTAAAGTTATTTCTCTGACCACTCATATAAGCAAGTTGGACTTCTTTATCTCCAAGATTCATCTTGAATTTATTTCATCTTTCGCCATCTTTTTTGTACTTGTGTACACTTTCTTATCAATTGGATCTCAGATAAAAGATTATCTTTCTTGACTTCCCAGGCTAAATAGTTCCCATGAATCCCCATTCCCACAGTTCTTGCTATCACATCCACTGTTTTTTTTTTGCATCACAACATCTAAAGTTTTATGGTTTATTTACTTATTTTTTTGTCTCCCTCTTTGAAAATGTCACCTCAGTGAGAGCTTTGGGACTTGTTAACCTCATTCTTAGTATATCCCCACCATCTAGAATAGTGCTTGGCACAGTAGGTGTTCAAAAAATATTTATTATAGAAGGAATGAATCTCTTACTACTACCACCTAAGTCCAAGCCAACATCATATATTTTTTTGCCTGCACTATTAAAGTGTAGCCCCCTAACTTTATTTTATTTTATTTTTTAAGATTTTACTTATTTACTCAGAGAGAGAGAGAGAGAGAGAGAGAGAGAGAAGCAGAGACACAGGCTGAGCGAGAAGCAGGCTCCTTGCTTCATGACCCTGGGATCATGACCTGAGCCAAAGGCAGATGCTCAACCGCTGAGCCACTCAGGCATCCTGCCCCCTAACTTTAATTTCCGCACTTCTGCGTGTGCCTTCCTTCAGTCCATCATTAGGCAGCACGCTCTTCTAAAAGTACACCTTAGGCTGTTTTCTCTCCAGCTGGAAGCTTTTCATCAGCTTCCCCATGAATGATGTGGCTCCTATATAACCCTTCAGCTTCATGTTATTTCCTCTCATCTACTCTGTGGACACATAGGCTATCTGTCTGCTGTCTTCTAGAACACACCAGTCACTCTTCTAACTCTGGGTCTTTGTACTTGCTAATCCTCTTTCTGGAACATTCTCTCCAGTCCTTCCATGTCGGGTCCTTTCTCTTTGCAGCTTCTTGTCACAGTTCAAGTGTCACCTCCTTGAAAGGCCTCATCTGTCTGAGATGGGTTTTCCAACTTTCATGGACCCAGCACCAAGAAAAGTTTCTTGTAGCATTCAGTACTACCTATAATTGTTTCATATTTTTGTTTATTATTTTTCTTTCTCATGTTGACTTCATGAGGATGTGACATTGTCTTATTCTTCATTATATTTTAGTGCCTATCACACACTTCCTGACATTCCATGAGTGTTTGACAAATCAGTGAATATACATGTGATGACATTTATCTTTCTTCTTAGGTGTCTGAAAGCACTTTGTCTTCAGAATTTTGTCTTCTAAGTGCATAATAACAGAAACGATTACTTCAGGAAACTTGAATGCTAAGATTAGTAATGCTTTTTATTAGATTTTCATCCGTAGTAAGTCTAAAGTAGAAGATGATTTCTTTTTATTGTATTTCTTCAGAGACTACTCCATGAGTTAAAGAGATGCCTCCAACACATGACTTATACAACCCACTGGATTTATACTAACTGCCCTTTTTTTTTTCTGTCTTTTTATACTTTTAGTCATCTAAGTCATTAGGAAATTGACATTGTTTTCTTTCTGTTGTGTAGGTATTAAGGAATACTTGCCCCTCATTGTCAATTTAAAAGAAACCAGACCACTGTTTCCTCTTTTAAGTATATTGGATTGGAAAGATTTTTAAAAATTGGTTATCAGAGTAGTGAGGGTCAGATATTTTTGTCTGGCATCCCCAGACTTGAGAAAAGGACAAGGCAGTTGTTGTTATCACTGTTGTCATAGAGTTTAATCCTGCAATCATCACACTTCATGCTGATAAAACAGTTTAGAGGAAGTACTTGGGGCAGTGTATGTGTGTGTGTGTGTGTGTGTATATATATATATATTTTTTTTTTTAAGGCACTACAGAAAGCCATGTAACAAATTCCCCCACCCTCATGTTTTTCCACTTAAAACTTAAAAAAAGATATTTCCATTACTCTGAAAAGTATAATATGAGGCATCCATATTCTCATCACCAAAATTTAGGAGGTATTAACATTTTGTGATATTTATTTCATATCATTTTTGTTCTTTTTCCTATAAATGTTATGTATTAAGCTAACTCTTGGACACTACCTCTGACTTTTATCCTTTCTCTCTCTAGAGTTGAATATTTATGCATGTATATGTTCAGTCTTTGTGATATGAAGAGAAGGAATAGTCCGTTTGTAGGAAGTTGATAGCAATACAATTTAAAGGAAAAAGCTAGAATGTTAAATTGTTAAGCACAGAATAGTTTCTTTGAAGTATGTTTTGCTAGTTCAGTGGAGACTGGTATCAAAGGCTTGGGAAAGTTCGTAGCCTATTTTGTTCCCCAAACTTGAGTTAAAAACAGATGACTATTTAAGATAACAAACAGGAAAAAAATCCTTTCTTTCTTTCTTTCTTTCTTTCTTTCTTTCTTTCTTTTCTTTCTTTCTTTCTTTCTTTTTTTTTTTTTTTAATCTTTCTGGGGTCATAATTTTTTTGGGGAGGGGTCATAAAATGTAATTGAACAAACCTCCGTGTATATTTTGACTGAAAGAACCAAACTTCTCAGGGAAGTCAGACACTTGAGTGGAGGCCAATGCAGTAACTCCTTTGTAATGCTTTCCCTGATGAGAATAAAAGTTTAAGGGTGAAGGTCAGGAGGGAGACTGGAGGACACTTTTGGGAGGCCTGAGTCCTTGCAAAGTGCCCTCAGCCTTCACCTATGTGGTATTGTTTTATACTTTAGTTGCTTATGTATGAATTCATAAATGTTATACTGTGTATGTTTTAGGTACATACATTATTTACATAAATAACACAGTTTAGCTTATGTTTTTAAAAATTTTTTGAGATGAATTCTGTTGATATTTATAGTTCTAGCGTATTGTTTTAATGGTTCTAGATAATGCCAGTATAGAATATATCATAATTTTTTTTTTTTGGGGGTCTTCCTTCCTTCCTTCCTTCAAAGGAAGCAAATAAACTTGAATCTGTGTGATTCCTGACCAGTTATTACTGAAAGCATGGTCAGCATTTTATGGTAAAAAATGCTCTGGGTGCATTTCCACTAAACTTAATTGAGGAGAATACATCTGAGAGAATGCAGCCTTGTTCCAGATGGATCCTGATTGATTGATGTTGGGCGTGTGGAGACCATGAGATTAAATGGGGAGGTGGATGTGTTTTCTCTGGGTGGGGGGCTTGCCTTAGGGTATGTCTGTAATCTGCTAAACCATTGTGGCATTCATATCAACTCTGGGTGAGGGTTCCTTTTATCACAAGGTCCAGATAAGCCTCTCCTGCTCTCCTCATTCCTACAACTTGGCCCAGGTGGGAACCTGATCAGAGCAGTTGGCCTGATCAGGAGTCCCTCTGTGCCTTTTCATGACAAATGTGCTCCCTCCTATCCTTTCTGAATTAATTGCCTGTGTGTGAATGGTGTCTAGAGCTTATGGAGGTGGCCCTTGAGGATCTGGTCTCCTAAGTCTTTAGTTTCCAGATGGAATTGTGCAGTTGAGTCCAGAGAATGGACCCAGAGCATTAAGTTGCATTTTTTTTTCTCTGAAAGTCATTTGCCAATATGTGAATTTTTAAATTAAAAAAATTTTTGTTCCCTCTCCTTTCGTTAGCTGTTGGCCCTGTCCTAGCTACAGATCTCTGGTAGCTCTGAGGGTGATTGTCCTGTCCTGTGGTCAGTGCCTTCTTATGTTCTCCAGCCATTGAGAAGTGCTCCTTTGGCCTCCTCAGCTTCTGCCTGTGGAAGTGTATCCCCTCTTGTGATCTGGGCCATTGCAGTGGTTTCTTACCTCACCTCCCCTCTTACCTGGAGTAATTACAAAACTAAAGTCTTTTCCTGCCTCATCTCTGCTCTTCATGAGCCTTTGATTGCTCTTCCTGCTGCAGAGGAAGAGGCCTACCTCTACCACAGCCTGAAGGGTCTTCTCATATGTCCATGACCAGCTTGGTCAGTTTCATGTCTTCTCTTTTCTGCCACGTGTGCCTTAATATGGCTGATGGTTTACTGTTCCCCAGACCTGCTCTGCACTGCCAGCCTCACTCTTCTAGTTGTGCTGCTGGCTCTATACCAAATGCCCTTCTCTGCCCATGGAAATCCTACTTGGTCTTCAGGATTTAACAGCTGTCAATAAAAGGATATTGCTGTGGGGCTTTGATAGGAGGAGGGGTAACTTCAGCCTCTGGATGTGTAGCAGAGTGTGTGGCACTACAACAGGAGACCCTGCTAAAGATTGGGCTCTGTGTTTCGTGATGCTGCTCCCTACAAATGCTCAGTATAAGTTTGTTGATAGATGAAATGATGATCTGTGTTCGTTTGGAGCCGTCGTCAGACTGCTCTATGCTCCAGCTTGTTTATTTTGAAAATAAGAGGGTTAGAATAGTCATTCTTTTAGATTTCTTCCATCTCTGAGAGTTTCATGATATTTCATCTTTGGTACGCTTTCTATACTTCCCAAATTCTCTACAATGAGACCATATTACTTTAAAAAGTTGAGCTGGCAGGTTGAGTTTCTTATGACTCAAAGCAAGCAAAAGTAAATGAGTCAAAGGAAAAAACATTAAGCCTAAATACCAACGAGCACCTACAGGCAGGCCCATTTGATACTGAGGTTTCTAAGTGACTGATTTTATGATGCCAGGAGGTTTGCAGAATCGGGGCAAAGATGCGATTGTATTAGCCGAATTAGGACAGGATTGTGAAGCTGTGAAAGACTGCCTGTTGCCGGCACAACTCAATTAAGAAATTGGCAGTTATTTAGTTGAGCACACCTATATACTGGGCACTACTAGATAAGGGCTTTGGGATCAGCTCTCTCACTTAATCCCAACAACCACTTTGAGAATTGACATGGTGATTTCAACTTTATAGATAAGAAAATAGATCAGAGAAGTAAAGTTACTTACCCAAAGTCATTCAAGCACCTAATTTCCAAGGCATTATTCACGCATAGGCTCATCAGAGTCCAAAACCCATGTTCTTTTTTGTAAATCAGAGTCTCTCTGTTAGGCAATGAAATAGTGCGTATGTGCCGCTATGGACGAGACCAGGCCTTTGGAGCTATTGCTCTTAAGCAACCTGTGTCTTAACAAATTGTGCCCTGATTATTGACAGTACCTGAATTTCATTCCAAATATCACTCCCCCTCCTCCTCCCCCTCCTCCTCCTCCTCCTCGTCCTCCTCCCTCCTTCCTCCCTCCTCCTCCTCCTCCTCCTCCTCCTCCTCGGAGAGAGAAAGAGAAAGAGAGTATTAAGGAGGTTCCATGCCCAGCATGGGGAATGACGTGTGGCTTGATCTCATGACTCTGAGATCATGACCTGAGCTGAAATCAAGTCAGATGCTTAACTGACTGAGCCACCCAGGCACACTGCAAATACCCCATATTCTTAAAAGAAGCACACTCCACTGCTGTTTCACAAGTTCTTTTTTTTTTCCTTTAATTTTCTTTTTTAAAAGATTTGTTTATTTGAGAGAGAGAGAGAGAGAGAGAAAGAACAGAAGGGAGGGGCAGAGGGAAAGAGAATCTTGAGCAGACACCCTGCTAAGCATGGAGCCCAACCCAGGGCTTGATCTCATGACCCTGAGATCATGACCTGAGCCAAAATCAAGAGTCAGATGCTTAAGCAAATGCGCCACCTGGGTACAACACAAGCTGTTTTCAATTAGTATCTCTTGTCAATCTGGATTTTTAATTATATGTCAGAGAAACAGTTTCTGATTTAAATAGAAAGAGAAATTAGTTAAAGCACATGGAGTGGCTCACAGAATCTCTGGGAAGGCCTTGAAACCAGGCAGCTAGGATCAGTGCCCAAAATCACACCATAGAACTTGTCTGGTGATGAAAGCTGCCAGGGGCACTGTTCTTGCCATTTGACAGTTGTCCTGGACTCCAACCACTGCTGCTGGAATGCTGATTTAGATACTGCCACCACTTGCCATGATAGTATGTCTACATGCCTTGCCTTTTCATTTTTCTAACTTTCAAGTCAACGTTTGGGGCTAGTACATCTGATTGGCAGAAAGTAGGTCAGGAGCTCAGGCCGTAGCTGTAGTGGAGGCTGAGATGTGAGTATTAGGCATTTTTATTTTTAGAGTGGGGGGTGGTTCTTTCTCCTAAAGTAGATATTCTCCAGTCATAGATAATTCAGATAAACAGTAGCCAAAGAGAATGAGAACCTACAGCATTCATTAATGTTGAGATTATACTTTGTCTTAAAGGATGAGTTTTCTCATTTTTAGAATAAGAAAACTGCAATGGTATTTTCATTCCCTTGGGCTAGAAACTTTGGCATTTTCTCTCATTCATCGTCTGGAATCAATTATCACCAAATTCTACTGATGCTTATAAATCAAGGTCGGTCTGCCACTTCCTCTCTGTTACGAGGGCCGTAACCCCAGTCTCCATCTTCAAGGCCTTGACGTTAGATTTTCACATTAATCTCTTTTCCTGGTCTCTGCAACACCAGTTTCTTCTCTTGGATCCATTCTTCAAGTTGTTGCCAGAATACTTTTCCATATGTGTTGTCTTTATCATGCTTCTTGTTTGCTTTAAATTATTATGGTTTGTTATTATGGTTAATTATTGTTACTGGCTGATTCAGGAGTCAGTCACCTTTATTAAATGATATGCCGATTTGGACTTTATCTGATTTGGATCTCTTTAATGGTTGATGACAGTATCAAGGATGAGGATTTTTTGCCTATACTGTCTCCTGTCTAGGATGTGATCCCCGTTCTTTCAAAATTCTACCTTTTCTTTTTTTTTTTTTGTCTTTTTAAAAAATGCTACCTTTTCTTAAGTATAGTTTCTTTCTCCTTTTCCATGAAGTCCCCACAGCAGTCCAGACTTCCTTCCTAAATTTTCTTTCTTTGATACTTAAGTATTTATAACCTACACTTCATAGCTTATTATTTAGTGGTACTTTTAAATTTCATCATATGTTTTGATTAAATCATTTCCTCTCCTCCCCCAAGTCCTTAAGGGAAGAACCATGACATATGTTTATCCTATTCTTAGTATTAAACCCATAAGAGGGGACACCTGGATGGCTCAGTGGTTGAACATCTGCTTTCAGCTCAGGTTGTGATCCCAGGGTCCTGGGATCAAGTTTGGCATCAGGCTCCTCTCAGGGAGCTTGCTTTTCCTTCTACCTGTGTCTCTGCCTCTCGGTCTCATGAATAAACAAATGAAATCTTAAACCCCAAAACCATAAGATTGGTTCTTGATTGATGATTAGCATTAAATGTTTTAATGACATTGGAAGAAAGGAACCTAATTTAACATTTTGGATCAATCACTATTAGGGCTTCTGAGCTTTATGCACATTATTTTCCATATAGAATTAATGCTAAGTACATTAAAAATAGTCCTGTATACATGACCTGAACCATAGTTGTTTGCATCTGGTATTGAACAGATTAATTGCATTCAATTAATTTTCACTATTCTTTGGAAATTAGTGTAAGAAATTATAAGGAGAAAGCACAACAGTTATCAGAGTATTTTAGGTAACAGAAAGAGATGTACATATAATACACACAGGAATTGACAGGTTATCTTCCTTGAGATTTGTCCTTATGTCTATTTTAGGATTTCCACTTCATGTATTTCACTGAGGCATCTCCACATTAAGATTGTTACTGTGCACAGCAGTGTCATCTTTCCCAGATGCATCTGACAGTATTATGATTTAATGTATTCAACCTTTGTGTTAAGTAACTTTCTGCAAACCAGAACTTGTAGAGCTGTGCCTCCCTCTAAACTTTTGTTAATGATATTATTTAAATATTTCTTTTTAAAGTTAATATTCCGAGAATAGGTGAATTGCATAATTTTGTACTGGCCATTATTAATTGTGGGTTTGCTCCCATAGGAGGAGATAATAATCACTTTTTTGATGGCAAGCATTTTGATTTCTATGACTTGTCTGCTCATAGAAAATAATGCGAACTTATGACTTCCTGTTGCAACTTGAACAACCTTAAAACAAAAATTCCAGCTTGTATTCTTGTTACATAGAAATCTTTTAGAAGTCAAAAGGCACCTGTTTTTTTTTTTTTTTTTTAAGGCACCTGTTTTTTAGAGGAGCCCTGATTTATAGAATGTTAACAGCCATTCACACTTCTTTTCCTTAAATTTTTCCTTTTCTATTTTGCTTTGTGGTTGTTAATAGTTATTGATTTGTAAGAGTTGTCTGGGTATTGAAAGCATTAACTCTGTCTTACCTGTTTGAGTTCATTTGTGATTATTTTGCTAGATAATAGTTTTGCATTTTTATGGATTCCAGTCTCTTGAAACGTTCCATTATGATTTCTCCCAGTCATATATTTTATCTTATGATAAAAATTTTTGAAAAAAAATGTTAAGATTTGTTGATTTTTCAAGAGAGAGCAAGTGAGTACATGTGGGTGTGTGTTTGTGGGGAGGAGAGGCAGAGGAGACGGAGGGAGACTCTCAAGCAGACTCTCCACTGAATACAGGGCTTGATGTGGGGCTTGATCTCATGACCCTGAGATTGTGACCTGAGCCAAAATCAAGAGTTGGACGTTTAACCGACTGAGCCACCCATGCACCCTTAAAATTTTTTTTAGGAACCTAGAAGTTATTTGATGTAGGATGAGGTAGTCATTAATTTTTCACAAATCTGATCGTGTTTAGCCATTACTCTCTTGTTTTAGGTTTATGTCCGGCCAAATTTTTTTCTAGTTTGCTTATCTACGTGAGGCTTTCCCAAAATGTCATCCTGTTATTAAATGTCAGCCTATTTCTTCATATGTGCAGGTCACTAATCATACTCAGTATCACATCCTGTGCAGGTCTGGTTGTCAGGCTCATTGTGACTTTGTCCACATCTTCTGTGAGTATAAGGCATAGAATGAGTCTCGGGGCATCACTTGATACGGTGCTCTCTTCCAAATACTTGTTCATCTTCTAAACAGCTTTAGAATGTTAAGACCTTGTTTCCTCAGTGTGGAAAGAACTTTAAAAAGGAGGAGAAAGACAAGCCTTGCCAATTTTATTTCATCTTCTCTGTGTAGCATTCAATATCTATCTTAGAAGAAAATTGGTAATTCAGAACACTTTGTGGGCAAGGAAAGGACCTTTAAAAGTGGAACACGTTCCTGAGATGCAAAAGACTTTTTTGGGAATACTGTTTTTGCATCTCTTTTTTCCCGTTTTTTTAAAAAAAATTACTTTTTGACCGTTTACCTGTTTCCCTTTTTGTTTTAATTTTCTTTTTCTTGGTGGTTCTCCATGCTGCCTGTCCCTTGCTGTCCATTTTTCTTCCCTGACGTCTGGTCCTCTTGCTTGATGTTCCTGTTTTTGACCCATTTTCCTCTGTCTTCTTACTGTTCCTAATGGGATGATCTCAGGACATCCGGATGAATGGAAAAAATGTGTTTGGAAGCCTCACTATAACATGATTACCTATTTGGTGATTATGTTTGGATAAAAAGATAAGATTGTTCAACTGAAGCACAGAGCAGGGGAAAGAAATAGCCCATAGATTTACTCAGTGAAAAAGCCCAAATCATAAGAAAACATATTTTAGTCTTGTCATATAAATATAAGGATTAGAACAATATTCATATGAGACTGTCATTTTATGAAATTACAGAATTTCCATGAAATAGTAAAAGTTCCTTACTTTATACTAATTTAAAAAGTGATCATCATTTCTTTAGTCATAGATGAAAATAGAGGATGTGGCACTGAATGTGTGGCTGGAAAGTCTGACTTGCTCAGTTTTCTGTACAAGACCTTCATTATCTTCTAGCTCTGAGAAGAAAACCTACAGGTCTTGTCCCCCTTTCTTTGTACTTCTCTTCTGGTCTCACTTAGCAGTCTTCTGTGGCTCTGAAGGTCTAGGAAGCACACTGGATGGAGGGGCAAGAACTCACCCAGAAGAGCAGGCAGGGCCAGAGTGCTATCTACACTCTCTTGTGACTGTTCCCAGCCTCCCAAAGCTGGAGCTTAGGTTTGGGGTTGAGCATTACGGACCAGGTTGGCATCCAAGGGTCTCTAGGGTTTGCACAATCAGTGGATTTCATCCCCAAAATTCTATCAACTTTTTCTTGGGTGGCAATATATGTGTTAAAAGAGGGGAGATTATTTCAGAGAATAAGGTTTTTATAAACAGAGAAGCTTTTAGAAACATTTTATAATGGACAATATGTTGTTTTTACTGCATGTTATTTTCTAGTAATAACAAATTATGCCATAGCATATTTCTTTTTTTTTTTTTTTTGCCATAGCATATTTCTAGAAGCTTTCTAGCAATGCTTTTCTAGGAAATTCAAGTCACTGAACACTTTACAAATAATTTTCTTCGCTCTAATGTATAAAAATAAAAAGGTGTTTTGTAAGTGTTTTCCTAGCTTTCTCAATTTCATAATGTTTGAGTTCTTTGCGAAAGAATGGAAAGTTGAGTGCAAATTTGGTATCCTAAGTTATAGGATAAAATGGGATTTGTCTACAAAAACAGTTGTAATCTGCATTATTGCATGAGTTAGGGACTTTGCCAAGTGACCTTAATGTTCTTGTTTTGGAATGTGGCTTAAATATCTTATCCCCTCTTTTAATGCATTTTGAATGTATTTTTCTGGTCTTTTCCCGTAACTTATAAGCTCCTTGGGTTATGAATTTTTTTGTTTTCTTCATAGTATTTAGAATGGAGTCTTGCACACTGCAAATGCTCATAAAATATTTGTGATTTGACTTGACTCTAAATTAGAGATGTATTTAAGGGTTCCAAGAATCCAGATGATGTCTGTGCTATGTTGAGTGTACTGTCCAGGGACTACAAACTTATTGCTGACACAGCAGTACACTTTTTTTTTTCTAGAAATGTAATCTCCCTTATTAAATGTGCTAAATATTTTATTCATCCCATGTTCTTCTTTTCACTGGGAGTTGGGTAATGTTGATTTCCTAGACTCCCAGGTTGTGTCTAATTATAGTCGTGACTCCACCCCAAAGTGTTGCTGAATTGACAGTGGACAAAGGAACCCTTCAAGAAATAGTTCTAAGAAAGGAACTTTATAGTTTTGCTCATTTTTCAGTTGCCAAGAATAACACAAAAATCGCACTAAGGGGGAAAACATCACCAGAGCACCTCGGAATGCTTCTTAGGATCAGAGGGACAATTTGATAATACAACAGTCCTCTTCCCTTTGGGCAGGTTTCATTCAGCCTTGTGAGCAGTTTGGAAAAGCTTATTTGGAGGGAAGTCATAAAAAAATAAATCCTCCATGGTTTGCAGTGTACATTAAGAGCTTTAAAAATGTTCATACCCTTTGGCCCAGAAACTTTCCTCCTAGGAATTATTATCAGGAAATATTTAGACACATGGACAGATATTTAGATGAAAAGTATTCTCATCATTGTTTATAATTGTGACAAGTTGAGGGGGGAACCTCATGTGTCCAACAATAGGTTATTGATTAAATATATTATAACCTCTATACTGTAGAACACTGTGTAGCCCTAAAAAGTCATTGGATATGAAAAAAGTCTGTGCTCTGGGTCATCGAAGTAATGTCTGGGATTGGAACAGATCTCAAGTTTCTTGTGCTCTATATCATACTGTGTGGGGACTGAGGATGAGTTGTAGGGACAGCTGATCATTAATGGGGATTTGGATCATGAAGTACCCTTGACTGTGGTAGGGTTTGAGAGCAGGGGCTGACTGTGGTAGGGTTTGAGAGCAGGGGCTGAAAGTGATCTCACACTAATTGAAATGACAGACTATTTCTTAGTTTTTCACTTAGTATAATTTCCTTTTTCCAGTCATGGTAAAAATACATGCTAGTAAAAATACTATATTGTAAGAAAATAGTGCTTAGGGTTATAAAAGCAATTTGGAAAAGGACGTGGCTGTTTGGAATTTGCTTTTTATGTGCATTGACTGCATTTATCTTTTCTAAGAAATCATTTTTCATTAGAAGCACTTTCTTCTTAAGCCTAGCATGAGTGTTTGCTTCATTCATATTTGTGATTCCTGTGTTCAGCAATGGCCCTTGTTTGTGAGCATTTTCTAAGCATTAGTGTTACTTAGCCCATATGTGTTCCATATTTTTACTAAAGATGGACATTTTAGTATTAAAACTTTAAGAACTCCTATGTCAGCTAAGCCTCCTAGGACATTGTGTAAAATCTCTATTTTGAGACTCAATTAAATATGTATGTTGAAAGCATTTTTCTAAACAGTCATTTTGATTCTGAAATCAATCATCATCATTCAAGTATGTGAAAATAACCAAAATTCTATCTTAACTGATAACCTGAGCACTAGATTTCTGTAAATTCTTAAGTCCCTATAGTTCTTATTTATACATGTGCAAGTTTCTTTAGGGGGAACAGTAATATTTGCTCCATTTCTGTTCCTGCTGATCCTGGACACTGAAAGATGTTGCCACATTCATTACAAGAAAAGGAAAGCCCAGCAAACAGTTTCCATTGCTTTTAAAGAAACATTTGTTTAAAGTTAAGTTTTATTCAATGCCTTCTCAAGGTGAAATCAAAAGGTCAAGGATTTACATGAATTGCTAGTATCTTTTTGGTTTTAGGTGTTCACAGAGCTTAGGCTTTTGGTGTTAGGAGTGTAAAAAGTGAGTAGTGGGGGATCCCTGGGTGGCGCAGCGGTTTGGCGCCTGCCTTTGGCCCAGGGCGCGATCCTGGAGACCCGGGATCGAGTCCCACGTCGGGCTCCCGGTGCATGGTGCCTGCTTCTCCCTCTGCCTGTGTCTCTGCCTCTCTCTCTCTCTCCATATGACTATCATAAATAAATAATAATAAAAAAAAATTAAAACAAAAATTAAAAAAAAAAGTCAGTAGTGGGACTGTCATTATAGCTGTGTACCATGGAATGCAAGGGGGTGCTCTTTACAAAGATTTTACTATAAGCTCAATGTTACAAGGTCATATCCAGTGGCCCTGGGGTGTCATTATCCTGTCTTCCCTTCTGGTCTGTCCCTTGGAGGAACAGAATCAGGGGTGTTAGATGGAATTAGACGGTGTCAAATAGGTGCTACATAAGCACCTATTTTATGCTACATAAATAGGTGTTTCACTATAAGAGCAGAAGATAAATCAAGGGATTAATAAAGTCTCCACTACATAAAAAGATAAGCAGAAGAGTTCTAAGCATTGAGTCTAACTGCAATGGAAAGAAAGTTGCTTCAGTTTCTAGTCTTCCCCTTTCAAATATCTATTTGAAATAAAATATTTGAAAAACGAGCAAGAAGAAAGCATTAGCATTTGGGCTGAAACAGTCTTTCTTGCAAAAGTACTCTGATTTGAAGTGATCATTTTTACTTGAGAAACCAAGAGTTTCAGTGGCTTTAAAGTAGTTCTTTTTTGGGTGATGATTATGAGCACCAGAGAATAAAATTCACTGTGTATTAGGTTTGTGGTTATGTCAGGTTTGCTCTGCAGTGTTAGAATGACTGATGCCTCATTTGGGGAAAAAAATACAGTGGGTGGTTACGACTGTTTGCCATGCTTTATTATAGAGGATTCAAATTAGAAGTAGTATTTTCACAGGAAGGAAAAATGTGCCAAATATTCCAAAATATGTTCCTACCCTTAAGGGCTGAAAATAGTAAGGAGTCATTATTGGTGGAAAGTAAGTTAGGTTATTAATTTACATATTATTCTGTATTTATGCCAGACAACTTTCTCCACTTCTTTTTTTTGGGGGGGGGGGAGTGATTTGGTTTACATTTAGTTCACTTACCATTCTAACAAATTTGGATATGAAAAAATTAAAGGGAGAACACTGGAAGTTATATTTGTGTTGCTGCAATTCTAGATTTTTTTTTCAATCTGAGAGGAGTTGACATCTTTCTTTTTTTTGATGAGTGAACACCAAAAAAAGAAATAAGGAAACTGATTTTGAATCAGGAAATATCTCACAATTGATTTTTCGACATACGCCAATAAATTATATGAGGTACAAATAGGATATGATGTAACAAGGTAAAAGCTAGAACTTACATAGCTAAATGAAAAACATTCACTCAAAGTACTATAATTATCTCAAGAAACAGGTTTCTATTGCTCAAATTTTTGGGTCTCTCACCTCCACAAAAGGTACTACCTTTATCTGATTAGCTCTGCTTTATCAGTAAGTTTTGGGTTTCTGATAATATTTCGTTAAATAAAGGGACCGGCTTTGCAGAGCTTATAAAAAAACCTTTGAAAACCATTTCTGATGGTTGTACAATTCTGAAAGCACCTTTGCATTGAGGAGTTCCTTTTCTGAGTAAAAGTTTACGTACACTTATTAGGAAAACTTCAGTCAGTATAGAAATAAATCAAAACAAAAGTGAAATTCCATAGAAGTTTTGCTTCCTCAACAACCATTTGTTATTGAGTGCAGTGTAGGTGCTTGAGTATCCTGTTTGTTGGTGCACAGGCAGCTGTTGGGCTGGGGGTTGGGAGGGAAGGCACGTGGGCAGGGGGCTGCATTGGTTCAGTAGCCAGGTCTGAGGGCACCCCTTCCTATTTCTACACAGGCCTCTTCCTCTGTACAGAGCAACAAGCAGGACAACAAGCGAGCTTCTCAGGCAACCTGGCTTTTAGAAGGTGAAATTGGAATAAATGCTCCCCAGAGTGCATGAACTGAATTGTACGTTCAGGTTACTTAGAATTTTCCTTTGTTGGCTTGTGTTCTTTACACAAGACTATTTATATCAGATAGACTTGATTGTAGTTACTTTCTATTTTCTATTTTTTTTTAAATCAAGAATTGTCTAGATTAATATTTGAGAGAAGGCTAACGGTTAATACATTGTTAAATTGTGCTCTTGCATGAAGTCAGCCTGTGACTTATCCATGAGTGGTTCTCAAACTGTGGTCCCCAGACCAGTAGCATCAATGGCATCTGAGAACTTGTTAGAAATGCAAATTCTCAGGCTCTACCGTAGGCCTACTATATGGAAAGTCGGGAGGTGAAGCCCCACAACCTGTGTTAGAATAAGTCCAGCCAGGTTAATATTGGTGCAAGACCAAGTCTGAGGACTGCTGTTCCATATAAAAACAAGGATTTAGTTTTTTTTTAAAAGTGGTATTTCTCTTCTCTCATTCTCCACTGTTTACCCCAACTCAGAAGCAGTGATGTTACTGAAGTGTAATGTCATTTATCCTAAGCGCTATGCTTTTTTTCTGTTTTCCTTTTTCTTTTTTATTTTTTTTTAAGATTTTATTTATTTATTCATGAGAAACACAGAGAGGAGAGAGAGAGGCAGAGACAGGAAGAGGAGGAGCACGCTCCATGTGGGGAACCCAATGTGGGACTCTATCCTGGGTCTCCAGGATCACACCCTGGGCTGAAGGCGGCGCTAAACTGCTGAGCCACCTGGGCTGCCCTCTGTGTGTTTTTCTATCTTAAATATCATTCATTATGGTTGTTCACATAAGCCCTATGAATACCTTGTTCCTAGCACCTCCCATTTGATTACAATGGTTTATTGACATGTCTTTCTGTTTTCCATGGTATCAGGAACTCCTTGAACACCTTACAGTTCTTTTTATCTCCAACACTGAGTGGAATTTATGGCATATGCAGATGCTCAATAAATATTTACGTGAAGGATGGTGTGACAAGTAACAAAAGGGTAACTTCTCCAAGATTAAGTATTACCAAAAGGCAAACTGATTTTAAAAGAAAGCTAAAATGGGTGAATGTGAATCCCCCAACTGTCAGACTGCTTACGTACTTCCTCCAAAATTGTTTCCTCCTTTGTGAAATTGGCCTAATTCCTACTTCACAGGTTCTTACAGAGTTCCTGACTCAAGGTAGCTCTGAAAAATGGTCGCTAATTTTAAAATTAGTACTTGTACATTTTTATAATCTTAGAACTTTTATTATCCCACCTTGAAGTCATACTATATATATATTTTTTACCTTTTTTTAAAAAAAAGATTTATTTATTTTAGAGAGAGAGAGCATGAACGGGAGGGGCAGAGGGAGAGGGGGAGAGAGTCATGCTGGTCACATGACTTTCTCAGGCAGCACTGTTGGCAAGGCCATCTTGTACGAGCCACTTTGTACCATTTGATGCCAAGGACTTTTTGATGTGGCCTGAAAAAAAATAATGTTAAGCTTTTATGTTGTTTTGCTTTTAAAAAAAAAATCAAATCAGTTATCCCATTTTTGAACTTTCACCTCATATACAACTTAGCTTTGGGATCGGATGGCATGGGAGGTGAGGATGAGGTGAAGATCAGTATAGGCACCTCGGATGCAATGCAGTCAGGAGGGTTTTTTCAGTTCATTACTTCCTAATAAGCATAGCTTTTGCAACCCAGCCTTATTAGAATCACTGCTTTGAAACATCCGGTTAAAGATGTCCCTTCAGACAAATCCTGAGGCTCTGAATGTTTGACTGTGTGCAGGGCTGTTTGCCAGCTCAGGTTCACTCACTATCTACAGCAATGAAAGACTCATGACTTAGGCACATTTTTATAATGGGATATAGATGTTTGAGTCTCAGCTGCCAGTGTAAGGTTTTATTCTCTTTATTCAGGTTGCTATCAAGGATTGTCTGGGGAAAAGAACCTTAAAAGATCATCTAGATTTTAAAAGCTCTTATATATGTTCTATTTTGACAGGGTATTTATTTTAAAGGGGTTGTTTAGGAAGGAAGATAATAAAAAGAAAACAGTATCAAACAGAGATATTAGTAGATCTGCCATTGCACAGAAACCAATATTAAAGTAGACCTGGCCTGATTCTCTCTAAGCACGGTGGGTCAGGAAGGATGCCATCGTGACAAGGGTTTAAAGGCCATCATTGACTAAGTTATTTAGACATGAGTTATCTTGGTAATTTTATCTGTATGCAAATATTTTCTCATTCAGGAGTTCTGCTTCTTTCCTGGAGAATGCCACGAGGCAGATTGACTTTGCACATGAAACCAAGCATCCTCTGGCTGCTAGGCAATGTGCTGCATCTGGTGCCTTCAGTGTCTAAGTGTGTTTTCAAAGATTGGCTAGAAAGAGTATCTGAGAAGCATCTTCTGAAGAGAGAGCTGGTGGTTCCCCAAATATCTCTGATGAAGAATTTTGAACTTTGGTGACTATTTTTCCCCTATCTTTTTGCCATGTAAGTAAACTGTACCCATTCATCTAGGTGAAATACTTCATCGGAGGTTAACCTGAGACAAAGTCTGAAACAATAAAGTGTATCAAAGAAAAACTTGGGACCAGGACCATCGGAGTGTGGCCCCGCACACTCACTGCGGTCATTTTGCCCTTCTGGGCTAATCTCCATTTCTACAGCCTTTGATTATTCTCTGTATCAGTTCTTGATAAATACTAGACCCTAGAGGAAATTCAGATTATCTTGGATTAACCACATGCATTCAGAGGAACTAATGAGCAAAAAGTACTCCTTATTTCTTGCAGAATATCCAAGTTCCAGAGAAAGAAGTCTTCCAGGACTCTTAAGGTCAAATCCCTTTCAAGATTTAAAGGCCACTGGTTACAGAGCTCTAAAGCAACAGATAGTTACACTGCTTCAAAAATAACTATTTAAGGAATTCAACTAAAGTCATTCCTAAAGAAAAAAAAATTAATAAACACTTGGAATGAAAGAGACCTCAAAGTGAAATTAAATAATAAAAATAAAAGTTGATATTCAGCTTCTTTCTTAAATCATAATGCAAGTGAATTTGAAAAAGCTGATTAAACTCAATGTAATTGAGAAGGAAAACTTAATGTTATCATGATTGTGCATGATCTTCAGCAAAAGCTGAAAAGTAGAAAAGCAAGATGAAGGGGAAAAATGTGAATCAAATGTATTTCTGTAACAACTTTATTTTAGTAGTGTTGGTCTGTGTATGGTACAGTGTAAACATGCACACACGTGTGCGTGCACACACCACAAATAGTTGCACGTCACTCAACAGAAAACCAGACTACTTGTGGGCCAGTTTTGGATTTGTGGATCTAGCCTAACACAGGTTCCTGTTGGCAGCCCTCAGGTAACCTCTAAATCCTCACATGGATTTCAAGTTCCTGACAGTTCTGGGTCAGTGGGTTCCACCATTGTCAGAGCTAACGTTGGTCCCCACTGGGACAGAATCAAATTTGTAATGTTGCCTGGATTTGATTCTCTCTCTAGTCCATAGTCTACACAGTAATGAACTAGGGTCAGATCATATTTCCTAAAGTTTGCTCAAGCTAAACTTGTGCCTCTGGGATTTGGTGTATCCAGTAGTGTTCTAGGTGGGCTGATCTCTTCTTCATAATGCTTGTTGTATCCTTTGTTCCCCCTAAAATCAGTTCACAGCTAGGCTATTGCTAAAAGAACTTCCTAGGTTTAGGCTTCTTCCTCTGAGCTATTTTGTGTAGCCATCAGATTAGTATTCTTAACATACTGCTTCTTGACAGTTCATCTCCAGCTTAAAAATCTTTGCTGGCTACCCATATAAATAATAAAGGCAGACTCCCTAGCCAGGCACTTGAAGCTGTCTGCCTCCAGCTTGCCTCTTCAACCCTGTTTCATACTCATCCACTGAGAGTCCTCAGGGCCAACTCCAGCATGTGATAGGTGATGAATGTCCTCATGGGTGGCCATCATGTTGACAGAGAGAACAGTCAAATAATTGACATGGATAGACAGTGGGATGTGTGAAGTAGGAAAGGCCTGTCTGTGGGTGGTTTCTTCCTCTCCACAAGGGCTCTCTACTCCCTTTTCAGGTTTTTTTTTTTTTTTTTTTAACTTCCACTGTTTCCGCTAGAAAGGGCCAATGGACATCTAGAAGTATAGGCACTAGCTCTTTGACCACATCAAGTTGTGAGGTCCTTTGGTGTCATGTGACTCTTAAACCACCACCTACATCTGTAAAATGAGGGGTTTGGTGTAATCTTGCCTTCGCGATGGATCTGTTTCCTTTTCTACCCTGAGTGCTCTGAAGGCTTCTGTCTGGAGTTGTGCTGTCCACTATGGTAACCCTTAACCACAGGTGGCTGTTGAGCATTTGAAATGGCCATTAGGTGAGCTGGAAGTATAAAGTACACACCAGATTTTGAAGATTCTGTATTAAAAAATTATAAAATGTTTTGATTTGTATTTTGATTTCATAGTGAAATAGTAAATTATAGATATAATGAATTAAATGTGTGATCAAAATTAATTTCACCTGTTTCTTTTTGTTTTCTAATGTGGCTTCTTAGTATTTTCAAGTTATATATGGGGTTCACAAACGTTTCTGTCAGCCAGTGCTGGTCTAGAAACTCAATTTCTTACATAATGAAAAATTTGTTTACCTGCTTTTTAATTGTTAAAGCACATTGAACTTTCAAGAAGTATGAAATGATCAGTGTTACCAAACCAGTCAGAACAAAGAGATATATAAGTAGTGTCATGTTATTCTCCCAGTCTTGTAGGCAAACGTGTAATTTCTCTTAGGTGAAGTATGAGGCTAACTTGAAGATGCTTCATTATTCTTCATGAGCGGTTGGGGCTGGGACTGAAAACGGAGCATTTCCAGGTTGGCACAAGGGAGGTGTTCTCCACGGTCAGATCCTGTCACTCCTGCCTTGCCTTTTTATTCCTGGACTCTGCGATTTCATCCTTTAACGTGGTAATAGCCATGTGGACAGCATTTGGGCAGTGGAGATGTTTGCAGGAGAGTTGCATGACTTTGGAAGTGCGTCGAGTGTGGAGAATGTGTTGGCTTTGACCCAGGGGTATGATTTGTGGGCAGCTTTGAAAATTCATTCTATTTTTCAAGTCCCTTAAGTCACATAGGTTCCCTGTGTGTTTCAGATCACATAAACAATTTCTCCTCTGGCCTCATGCTAACACATAGGATGTGTCTGTTTAAAGGGAGTTCTGTAAATGCACCAAGGGCTCCCAGTGAGCTGGCAAGACACCGCTGCTCTGCCAGAGTCCTTACTGTGATGAGACAGGGAATAATCAGTGTTTCCCCGCAGCGCCCACAGTGAAAGTCTCATGCTTGGTAGTGAACACGAGAATGGCCACATAGTCTTTGTAGATTATATCTCTACTCTGCATAAAGGCAGGGAATAATTTGCAAATATGGTCACATTTTCAAAATGAAAGCATTTCTTTTACAGTTGTGTATAAATAGTTGAATTCTTTATTAATTGCCTATTAAGTTCAACACACCACGACACAGCAGTGTACATTTTGGAGAAGCAGTAAATATGTATGTACGTTCTGATTTCTAACTAAATATTGTGCTTCTGGACAGCTACCTCTGCACTGATGAACCACAGGCTTCATCTCTGGTATTTGGACCTAGGAGATGGTTTTAGACTAAGAAAAGTTACAACCCCTTTTCCTTGGTGTGAGGAAATGAACAATGCTGCTGCCAGTTTGTCTTTTTTTTTTTCCTCTGCTTTCTAGTATAAATATTTTAATTTTGACACCATCTGTGAATTGCAGTAACATGGATTTTATGCTCCGGTAGGGTTTATATGAATGGTTCTGGAATCTCTCTTGAGCACAACAGGCCAAGTGGTTGGACAGGGCTGGAGATGGGAGGTGTGGGGAGTCCAGTGAGGCTGAAAGGAGACAGGGAGTGGATCAGATCTACTGAAGACTCCTGAGCATGCTGATAACTTCATCTCTTCATGTGGGGTAACATTTAAGAATTTTAAGGTGAACACAGAGGTGGTAATGGTGTGGTGGACTTGACAGTTGTGAATTGTCATACACTTCTATGATAGCCAAGTAGAAGATGAGTTTGAAGGGCCAGAGATGTGTAGGCAGATTAGAATGCTGTTCTGGTAATCAAAGTAAGACATCAAGAAAGCTTGGGCTAGCCAGAGACCTGGAAGAAAGAAGGAGTATGATCTAAGAGATATGTAAAAGGATGAGGTGATAGGATTTAGATCTGTGGTGTGAAGGAGATGTGCAAATCTAGAAACTTTTCCCAGTGTCTAGCCAGAAAAGGGAGAGGACTGAGATTGTAGGCTCACTGGGCAAAAGGAGGAAAAGCGGGTTGGAAGGGTGTTCTGTTTGGAGTCTGAGAGGCAGAGTATAGACACAGCAAGATGATGGTGGTGTGGAAATGCATCATGAGACAGTGGTAGGTTTGTTTGCTTTAGAAAAAATTTGCTTGATGACAAATCTCTTGGAACCTGCAAAACACCCATTGTAAGAAAAATATTATACAGGAAATGGCAACTACAAAAAGCTGCTCAGACAGTAAGGTACAGGTGAATCTGCTCAGAATAGGAGTGTTCTCATTGGAGTAGGTGATGATGGAGGGAGTGGGTCAGAGGGTGGTAATTCTCATCCATCAGACCTCTATTAACCTGGAGACAAAGAGTCTGGGAAATTCCTGATTGCCTTTCAAGATGTATCCAGGGCCCCCTTTTCTAAAAGTCTTTTGAGCCATGTCTATGCTTCCGGCTGAGGGGGACAGCTGGCCTAGCTCTCTCCTCTGGGCTGCGGGTGTTCTTTGTATTTCCAGGTCTGTGTTTTTGCTTACGACCTGTATGGTCTTTGCCAGGAGTAGTGGTTTTTTTGAGAGGTGGACATATGTAATCTCCATTTTGTTTTACCTTCGACACATGGGGTATATCAGGTATATCTAGCCCATAGTAGTGTTCAGTGGATGCTCACCAAGTAAATGCAGGAGATTTATTTATACACAGGGTGCTGAAGTAGAAAGTGTAATAGTCTGTACAGAAGAGAGGGGACCTAGGTTATGACACCAATTCTGCAATTGGTTTTTTGACCTTGAGCAAGCTAGTTAATATTGCTGGACCTTGGGCTTCCTTATAGGCAAAGGCGATTGAACAGGAATCTAGGAAATCCATGAATGGTCTTCAAGAGGTCCCTGGATTTCTTGAGATGAAATGCAGAATTGTGTATACTTACATATGTGTGTATTAATATATATATATATATATATATATATAAAGGTCCTCTCTTTTCCTTCGGAAAAGGCCTAGGACTTTCAACACACCTTCAAAAGGGAACTGTGGCCTTAAAATAATCAAGAACCACTGAATAAAATGTGGTGGCTTTAAAATTTCTATATATGGACCAAGGTAGCCTTATGGCTGGGTGTGAGGTTTAGCTAAAGGATTTGTCTTGAAATTGCTATTATATGACAGTTCATTTATGTAGATTTTTATATTTATTCAAGACAGCTATGGAAGTGATAGAGATTGTAGGGAAACATATGCTAAAGCTTCTCTGAGCCCATTCCTTTGTACTGTCATTTCTTAGAGTTTTTAAAATTCTGTGTGAACTGTATAGATTGTGGTTCTTATTATGTGTTATCTTCAGGAGTTGACCAGGCATGGGACTTGTTTTTTTTTTTTTTTTTTTTTTAGTTTGCTTTAGCAAGGTCAAGTGTGATTGTTTTGGACTTTTAGGAATACTCCCCCCCCCCCCCCCCCAAAAAAAGGAATACTTCCATATGACAGGAGTTTTTGTTTTTGTTTTCTGAATATTTACATGGATAATTACCTACAGGAAGAGCAGAGAATGAATAAATAAGGAAAAATGTTTGCCATTCACAATCTTCATTTTCTTTAACATAATCCTATAATTAGATAAGCTTAGCAACTGTTGATGAGTATCAGCAAACACTGGCCATCATGTGCTTAAACAGAGGTACAACCTAACTTTAATAGATGTATGCACAGTCATTGGAAAGCTTTGTTTTATATCTGGTGCTAACTTGAGGTAGACCTCTCACATTTTATTTCCTGAAGTGATTTGCAAAGACCAAATCTTACTTTTTCAACAAGGATGGTGACTGCAATGGCATTAGGAATTAGCACTAGAAAGATGGGACATTCTTTTATATGCATTTTATAGATAAAGATAAATAGGTAAAGTACCTAAAGCATAGACCATCTCCTTAACTCCTGTGGTTACCCAGCTAATGAGAGGTGGAGCTGAGATTTGAACCCAGAAAATCTGAGTCTTAAGCTTATGCTCCTAACTAGTCCAGTATAAGATTTTCCTAAGGGGAGGTTCTTTTTTTTCTTTAGAGCTTTTACTTTTGAAGTTTTGAAACAATAAGTATAGAATAATTCTTGCTTTTATAATCATTATCAAGGCCTGCACAAATTATACGTAATTTAGATCCATTTAACCTCTGTAGTTACTCTTTTGAGCAATGCGAGTTCATTTCTCATGGTTCATAATCTTCTTGATACAGAAATCTTGTTTAGTGCATTTTATCTGGCTATACTCCTTTGCTTTGTCCATAGGGGAGGTGCTAGGGACATTTTCTAGCAATGAACGGTATTCAAAGCAACAACCAGGTGTTTTAGGAAAGATCTCAAATGTGCTGCTAGAAATGACACTAAGCTGCAGAATATCTTAATGGGGTAGTTTACTGTGTGAAATTAAAATTGCAAAGAAAATTAGATAACGAATTCTGTTGATTTCCTAGGAGACTTCAGGTAAAATATATTGTTAGTCTGATAATTACCATCTGTTTGAGTTTAGAATTAGGCTTCTTCACCAGGGAGTCTAGTGTCTGGGGTGCCTGGGTAATACCAGGTCTTTTGGGCTGCCTCTGGGTTGCACCTGATGGAGTCCAGAAGCTTGTGCTTCTGTCTGAATTACTCAGTCCGTCACTCCCAGGCCACATTGGAGTTATGTCCTTGGGGCTGTGGTTGTTCCTCTATGACCACACAGGGCACTTGCTCTGAGCCTGCAAGAGCCATGATGTGGCATTCCTGCCTTATCTTCAGCTGCTGGATGCTAACTTCAAGAAAGCATTGCAGCACCACAGTATGAACTACTGAGCTTCTCTTGCATTTATGATTCAAGCCTACAGCCCCCAGATTGCCTTGCAGAGCCCACCTCCCTGTAAGGGTCACTTCTCAAGGAACTTCTACTGAATTCAGCTCCCTGTTCATGAATCTTAATGATAGCCTTTCCATTGGATCAGGGAGAGGACTGAGAGGTAAATCTTCACGATAGAGAACTCAAGGAGATAAATCCACAATTAATTAGCACTTTTTGGCATACCTGTGTGCTGATCCCTATGGTTCTCTGCTGTTACTGTCTATGGCCATGGCTTCCTTAACTCAGGAACTTTGAAGTAGCTGTAACATACTGCTTCTGCATGGATGACTTGTTTTAATTACAAATTACATTATCAACAGCACGAATGCTGGATATGCAGAAAGTAGGAATTTTCTAGAAGATTCCATGAAGAGAATGGTTAACGTGGGTAGCTTTATTAGTGTAGAGTTCTCTTTTGGGAAAATTTTTTTCTCTTTTTGGCTTTTCAACCGACTAATGGGGATGGTGAAAATAAAATAAAGAGCTCAAACTAAATTGTAACCACCATTGGGGGAAAATTTGATAAGGGGGTATTGTCACTATGTATAGTGTTTCTAGATTTGAGGAGATAGGTAATTCTTTCTCATATTTAATATTTAATTTTCATAATGGTCTCCTTCTTCAATTATTCATTCATTCCCTGCTTGTGCCAGGCTAAGCTCTTTACATATCTTTACACATATTATCCCCAGTCCTCACAACAGTTTTGAACGGTAAGTATTATTCATTGGAGCAACAAATATTTTTGTGTTAAGTGGTTGTTATGACTCTGCCTGTGAGCTAGGTGCTAAGAAAGAACAGTGGAGAGAAACAGTTGGAGTTACTTAATGTTAAGGTGTTCCTCATTGTTGGATGGGAAAGACAGTAAATAGGTCAGTAGGATGCCTTGTTATATTCTTAATACACTCCTTAGGGGAGTATAAATTTGTAAAAAGTTTCAAAGAGCAGTGGTCATACTTTGGACCTCTTCATCCCATCTGAGAATCTTTCCTATAGAAATAACCTAGATACAATTGAAAAGATAATTGACAAGGATGGTAATTTTCATCATTGTTCTCGTAGCAAAATGTTGAAAAAGCTCATTGGCTGGAGAATAGTTAAATCATTATGTTATTTGCATACACTGAAATGTTGTACAACATTAAGGTGAATGAAGTAGATCTGAATGTGTTGACAACAACTGTCTGGGATATATTGTTAGGTGACAGACTCACGTTTTAGAAAAATCTGTATGATAGGAACATGTTACCTAAAAAAACAATCATGAAGAAAAGTGAACAAATGTATGCAAGAGTCACACCAGATTTTTAGCTCGGATCTCCATTAGGCAGAAGGTGTGTGTATGGTGGGGACAACTTTTGTGTATTATTACTATGTTATTTTAATTTAACAAAATAAACATGGATCCTTTTCAGATATTTTAAACAGCAAATAAATTTTTAAATAAGTTGATGGCTACTAGGGCAGAGTTATGTCCTAACAGGAACACAAAGGACCTAGACTGGAGTGGGAGATGTCAGAGAAGGCTCTGGTGGAGGGGAATGGCCTGTCAGAATTCAGATTGTACATGGTCAGCCACGCAGAGGGACAGAGAGAGAAAGAGAGCATCCTGCTCAGGAGCATCCCAGTAGGTGGCATTGGAGCTGGCCACATCCATGCTTTATTTAAAGGTTTGCACTGGTCATCCTGGGTTCTTCACTTTGCCTTTACGGCGCATCAGCCACTGTGCCTAAGTACTTCTCACAATTCCACTTCTCCTCTATCTCTGCTGCTGCTGGCATAGACTTCTCATTTCTCAACTGGAAGATTCAGAAAACCCCCTGGTTTTCTTGTCTGGCCCCTTGTCTATACACCATGCCCTCTACTCCCATCTATCCTTCAATGTGCTGAATGATCTTTTAAAAAACACACTTTTGACCTGGGTATGTTCCTTTTAAAACTCTGTCAATGATCCTCCATAGATCCTGGGATCTAATCCCCCCTTCTAAACTTTTTTTTTTTTTTAATTTATGATAGGCACACAGTGAGAGAGAGAGAGAGAGAGGCAGAGACACAGGCAGAGGGAGAAGCAGGCTCCATGCACCGGGAGCCCGACGTGGGACTCAACTCGATCCCCGGTCTCCAGGATCGCGCCCTGGGCCAAAGGCTGGCGCTAAACCGCTGCGCCACCCAGGGATCCCCTAATCCCCCCTTCTAAAGCAAGCGTACCCAGCCCTACTTACCTCTTAACACTTTCCTTCCAAAGTAACTGTCATTTATATTATCTGGAAATATTTTCATTTTTTACAAATGCCACTCTTCCTTATTAAACAAGGGGTAGATGTAGGTAAAATATCTGTAATATGGATTTAGTAGTTGGTTGTTGGCCTGCTAACTTGCAAATGTCCTGAATAGTTACCTCTTTGTAAGAGTTCATGTCTGTAATTTCAAATTATGCTGACGTAACAATTTAGAAATTAATACATTTCAGGGAAAATAGTCTTTTACTGTCCTTGGGGATATTTTCTTTTGTAAATATTCTTGAATGCATGTCTCTCATGTCTGGAGAATCTGGCATTAATTTGTGTATTTGTCTATTCCAAATCCGGATATGCTCCACCTTTATAGAATACACACTGTTCTAAAAACACTACATTGACTAAACAGTCTTATTTGCTTTGGCTAAACTTAGAGTTAATGGATGTACAATTGGATAGACACAAAACTGAGAGATTGTCCTGAGTCACTTTAAGACATGCTACGCATTATTCTTCCATCCTTTTCATCCACTGAATCTGACCTTCATTATTTTTCTATTACTGAATGGTAATAAGTAATGGTTTTAAATAAATAATAGGAACTGGTTTCATCTTGTTGAATTTCAGAAATGTTTGTACTTCAGAAGACACATTTAATGTAGGACCAAAGTGATATACTATCTTCTAGCTCCCTCTGGTGGATAATTTATTATACCAAAAAAATCAAACTGCAGTCTTGAATGGGGATGGGTAGTGAATAGTTCTGATTGTTGCTGGGAAAAGGAATGCAAAATACATTCTTACCTTTATATATATCCTAGTTATTATAGATAATATACCCAAGAATAAACCATATTTCTGTTAAAATATAAAATAGCAGTAAAATACAGCATAGTAGTAAATTACATCATACTAATGTTATTGCTGTTTTTCTTCTGAGTAACGGCAATGCTGGGACCATTGGGCAAAATAGAATCAGATTTCCCCCCACAGCTTTAACGCAGTGCCCATCCGGATAAGGCTAATGCTGAAATACAACAGTATCTTTAATTCATGAGTCTAAGTACTACACAGATTATTCCAGAATCTTCCAAAAGCTGGACATTTCTCTCAGTAATGCATAATTTTGGAATTTTAGTAAATAGTTATTTTTATTTTGAATCAATTTATATTGATAAACTTATTTATTCATTCATGATCTTCTAAATTTACAGACTCACTGAAGATACTTTTATTTTTAGTATGGGGAATTAATTGATATCTAGTTTTATCTAGGTGGTTGTATCTTGCTTTCAGTTCAAATGTTCCACAAGGTTAAACCAGGAAGAAATTGTGTAGTCTTTCAATTAAATTTTATTTGTATATAATGATAATTTTATGTAATGAAAGTTTACATTTATTGAGTTAAGCATTATCTCATTTAATTTTTTCAGTAACTCCATGAGGCTGGTAGTTAGTTTTTGTTATCCACATTTTATAGAGTCTAGTAAAAGTGAGCTTAGCTGAAATCTGATGAGCCAAAGCTCAACCACATATCCTTGCTCCAGAGCTGTATGTTTATAACTTAAGCAATAATACTATCTCCTGAAGTAGGCAAGAGATAGGTGAGTATGAGGCTAATACTTGTATGAGACTTCTGTGGAGTGCTGAAGACCTCGCTATTATGTTTCTGTGTTTCAACTGAATTCTTCAGTTCATCTCAGCTCAGAGGGAGATTTTTGCATCCTGCCCCCCCCCCTTGTTCTGAATAGGCCTTATAGAAGAACCTCTTTAACTTTTGTTTAGTTTTGAGAGTTAGGACAAACCAAATCGGTTACCGGAAAAACAGGCTTCATGAGAAAAGTATATTTTAGTTCTTAGGGTTCCTCACTGAGTCTTTTAGAGAGATGAACTTAGGTCCAAAGTGGTAAGGAACCGGGGTGCCTGGGTAGCTCAGTGGTTGAGTGTCTGCCTTTGGCTCGGGTCGTGATCTCGGGGTCCTGGGGTCGAGTTCCTAATAGGGCTTCCCACAGGGAGCCTATTTCTCCTTCTGCCTGTCTCTGCTTCTATCTGTGTCTCTCATGAATAAAGAATAAAGAAATAAAATCTTTAAAGATAAATAAAAATAAAAGTGGTAAGGGAGGGTAAAATCCTTAGGTTTAAAAGCTAAAACTATAGCAGGGCTTAGGTACTGAAGTCTTCATAAGTAATCTTTAAGTTATGTACAGGTAAGCAAGGGTTAAGGAAGTTCTTTTTCTGCAAATACTCAGAATTATAATAAGGTAATTTTCTTAAAGTTGGCAATAACCAAGAATAGCTATCATTTAAATAAGTAATACTTAAATACGTGTATTATATTTTTAATTTTAATAATTGAGATGATTAATAAGCTACTAAACTGATGTTTAGTAATCTGTGTGGAGTTACAAAGTTAACGAAGGGACATGATTATAAATAATCCAGGTGGTTATAATTCTCAGAAACGGCTCTTCCTTTTCTGTATTTTGTGTTGGTGTCCTCAAATTTAGGTTTCTGCTGCCATTTTTCTGTTAGGTTATAAAACCATTTTCAAAAAACATTCTTATCTTAAACACATGTCCAATTAACACTTTTTCTTTTTTCTTAGGTTATAGAAACACTGTCACGACTTTCTCGCACACCGATAGCGTTGGCCACAGGAATCAGGTAAGCTCATTTCTCTGTGGTTCATGTGTTCCATTCCTTCAATGTATTGGTTACTTATTGAATGGTTACTGTTAGTAAAAACACTTTGCGTGCAGGGACCGTGTCTCATTCATGCATGTACAGTGGCTGATGTATAAGTGCCTAATACGCATTTGAAATTAATAGAGCAAGTAAGAACCTTATTTGTAGAGTTGAATAAGATACATTGGCTAAACATCATTCTCAGTTCAGCACTGACTTACTGAATAAGTCACTTTGTTTTCTTAACTTCCTCCAACATTTCATTTCATTACATATGACTCATCAAAAAACCACAGATGCTCAAGTAAATACTTGAAAAGCTGTTGTACATTTATTTCCTATAGTCCATAACAATACCTCACAACTTTAGGAGTTTAAAAAGTAATCAAGCAAGTATAAAATGTATACAAGGCTGTGTGTTGAAGGATTAGTACTAAATGAAGTAAATTGAGTAAGTAATTATGACATGAAGTAAACTTGGAAGTAAATTGAGTAAGTTAATTATGACATCTCCATGCTGTGGAGTATTATGCAGTCAGTAAGCACGGAAATAAATGTAGACACGTATGTTTTGTTGGGCTTTTTCTCTTGAACATACTACATACTCAGAAGTTTGTATTTTAGTAACATTAGAAAAACAGAGCAACAGTTTCAGTAGCCATACAGCTAGGCTGCCTGGAAATTGAATGGATTTTGTTGTTTGTCTGGTTTCTTCAGGGCTCCATACTTCAGTCTCCAGCCATTATGGAGTTCTGTGATGCCATGTCTCTCCCTCTATTGCTTCCATTTTTCTGTGTCCAGCTTACATTCAGATTTTAAGGGAGAAGACATAAGCACATGTTACAGGGCTGATTGGCTGTGTTCAGGCAGCCCATTCCTGGATATACAGCACAGTGACCCCAGGGAGGATACCCTGCAGATCAGTTCTTGGAAATGGGCTATGAATTTGGCAGCTTTCTACAGAAGTAATCTCAAGGCTGGATATGTGTCCAGCACCTTGTAATTTGCTCTACATGATTCATCTTTCCATATTAGTATATATTTTATGCCATTACATGTAAACCACAAATTTTGAAATAGCTGGATTCTATTTTTATGTATTTATGTATTTTTGATTCTGAAAGGATATACATTAGAAAGTTTTCCTTTTTAATAATTATTATCTGTATTTTCAAATTTTTATATAATGGATTGCATTGGTATAAGAGTATAATCAAATGTGCCTGAATTTAAGAAAAAAAAGACTTTGAAACTTCAGCATTTCTCATGCATTTTAATTTATTTGAAAAATGTAAATTCCTTAAATGTCTTAAGTATTCAGTTAATCCATAAATATGAAAATCTGCTTTTCAATATATTGAATATAATTATTTAGCAATTACTTAGTGCTCATTTATTATTTTGATAGATCTTTTTATTTTTATGAAACATGACACACTGGCTGCATATAAAGAAAGTAAAATTTCTGACACAATAGTATAATTATGGTTGTGTTAGATATGCATTTAGGGAATTATGTTGGGATTATGAAAAGAGTGCATAGTACATTAGGCAAAAAAGCCAAAGGCTAGGAAAAGGGGATCAATTAAAGTGCTTTTCTTTTAATTGGGAACAAAGAAAACATCCTACCCTCCCTAAGGCCTGGGTTCACTCATTCATCTAATATGTGAAAATAAAAACTACACCTTAAATATTTTGAAGTCCGAGTAGAAAAGTCTGCCAGAATCAATAATCGTATATAAAGGGCATGGATATTTTGGTCTTTAAATAATTTTTATCTATATTTAGTGGGCTGAGTCATGCAAGGATGATTGTTACCAAACTCTTTGTCAGATCAGATTCCATAAGTGGAGAGAGACAGTGCTGAAGGCAGGGACACTTGCGCGGCTGCCTGTTTCCTGGACTGGGAGCTACAGTGGCTGCTGCATGGTGAGCCTGCAAGTGAGCCGTGTGTGGCCAGATGAGCATATTAGCATGTCCACAGCTGCTCTGGCGACTGCAGCAACCACTGGTAATGCTACCCATAATTTGCAGTAGCAGGTGCCAGTGTCCCTGGGCGATCCCATGCACGGCCACAGGATGGGCACTTTGGGAGAAGCCCGGGACGTTGTGTTAAACATGATGACTGCTCTAATCACTGTGCCAGCAGCTGACCTTATGCATTTAGTGAGAGCTAAATGCCTAGCCTAATGGTTGCTTATTCATCTTTTTTTTTTTTCCTTTCTCTCTTCTAGGCCCTTCCCCACAGAAGAGAGCGTTAGTGATGAAGACATCTACAAAGGCCTTCCTGATTTAATAGAGTACGTTGGGCATCTTCAGCAAAATTAAACCACTGCCAATGTTTGCATCCTTTATGGATTTTAACCATGGATGTTAAAATAGCTTTCTGAAGCAGAAAAGTGGCTTAATGATTAAGACGTGTAAGAATTCACCTGAAACTAGTGATGGAAAGCTTCACAAGAAAATGTACTTCATCTGACTTTAGTTCCTGTTGCGTGCCCCATACCATGCCACTCCCTGTGGCGAGTGAGGGAACAGACGGCAATGAAGGAAAAATTGGGAGTTTCTCAGAGACATACTAGAGGTGGAGGGTGAAATGAGAATTAGACAGTTAAGGAACCAGTGACAAAGAAAGCAGAGCTGCTACTGGAGTTGAAGGCAGGGCAGTGCATGGTCTATAAAGTTCAAGGAAAGACGAGATGAGTGTGGGCTGGAGTTCTTCTGGGAGTTTCATTAGATGCTATTTGTTTTGCACAGATAATCCTTTTGGGCTTTATTATTTAAGAGTCAGGAGAGGCAAAAGGCCCTTGCACCTGATTATTTTCTGCTGATTGAGTGACTTGTGCAGATTACAAAGAAATATAAAAAAATGATCCCCACCTCTTAAGGAACTGATGAAAAAGATCAGGCATGTTTGCAAAGAATTATAATAAGAAATAGATCATGCTCCAAAAGAGATTCAGGTTCTGTGGAAATTCATCTGTTCATCCATCCTAATACACCAGCACTCTAAGCTCATTCTTGCTGTAGGACCTTTGCATTTGCTCCTCCTGCCCTTATGGCTGGTCACTCACTGTTCCAACATTTCCTCCGATGTCCCTCCGTGGACGGGCCTTCCTGACTAATCTGAAATTGCTGCCGGCCCCTTACCTTGCTCTGTGGCTTTATGGCACTCACTACTGCCTGAGACAGTCTTTGTTTCCTTTATTCCCTATTTCCTCTTTAGAAGGTCAGCTTTGTGAGGCCAGGGAACTTCACCTTGTTCCTAGAACTTTACATAGCATTTGGTGTATGCTAGACCCTCGGTAAATATTTGTTTTCTGAATGATTAAGCAAAATTGCATTAAGCATCTCCTGTTTGCCAGCCTTATGCTTCAGGCCTGAGCTGTCTAATCATTCGTACGAGCTCACTGAGTGCCTGTTTGTGTGCTATGTTCAACACATTGCCTTGTGTCTTAATCACAACATGATGAGGTTGTTCCTATCATCCCAATTTATGAAGGAGAAAACTGACTCATGGAAAGCTAAGAAACTTGTTGTAGGTCATATAGCTAGTAAATTTTAGTCTACAGATTTGAATGCAGTTCTTACTCCAGAGCTGAGGCTCTTCCTCACTGTATCGACCCCTGGAAGCAGGCTAAATTGCCCCTCTAAGAACTAAAGTAGAAGAGCAGAGGAGAATGCTGGCAGGATGGCCAGCAGCCCATCCCAGAATAAGTGGCACTTGGATGGGTCTCAAAGTCTTATGTTTTAAATGTTGATGAAGGACAGTTTCTTAGCTGTTCTTAAAACCTGATTTCGAGCAAAATTGATACTGATCATCTCACTGAATTGGCTACAGACTTCATAAAGTGACTGTAAGGTTACTGGTAACATAACCAAATCCTTTGAAATATTAAGAAGAATATATTATTTCTAGGGGTGCCTGAGTGGTTCAGTTGGTCAAGCATCTGACTCTTGATTTCAGCTCAGGTCATCATCTCAGGGTTGTGAGATCAAGCCCTGCATTGGGCTCCATGCTCAGCACAGAGTCTGTTTGAGATTCTTTCTCTCTCCCTCTCCCTTTGTTCCTTCTCCTGACTCAGACTCACTTTCTTTCTCTCAAGTAAGTAAAATAAAATCTTTTTTTTTCTTTTTGTAAAATAAAATCTTAAGAAAAAGAATATATTATTTCTAGAGCTATTACGTTCTTTTTTTTAAGCCCCACCAATTGTTGTTTACACCTACTAAGTTTCATAGCTTGCCCTCATCGTGTTGTGTCGATGTCAGGATAAATCCTGTGAGAATGCAACCCTTGCTAAATTTGGAGAAATCTGGGCTCCTGAGTCAGCTGCTCTGAGACACCTGCTCACGCTCTGGGAGATGCAGCCTGTTTCAAGTCTCCATCTGGTGGTGGAACGTCCAAACGCGGTGTTATTTCTGCAAGTGCTTGCTTCTGAGTTTGCTATGACACCTTGATTTTCAGTCTTAGCTTTGTTATGATCTCTGGGCTCATATCCTTAACTCGGACTTTTGGGGGTGAAACCACCCCAAAGGAAGGCCCTAGAACCAACACTGGCCTGCTCCCTACTGCAGAGGGGATCATTCCGTTCTCATGTGGAGAGAAACAGACACAGGATGCAACAAAGGATGTGAGATGGTTAGGCTGCACAGTGTCTGCTTTTTCTACATTTATGATCAGGGTGCAGTCATGCCCATATATAGATGAGCTGGACACAGAAAAAGTAATATAGATTATTGTTGGTTTGTTGACCATGTGAAGAATCAGTCATCCTTCCCTTTTCCCCCAGTCCCCGCCCCCACTTCATTTTATGTGGATCAGGAATTCTTGAGTAGGGTGTTGGGTGGCTCAGTTGGTTAAGTGTTTGCCTTCAGCTCAGGTCATGATCAGGTCCTGGGATCAGGCCCCACATTGGGCTCCCTGCTCAACAGGGAGCCTACTTCTCCCTCTCCCTCTGCCACTCCCCCTGCTTGTGCTCTCTCTCTCTCTGTCAAATAAATAAATGAAATCTTAAAAAAAAAATTCTTGCTCAGACTTTTAGCAAGAAAATCTTCCTTTGTATGGGATTGAATAACAAAACCAAAGCATTTTAGCCCAATCTTGGGTGTGGGTGTTCATCCGTGTGTACACACAGGCATGTGTGTCACTCCTACAATTCTTTTTTTAAAGACATTTTTCCAGCTTATTGAGAAATAATTGACATACATCCTTGAGTAAGTTTAAGGAATACAGCCTAATGGTATTATTTGTATATATTATGAAATGATTACCACAGTAGGGTCAGCTAACCTCTATTCCTTCTGTCTAGATACAATTAAAGAAGAAAAGATTTTAAGAAATTCTCCTTGTAATGAGAACTCTTAAGATTTACTGTTGTAACAACTTTCTGTATACCGTGCACAGTGTTAGCTGTAGTCATTGTGTCATACATTCAATCCCTAGTCCTTATCTACCTGACTGCTAGAAGTTTGTACCTTTTAATGACCTTCCCCTATTTATCCACCCCCCATCTCTGATATCAAGTCTGATCTCTTATACTATGAGGTTTTCTGGGCTTTGCCTTTTTTTGGTAAGATTTTATTTATTTGGCAGAGCGAGAGAGCACAAACAGGGGAAGGAGCAGAGGTAGAAGCAGAGGCAGAGGGAGAAGGAGAAGCAGGCTCCCCACTGAGGGGGAAGCCTGACATGGGGCTCCCAGGACCTGGAGATCATGATCTGAGCTGAAGGTAGATGCCTAACCGCCTGAGCCACCCAGGTGCTCCTATTTTTTTGTTTTTAGATTCCACATGTAAGTGAGATCACACAGTGTTTGTCTTTCTTGGTCTTATTTCCACTCAGCATAATGCCCTCATGGTCCATCGATGTTATTGCAGATGGTAGAAATACTGAATCATATTCCATTGTGTGTATATACATATCACAATTTCTTTATCCATTCATCCGTCAGTGGTCACTTAGGTTGTGTTCATGTCTTGGTCATGCTATTCTGAACATGATGGTGCAGATCTCATTTTGAGTTAGTGTTTTTGTTTCCTTTGGATATATTCTGAGAAATGTAATTCCTGGATCATATGGTATTTCTATTTTTAATTTTTTAAAAAATTTTTATTTATGTTAGTCACAGAGAGAGAGAGAGAGAGGCAGAGACACAGGCAGAGGGAGAAGCAGGCTCCATGCACCCGGAGCCCAATATGGGATTCGATCCCGGGTCTCCAGGATCGCGCCCTGGGCCAAAGGCAGGTGCCAAACCTCTGCGCCACCCAGGGATCCCCTATTTTTAATTTTTTGAGGAACTTCCATATTGTTTTCCACAGTGACTACACCCATATACAGTCCCACCAACAATGCACAAGGGGTCCCTTTTCTCCACATCTTTGCTAAGATTTATCTCTTGTCTTTTGATGATGGGCATTCTAACAGACATGGGGTGATATCTCGTGAGTTTTAAGTTGCGTTTTCATAATGATTAGTGATGTTGAGCATCTTTTCACATACCTGTTGTCCTGTTCTATATATTCTTTGGAGAAATGTCTATTTAGGTTCTTTGCCTATTTTTTAATTGGGTTATTTTGTTGTTTTTGTATGAGTTGTATTAGTTCTTCAAATATTTTGGATACTAACACCTTATCAAATAGATGGTTTGTAAACATTTTTTCTCCCATTCCATACATAGGTTGTCTTTTCCCTTTGTTGATGGTTTCTTTTGCTGTCAGGAACTTTCTAGTTTGATGAAGTCCACCTTGTTTATTTTTGATCTTGTTGCTTGTACTTTAGGTGCACTATCTCCTACAATGCTAAAAGAAAAATCTGTATGTATTCATACAGAATGTACCTCTACTCTCATGGGAAATAGTCAAAAGCAACACTTCAGCAAGATGTTTTTCCACAGGTGGAGGTGGTGGTCAGAGACCATGGAGCTGGCATTAGGAGTAGCAGAGAAATGGATTTCACAGCCTAACTTCTTATTGAATGGGATCCCCTCTGCTCCAGAGCCTGTTCTGGCATAATTTCTTATCTCTGCTCCCTCATGGACTCATCAAATCTTCCTATCCTTTGATGGGTTCTAGAAAGTGTTCAGACTGGTTCAACTCCTCCCTGTTCTCTGGTTGGATTGCCTCCTTAAACCCCTCAGTATGGAAATTCTGGAATTGCCTAATGACTTGCCATCTGCCTGGTTTTACAAAGTAGGAAGCTGAGTGGCTTCCTTTACTCCTTTCCCCTCTCTCTCTAATTCTGATTGGTCACCAGGTCTGGTTGACTGCACCTGACACAGTCTCTGAAGTCTCTTTGTTTCTCTCCTCATTTGTCTTTAGCTATGGCTGTCAGTATCTCTTATCCACAGGATTTCATTTCTGGACTTATGTCTTCTTGTTGCCTCCACTCTACCCCTATATAAAAACCTCTTGCATCCCACATGCCCACATGAGGTTGAGCTTACAGGGTGTACCGCCTTTCACAGGTTGATTTTTAGCTCTTCCCTCTGGGGCTCACATTGAGTTGCCTGAATGGGACACCACTCTTGACATTGCTGGGCTTTTCACACCTTCTGCCTTTGCACGTGTCGATGTCTTTTGTTTGGAATGTTCTTCCCCCTTTTTTCCACTGAGTACATCACCTCTGACAGCAGCAACTCTGTCTGCCAAGTCTGCAACCATATCTCCTAGAACATAGTGGTATTTATTTAGCAAATATTTATTGAATAAGGTGATAAATAAATTCAAGATCCAGTTCAGATGTAATATCTGTTGTGAAGCCTTCCCTGACTTCCTTAGTCAGAGTTACTCTTTCCCTGGCTTCTACATTCTGCATTCATCTGCTCTGTTTTCTACGCTAGACTGGGAGAGTCCTTGGATCTTCTTGATCCAAGCATTCTTAGCACCAAAGAGTCTGGACTTCAGTAGATTCTTGGTAAATGTCTGTTGCGTGAGTGGATGGACAGCTAACTCTAGAACAAATTTTTCTCAAAGCAGAGTTTGTTACCAGCAGGTCACTTTCCCTTAAGGCACCTTTCTTTCTTCTAGGTTTTTGAAACAGTTCATTCCTATCAAATGCTTCCAAATAATCCTTCATGACAAACCTAGACAGAGGACCCTAGTTGTAGAGTGACATTTACAGTTACAGTGTTCTAGTTTTGTGCATATCAATTTATAATGTTCTATATGCATAGTGCCAGAAAAGATGATAAGAGCTGGCAGTACTGAAGGAGTTGAATTCCTTTTCTGAAAAATGTTAATGCTTCTTTCTAATGTGTCTAAATTTTTAAATATTGATTCTTTTGGATTATTAGTAATAGAGGCTATTTATAGAAATCTTGAACTAAAAGGAAGAACTTAAGGAGTAGTAACAGAACATGTGATAGGTGGAATAAGCTATTTCTATTTTGACTGAATGGGTTTTTGATGTCCTACAAAGGGTTTAGGGAAGATACATCCATCAGTTACTGGGTAAGTGCTCATGGGAACTTTAAAAATAGAAATGGTTTTCATCTGTCAGGAGGCCAGCAGATTACAAATGGTCTTTAAAAATGCCATGTGGGCTTGGGATCGTTTCTGTAAGCAGAATCCAGACAAAACAGATAATAATAGAATCTGGCTAAACAGGGGAACCTTTGGAGACCCTCTGAGTGGGCTGGAAGGAGCATGGTTGGAAAACCACTGTGTTAGGTATTGGCAGTAATAACCCTGCAGAAATTGATGCTTTTAAAAGACCATTTATAAACTCTGAGATCCTCCTCAGCTCTCCTGTCTTTCCCACTTTATACCCATTAATCTAAATGATCAATCCCAGGCCTTACCATAGGAAAAATGAGCAGTAGGATAGAGTGATTAAAACATTTAGAACATAAGACAGACTCAGTTTTAAATCCAGGTCTGTCATGGACTAGCTGTGTTTCCACAGGCAAGTCGAATAAATAACCTTTAGTTCTCTTCGACTACTTTATCACTACAATGGATTAAATAATAATGCCTGCTTGATAACACAGTGAATACTGGGCATGAGCCAACCACATGAGATCGTGTGTGCAGAGTGATCATCTGTGTGCATGTACATAGGAAATACCAGGGCATGTTGTCACTGCCGTCTTTGGTGGATTCCGTTTTTGGGCATTGTTCTGGTTAGGAGGGAAAGAACTGTAAAACCTTTTGCTCTTTCTGTGAATCCCGTTTTATTTCCTCTCTGGATTTCCTACTAGGCTGTAGCTATTGCATTTACTGCATAATAGAAAATGACCAGAGTATCATACCCTTTGTTTTAGTGAAACGCATGTGGATGATGAAGAAGGTCTCTACGACTGTGTTTATGGGGAGGACGAAGGTGGAGAAGTCTACGAGGACTTAATGAAAGCAGAGGAAGCACATCAACCTGTAGGCTCTCACTTGCCTTATGTTTTAAGTTACTTTGAGTTGTTTTATTAGGATACTGATTCCTTGCAAGACTGATTCGTGTGATTATTTATGTAACTTGTACTGCAATAGTTTTTTTTTCTTTTTACTTTTGCTAGTTTTCAACTGTATAATTAAGATTTACTGCATTTGGAAATACATAAACATGACATTTTACAGTTCAAAACAACCGTAGGGAATCTCTGGTCTTGTCCTTGCATTTTACTTGTAAGGAATGCAAGTCTGAGGGAAATGATATGTCACCCAGCTAAATAGTGGCAGAGTAGCAACAGAACGTTATTCCAGGGAATCATGAAATTTTATTATCATGAAATCTTTTTTAAACAAAGCAGTTAAGGCTTCTTTAAACTTGATGTAGCATTAGATATATGTTAAGGAATGTTTCTTCATATTTATTAGGGGTGTAAGAAGAGGCATTTTTTCTTTTGTTTCACTAAAGGGCTTCTGGAACTTTTATTGTTTTATAAACTTAGTTTCTGATATCGTCCATAGTCAATATGTGCCCACAAAGGTCTTATCTGCCATTAAAATATCTAAAACATTGAGAGAGAATTACTTTGAATTGTTTTCTCACCTGTAATCTGGAAAAAAAAAATCCTGATTGCTTAGGCTTTTATTAATTAGAGTCTTTTTTTTTTTTTATACAAAAGCTTTTTCTTCATCAGCTCAGTGGTGGTTTTTCTGTGCTTTAATGAATTTCCTCAGCTCTCTTTATAGTTGCCTTTAATAAAAGGCTAGAGGGTTGTCCAGTGCCCCAGACAGAGAGCAGTAGCTTCTGTGGGATGGAAACAAGTTACCTGGTCTGTTTGGGAAACATAATGAATGCGCTCTAACCCACTGTATGAGCTGACAGGCTGCCTGTGGCAGGATTCTGAGTATTTTTAGGTGACATTATCATCTGTTTCTCCTATAATTATCATCTGCTTTGGGTACCAGCAAATTCTTGAGTGCATCTCCCAGGGGCAGCTCTCCATTCAGCTGACAGTGCTGGCTTGTGACTATGGGATGGTTAGGCAATGATAATTTAGATGCGTAGGCCCTTCTTGTGTGCTCCTCAGGGGGCTAAGTGCTTTACCAGGTTACCTCATTTACAGTTCCTTGGGGTTAGAACTGTGATTCTCTCTCTTTTGTAGATGAGAAAACTGAGACACAGAGAAAATAGGTAACTTGTTCACAATAACAAGCTAATAACAGAAAAACTGGTACTTGAACCCAGTTCTTTGTATCCTCACACCTTTGATCTTCATAATTAGGCTCTACTACCTCCACTTAGTAGGAGAGCCAAACCCAAAATGTTGATTCTTTAAAAAAAAAAAGTATCTTAATACTTCTATTTATCAAATATCCTTTTGTTATTTTGCAGGTATTTCTATAGCACTTGTAAAGTATGCTGTACATTAAGAAAACTACATTACACCATATGTGATGTTTCTAGATTCAATGACATTTACAAGGAAAGACATGTTTTCAATATAGAATGTCTATACTTGTTTATTTTTAATTATTTAAAACTTTCTCATTTACATGGTTCAACATCTTAACAGATATTTTGTAAATGCAATAAATATATCTTTTAGTTATGTATTTTATTAGAATGGAAAGCTTAAGATCAGTGATTTTGAGCTCTTTCTACATACTCCCAGAGAGATTAATACATATGTTTAAATAATTTTTTTGATAACTGTAATTGCAGAAATGTCCAGAAAATGACATACGAAGTTGCTGCCTAGCAGAAATTAAGCAGACAGAAGAAAAATACACAGAAACATTGGAGTCAATAGAAAAAGTAAGTTATCAGGTACTATTTTTGATGCCTAAGTACTTCATCTTATAGTTAATATATTAAACTTACTGTGTCTACTGTGTGTGTGTTTTCTGAGTTTCAGTAGGACTTTGGATTTAAAGATCTCAAAGCAGATTGATACATTCCATAACTAGCTACTGGTTTCTTAGCATCTAAATAGCACTGTGTTAGACCCTAAGGATATAGCAAGAAAGACAACAAAACCCTGGTTCTCATGATAGTTTCTCTCATGGGACAGTTTATAATTTAAGCAAATAAGTGTGCCAGGTGGTGAGAAATTTTTTTAAGAAAAATCAAGGAAAGGATAAAGAGTGATGGACCTGGGCTGGTATTTTATGTAAAGTGATAATGGACAGCCTCTGTGATAAGATAACACTTAAGCAGGCAGCTGGGGGAATTAAGGGAGCAAGTCATGCCAACATCCCAGAGATGACAGTTTCTGGGAGAAAGGCCTTCGGATGAGACCGTGTTCAGTGTGTTTCAAGGAACAGCAATAGCCCAGGTGGTAGAAACAGCGAGAGCAGAGAGCTGATGAGCCACCACATCAGGTAGGGGGCATGGAGAACACCTAGCTCAAAGCTGGCATGTGTGAGTAGAAGAAGTGACATGATCTAATGTAAGTTTTTCACAGCTTGTTCTGAGTTTTTGGGAGAAAAGTTAGAAAGATATTGCAGTAATTAGATTGATAGAACATGGTGGTATTTGTAGAGCTGTTAAGAAACGGTCAGATTCTGAATAAATGTTGAAAGTAGGGCCAAGTGGATTAGATGAGTTAGGTGAAGGATATATGGGAAAGAGAGCAATCAAAAGTGCTAGGTTTATAGCATGAATAACTGCATGAGTGGTGAAGATTATTACTGAGATGAGGACAGCTTTGGGAATCACTAGTCTGTTGTAATGTACTAAGTTTGCAATACCTCTTAGCTTCCAAGGGGCTGTGTTAAAGAAGGAGTTAGAGATATGAGGCTGGCATTAAGGGGAAAAGTTGAACTGACCAATATATTGGGCTATTATCATTATGCAGTGGAATCTAAGGCCGTAGTACTGAATGAATTCATCTAGGAAATGAATGCTGATAGAGGAGAGGCTTGAGGCCACCTCTGGCAACTTCCATATTTAGGGGTCAGGAAAATGAGAACCAGGAGAAAATTTTGGCCATTTAGGAAAAGAGCTGAAGGTGTGGAAAAGTTGTTTGGGAGAGGGGTGGGAGTAAATTGGCTAGGGAAATGTATTAGGATCATGCAGTATCACAGGCTCAATTGTAAATTAGACTATCAATCTAGTTCATGTTTAACTTCTTAGGTATGGGTACAACCAGGGTTGTAGATTTAACTAGGGTTTTTCTTCTTCCAGAAAAGCAGAGTGGAAGAGGAGAGTAGAGGGTAAGGGTATACGCAAGGAAGAGATTCTGATGATGGTTTACTGAATGTAAACTGAGTAGGGACGGAAGTGAGGACTTGAGAGACCCGGGATGTTCAGTGGATTAGCAGATCCACTGAGGTTGAAGAATTCCATGCAGGAACAAGCTGTAAAGGTAGGAGGTTGTGGTTAGAGAATTGATTGGCTGAAATTAATTCTTTTTTTTTTTAAAGATTTATTTATTTATGATAGACATAGAGAGAGAGAGAGAGGCAGAGACACAGGAGGAGGGAGAGGCAGGCTCCATGCTGGGAGCCCAACCTGGGACTCGATCCCGGGACTCCAGGATCATGCCCTGGGCCAAAGGCAGGCACTAAACCACTGAGCTACCCAGGGATCCCCGGCTGAAATTAATTCTATAGAGGATTTCAGTTGTTGATAATGAGAAGGTCTTGGGTTATGACCACCAGAAGAGGGAGCTGACCTAGGATGGAACACAAGACTACTGGAAGTCAAGAAACTGAAAGGCCAGGCTATTGGAAAGATCATCTGCACAAATACTGAGATTGCCAGGAATGGACATTGGAGTGTTAATGGAAAGAGATATGGCAAGCCAAGAACTAAAATTCTCAAGGAATGAAGGGGATGATCATAAATTACACAAGTAGATAATTGATCTCAGGATCTAGAATCTCCATAAGGCATTTGAGGGATATTTAGTATTAGTCCTATATCTCCAAAATACTAAAAATATATATATATATATATATATATATATATATATTTTTTTTTTTTTTGCCAGTTCAGGCAATAGTGTTCTTTTTTTCTTACTTTTACAAGTATTTATTGCCAAAACCTTTTATTCTATACTTCAACTTTGTCTTTACATCTCTATTCAGGTATAAAATCTTTAAGATAGAGAAAATAGTTTCTGCTTTTTTCTTGGTATTCATTATATGGATAAACAGTTGACTTTTAATACATACTTTTAATATATATTCTTTGTGGATGAAAAACTATTATCAGGATAAGTTGTGCTTAATCATTACTTGTCTGTTCTATCCTTGTAGTATTTCATGGCACCACTGAAAAGATTTCTGACAGCAGCAGAATTTGATTCAGTATTCATCAACATTCCTGTAAGTAAAAATATGCTAGCTAAAATTGTGGTATACTTCTGTAAAATCTCCATCTTATTGGGTTCCAGATTTCTATTTTAACATTTTCCTGATTCTTTAAGAATCTTAACTCTATTTTTTGCCTCCTGAGTTCTTATATCCTTATTTTCTAGAAATAAAGGATATGTCCTATCTTCAACCAAAATCAATCAAAATGCAAGCTCAGCACACATGGATAAGATTCATGTATATCCTTAACTGCTTGTCAGGAAGAGGTAGTCTGAGTTAAAGAATCCCTGGTACCACTCTCTCTTTGTCTTGTGGGAGCCCCCTTAGGCCCCACTCCCTGATCTATTGCTACTGCAGCCCTTCAACCCCGTCCTGTAGGCACTGTCTTGAGGGCATCAGTTTCCTCCACTTCCCTGGCCTCTGTTCTGTGGTGGTTTCTGCTTCTGCTTCCAATTGTACTAACCTTAACTCCCATTTCTGAAATACACTACTGTCTCAGGATTTGAAAGTCCGTTTTAGCAGTTAGAGGTGAGGAGCTTTTTTTCACATTTATGTATGCATTTTGAATTTCAGAGCCCCTTAGGATTATCTTATAATCTATCCTTTAGGATAGATTATACTATCTTATAACTATCCTTTAGGATAGTTACCTAGAAGCATTGAAACAAACCAAATGCTGTGCCAAGTGAGGTCATACTAGGCAAGATTCAAGTTCCTAAATCCCTAAAACTGGTTTGGATTTTAATATATAGCTTTTGTGCACAAGCTTGCTCATTTTACATGAAAGTTCCCTACTATTTTGGTTCTGTTATGTTCAGCGTTGATGTGTATCAGTCAGTTAGCTGGCTATTATCCTCGTCCCTGATTTGGGCCAGACGAAGATATTCTCTTTGGTTCATAGCATAGCAGGAAGAAAAAAAGTCACACTATGAGATCAACATTTAGCATGAAGCAAACCACACACTGTTGGAAGAGGAGGATCTTGAACCACTATAAGACGGACAGTGTAACATAGGACGCATATGACAGTCCTTAATCTTACAGCTTTTCCCTACTCCTCAATAAAATGACAGGGTAAACATATTCTGGTACCTCTCCACCCTGCTAAGGAAAGGGCATGCTGTGAAGTCAGTATCTGTACCAGGGTACAAGGAAGAGATAATGGGAGCGTTGGCACCTTAGTTAGCATTTCCTCATTTCCTGGCTCTGACATGTATTTACTGCCTTACTGAAAATTACTTGCTTATCAGGAAAAAGGTGAAATTCTGACTTCTGAGTTGCTCTAGTAAACTGCCCAGTACAATTTGTCTGCACTTTATTTATGCCATTAGTTGTCTGGTTTCAAGTAATTTAGTGTGATTATTGTTAGCTTAGCACCAGGATGCCACTAATTGACCAGAGTGCAAATCTACATTTTTATGTCCCAAGGACATGAATCATTACTTTATTCCATCAATAAAACATTAAGCACTTGGATAGTTTTATTTAAAAAATTAAAGTGATTATAATGAAAATAAGCTGTACATATTTTTATACAAGGAATAAATTACCCTTTAATAAGTAGTGAGATAATTTCTCCCACCACAGGACACTGACGATTCAAGTCCAATCTGAAGCTGCTGTTTTCTGTGTACTTGGCCTGTCTCTCTCTACTATTCCCTCCCCTTCTCTCCTTTCTCCTTTCTCTTTTTTCTCCCCTCCCTCTCCTCCCTTTCCCCTCCTCTGTTTCCTCCTCTGCTTATCTGTGATAGCAGGTTTATGTGTTGAGGGCATTCAGCATATCCTTGAATGACAAGTTTAGGAAATCATAGGGATTTTAGGTTTGGGGTGTGGTTGGTTTTTTGCTGAGGAGGATCCTGATTTCTAATTTCCTTTGATTTTGTTTTCTTTTCTTTCCTAAGGAACTTGTAAAAGTTCATCGGAACCTAATGCAAGAAATTCATGATTCCATTGTAAATAAAAATGACCAGAACTTGTATCAAGTTTTCATTAACTACAAGGAAAGGTACCTGCTAACTTCCAAATTTTGTGGCTATCAATTTGTGATTATAGTGAGGGTTAGCATTAAAATTGCTCATAAACAGCTATTCCTACTGTCCATTAAGATACCACCTGAGTAGTAATTAGAACATGGGGCTGTTTATGGGCAATAGTTTGAGTTCTGTATGTGTGTCAAGAAAAAGGAGGAAAAAAGAAAGGATCCAGAGTTGCATGGCCAAGTCAGAAGGTTCAGGTTCTTTTACAGACCCTTTACGTCTGAGTTCTGTAGTTAGTTTTTAGGAAGTCGTTTTAATTCTCTCAGCCTCCTTTTCTTCATCTTTAAATGTTAGGGGTAGATTAGGTGGTGCCTAGTGCTTGTTCCCACTCCCATATTTTATAATTCTCTCTTTGAGGCAGTTTCCCTTTCTAAGTCTGAAAAAAAAAATCTTCTGAACAACTCATGTGAGTTAAAGTACCGAGGAATTTCCCTTAAAATATCATTCTCTCTTTTTAAATCAAGCACTGCAGTTCCTAGTACTGACTTAGTACTAGCTAATGAATTGCTTTGCATCAACAAGTTAGATAAACATGAACTCATTAGCAGTTTTTTTGCCCTCAATGGAGAGTTGAAGGAGACAATAAATTACCCAACCTCTTTGTAAAATATCTATATCACTCCAGAGCTACCCTTCCTGAAGTGGCCTCAGACTCCATGCAGTACGAATTATCTTCCATCCAGCACAATTCAGGCTTCTCATCCATTCCCAATTTTCAGATAATGTGTTTTCCTTAATTAAAAAAGCAGGAAAGAGTAGGAGGTTTGTTAATGAGTAGAGTCATGAGTAGTGATTAAATAAAATTGTAGTATAAAGTAAAACTGTTCCTGAGTGTGCATAAACAGTCAAAAGTTGATCTCTAATAGGAACATAAAACAGACCCTCTTAATTTTGGTTTTGTGATATTCATGTGTACTCAACATTAAGTCATTAAGCCGGTTTGTAAAATTTACCTGCTATAAAAATATACATGGCATCAATCCCATTAAAACTTAGAAATAAAAATTAGCCCTTTTAATAGCATAATATGAGTGACCCCTATTCTGTGATTGTACATGTGGTATGTGTTTAGAAGAAATGAGAAAGCGGAGGCTCGGAGAGATTGTAAGTCATTTGCCAAGGGTCACATAGGCAGGTGGAGATACAGGACAAGTGAGATTTGCTCTGATTCCCCCTAACTGTGGTTTTAAATAGATGGGAATTCTGCTTCTTCCCCTTCCACTTTATTCTTGCTTTTTTGTCCTACAAATTTCTCTTTTTCCTTTTCAGGTTGGTTATTTATGGACAGTACTGCAGTGGAGTGGAGTCGGCCATCTCTAGTTTAGATAACATTTCTAAGACAAAAGAAGATGTAAAACTGAAATTAGAGGTACCTGTTTATTTTTTGTTTATGAAATAAAGATACACCTAAAAGCAAGGGGAAAGAGGTGGGGGATGGGCAAAATGGGTGAAGGGGAGAGGGAGATACAGGCTTCCAGTTATGGAATAAATAATTCATGGAAATAAAAGCACAGCATAAGGAATGCAGTCAGTGATTTTGTAATAGCGATATAATGAGACAGATGGTAGCTATACTTGCAGTGAACATAGCATCATGTATAAACTTGTCAAATCACTAAGTTGTACACCTGAAACTAATGAAACATACTCAACCAAAAAAAGAATAAGAATAAAAAATAAAAATTCAAGATCCGTGCAATAATAAATTTCCCTATGTATTCTAAATATAATTTCATATCAACTTTATAAAATATTTTAATAGCTAACTCTATGAAATAATAAAATGATAATAATATAACAGTAAAATCTACGACTTATGGCTCTATGTTTTACATGCATTATCTAGTTAGATCCTTATGACTCTGTGAGAGATACACAGTTAATTTTCTTCCCTTATGGATGAGGTTCAGAGAGATTATGAGTAATTTGCCCAAGGTCACCTAGGTAGAAAGAGGCATAAGATAATAAGTAAGATATATGGAAGATAACGTACATGTAGATTTAAATGTTTACGAACAGGCATATAAAAAGGGCATGGATGGATATTGCCCATAAGAGGGAAGATGAAACAGGCACAACTATGATTAAGTCGTATGTGATCAGCAGTAGTAAGGCTCCATGAGTAAGATTGATCGCTTCAGTACAGGTAGAATGCGGGAGGTTTCTCTGAAGAGGTAGTATTTGAATTAGCTTACGGAAGAATGGGGTGAGTCTTGACAGTGGAGAGTCCATGGAGAGCATTCTCCCAGATAAGCATGACTGACCAGATGAGTTGGCAAAGTTTGAGAAATGAGAGTAGACCAGAATAAACAGAACACGTGGGAGCAATGGGAAATAAATCTGGAAATTGCGTAATTTTTTATAAATGTATATCATTTTTCCTTCTTTTTCACAAGAAGTGTTTGTACTTTCAAAGAACTTTTGTAAAAGTTTATTTATGTTATATGAATTATCATCCCAAATATATTATCCATATGTTTGAATTTTCTTAAATATTGGGTAGAGATACACAGTCAACTCTTAAATGGCTGTGTTTGGCTTAGTTTACTCTCTAGTGTCCCCTTTGCTGTCTTTGTCCAATTTAGCAGTGAAATCAGGTGATGAAAGGGGGAAAAAAGAGGCACATGATTTTCAAATTAGAACTCTTTCATTGTTTTTAGCATATTTGGTATGACTTCATAACTCCCACAACAGGGAACCATTGGTTAGGAGGTTTCCATATCTAATAGGCTATTGAGTGACTGTGCTAGCTCTCTATCACGGACCTTCACCCTTACTTCTCACAGTGATCTGATGATGCAGACTTAATGTCTGCGGGTGACTTGAGTCACCACGAAATAACATCACAAACCATGCTAGTGTAAAGGGTTCTTGCTTCTCTTGGGAGAACAGAGCCTCAGAAGTATAAAGCTGTAAGCTACCTTGACTCAAATTGAATTGTGATGGTAAGATAAAACTGTACAACTTACACAACTAGTTCCTAACAGAGCTACCATTAGAGCAGTCTTTTTTGTTTTTATTTTTAAACAAAGATATGAAACTCTGGCTCAGGATAGGAGTCTGCATGTTGTCAACCAAATCTCCCTTATTCTCAGCATTATTTGGGTGTTCCTTCCTCTCCTTTCCTTCAGAGTCCTTGTCAAAGGCCTGCCTATGACGTACTCTGGGACTCTAGGAACATAGTTTGTGTGATCACTATCCATCTGAGGGAAAGAGGGAACCTGAGGCTGAGTTTGAAAGGCTCAGGGCAAGAAGCTGCTGGCTGTCCTTTTTGGCCTGAAAAGTCACTACTCTTGACCAAGGCCCTGATCTGCAAGTATTTGATAGACACTGTGACACCTCAACAGATACTCTTTGCTGGGACTGTCCTCTGCAACTCCTGGCATGATAAAGGGAAAGTTGCCCTATTCTCCATGTGTCTGCCCCCTTCATGTCTTCAGTTTCTTATTTTTTATTTTTGAGAGACAGTGCGCATGAATGGGAGGAGGAGCAGAGGGAATGGGGAGAGAGAAAGAATCTTAGGCAGGATCCATGACCCTGAGATCATGACTTGAGCCGAAATCCAGAATCTGAAGCTTAACTGACCAAGCCACCCAGGCTCCTCATGTCTTCAGTTGTGTGGTTGTTTTTGCTCTTACTGATTTTTGTCTTTTTTCTTCTCTACTTTGGAACCAAGATAACATAGGGCAAAGGTAACAGAGTCTCTTTATCTTGTCCTGTAAGCTGGCTCATCTCTATTCTGTTTAGTTTCTTCTCAGGTAGAATTGGAGTTCAACTAAGCATGTGACTGGATGTTTTGGAAGACTCATTTCTACCCTTTATTTACTTTCAATACTAATAAGCATTTTACATCTCAGACTCAGACTGCCCCTTGTTATAGGAAATGCCAGCAATGTTAGTTTTTTTTTGCTTCCTGAGACTGTAACTTCGAAGAACTTCAAGGAACTAATTATTTCCCCAGCAGTTTTAAACTGACTTCTATAACATGACAAAGTGAATTTTAAATGTATAGCATTTCTCTCCCTAACACTGCTAAAATGGCATGTATATACATGAAGTATAAGATATAACCTCAGTTCCACGGAGCTTAAAATGCAGCTAGGGAGATGAGACTCATTCATTACAATAATCTTAACAGCTTAACCTCCTATTTGAGACCCATGATCCAGAACTCTCTACAATCTGTAGAAGCAAGAGATCAGTTGAAATAGTTATTCTTCCTAGTGAACTGCAGCAATTGACAAGACACGAGCTAACATGTCCAGATGTCCCCAGTTCTTGCTTAAGACCTGTAATCAAATACTCATTAAGTCACTATGGTCATTAGAACTAATGGAGTTTACTTTATAGCTCCTGATAATATATCTTTCCATGTGCCAGAAAGCTAAGTGTAGGCAAAGAGGAAACAAACTTATGAACAAAGCAATATTTTCTTGAATGCAACTCTTTCTATGAACTGGAAAATTCCTTGTTCTGGGATGTGCAGTTGTTTGAGGGTTTTGGACTTAGTTTCTAACTAACAATAATTTTATGGAACTTTGTTATTTTTTAAAATTTGATCACAAATGTGTGAGAAACAGTAAAATCAGAAAAAGCAACTTGTTCAAGGTCATGCAGCCAAGCCTTGATTTAAATTCATTCTTTGATACTTCCAAGTACTTTCCTCAAAGTCCTAGGTAATGTCAAAAGAACACAAGTCAATACTATTTTTAGATAAACTTTTGAAAAAGGAGAATGTGAGTTTTTTTTTTAATGAGGCTTTTGAAACTTTGAATCCAATAGTAAGTTTATTAGCAAATTTTTAGAATTGATCATTCCATTTCATTCAGTTTCACAAATACTTATTAAGCAAGACTAGATTCTTAAAGCTATATAAGATATATTGGGGAAGATATGCATACAACAACAGTTAAAATGCACACAAGGCATAGAGAGGGAACACAGTTTTGATTGGGATTATCACAAAAGGCCTTGATGTATAGTTCTTGAAGAGGATGGATTTTTTTTGGAAACTGGACAAAGCACATGATGGTTGGAAAGAACAGAATGAACGAAGACATGCCAGTGGGGAAGGCACATGGCCAGTTTGAGGAGTATCATTTTTCTTGATGCCTGGCCCATAGGCTGGCTATGGGTAACTAGTAGAAGGTAGAGCTAGAAGGGTTAGTAGAAGAAGACCCTAGAGGGCCATTAGAGAAAATAAATTTCATGCTAATGTAGTTCTACTTAATGATTCATTTTAGAGTTGAAATGCTACAAAGTTTGTTTTTTTGTTTTTTTATTAGATACTTTTTATTTTCAGAAGGGATTATTAAGAAGGAAAATAACAGGATGTTTATTATATTAACAGTTTTGTTTATGGCCTCGACATCTTTTAATGTTTGCTTCATGACTCCCTTTGATAAAACTAACAAAGTTTTAAAAAAAGTTTTTAAAAAACATTTCATTAGGAATGTTCCAAAAGAGCAAATAATGGAAAATTCACTCTTCGAGATTTGCTTGTGGTTCCTATGCAGCGTGTTTTAAAGTATCACCTTCTCCTCCAGGTATGTAACTTAAAACCATCAGTTTGTTTATTTTTTCACTTATTCATTTAACAAAATATTCATGCAGCATCAATTATGCTCCAGATACTCCATGTCTGGGGTCATTATCCCCTTAGATTTTCAATGATGAGTATAACTAAGTGGGAACTAACGGAACAGCTGGAATCTTTTTCTTCCTTTTAGCAAAGATGATTCTGTATCTTGCACAAAGTCACTTTTGGTGTCCTTCAAACAGAACTGGCTCCAAAAAAATCTAAAAAAAAAAACAAGACAGAATGAAAAGATGCCTCTGACCAAGTCTTCTTTGGTTAGCGGGAATCATTTGTTAGAATCTCAAAGCTGCAATACCCCTGGTTTTTGGCAGGTCAAGTGTTTTGGACTTTTTGCGTTATAACCATAAACTAAGTTCTGTCCCATTCCATGCTGCTTTCTGCTGTAGTAAATTATAATAAGAGTACATTTATTTTGAAGTGATTCTTGTTATAACCACAAAGCTTATGGTTTCCACAGTTAGTCCTCTAATGAGGGTGGAGAGTCTTATAAATTTAATTTGATGGCTGTACCAGGAGGCTCATTAGTTCTGCTCCAAGGAAATGTCTTACAGTATTAGTCTGTCAACTCTGCTGATGCTTGTGAAATGTCATTTTAAAAAGATCTACTACCTGTATGTGAAATACAATTTTGAGTCTGCTGCGCTTTATACATCTTGTATATTAAATTCCTTGGACTGTAGTTGCAAAATTATTAGTCATCTCTATTTTTGTTCTACTGAGAAATCAGAAAAATTCAAACCCTGATTATTTCTTTAAAATGCATTAAAACATTTATGAGACCTAAACTCAAAGCAACTTAATCAAATTGGATTTTATGAAAAAATAATAAGGAAGACATAAGCAATCAGTTTCTGGGACATCATGAAACCAAAAACATGTCCAAAATAAGATAATTTATTTTGTAACTTTGGTATAGTCAAATGTCAATTGAAGAATTTAAAAGGTGCAGTTTTCAAGAAATACCTATTATGGTCATTTATAAAGTTCTAGAGAGACTTATAAAAGCATAAAATATGGCTATAACTTTTTTTTTATTATTTTTATTATTTTTTTTGGCTATACCTTTTTGTTTTTTTAATTTTTTTTTTATTTATGTATGATAGTCACACAGAGAAAGAGAGAGAGGCAGAGACACAGGCAGAGGGAGAAGCAGGCTCCATGTACTGGGAGCCCGACGTGGGATTCGATCCTGGGTCTCCAGGATCACGCCCTGGGCCAAAGGCAGGCGCCGAACCGCTGTGCCACCCAGGGATCCTAGCTATACCTTTTTGAAATTGAGCAGACTTTTTTCTTAATTCCTCCTGGAGTGTTTTATATTTTAAATTTCTAAAGAATTTTTAGTTTTATGATGTTTTAAAATAGGGAAGTTTTTATTTGGGGCACCACATATAGACAAAATTATAGAAATGTGTGGTTTTTTAAAATATATTTATTTATTCATGAGAGACCGAGAGAGAGAGAGAGAGAGAGAGAGAGAGAGAGGCGGAGACACAGGCAGAGGGAGAAGCAGGCTTCATGCAGGAAGCCTGACGTGGGACTTGATCCTGGATCTCTAGGATCACACCCTGGGCTGAAGGTGGCACTAAACCACTGAGCCACCGGGGCTGCCCTAGAAATGTTTTTCCATCTTGATAGTGTAGGGTAGAATTTGTCTAATGTTTAGACATTTGTTGAATAAATGAATTTGAGCATTTCCTACTTACTGCTGTACTTTAATGGGGAAATAATTTTTGAAATGCTTTATGGTTTGAAATCCCAGATTTATAAAATTAGAATATTTGAGAGTGAGGGATTTGAAACTGAGAATAATTTAATATCATTATTTAATAAAGGAAAAGTAAAAATAGAAATAAAAGAATATCACTTGGACAAGTTTATTATACTTAAAAATCTAATGGCTATAGGTCCTCTTTATAACTAGAAACACTATTAATATGGACCTCAGCAAAAATGTTTGAGTGATTCTTGAACTGGTTGTGAAGGGAGCAGTAAGAGTTCCGTTAAGTATATCAAGGAGAGCCAACAGTGTGCCTAATGAGATCAGACAGTAGAATGTATTTTGAGAATTGCGGTTAATTTAGTGTGGATGGGATATAGGTTGTTTGGGTGGAGTGGAGAGAAAAGTTGGGATGGGTTTGCAGAATTCAGACCACAGAGGATCTAAGAGGTATGGATGCCGAGCTGAAGCTTTCGTGGGCATCACAAAAGTCTAAATAGGGTAGAGACAGAATCCAATTTATATATTAGAAACCCAGCTCTGCTGTCAATAGAATGAATAGAGTGTAGTCCAGAGAGGCTACAGGTCAAAGGCCCATTTATAATAACCCATTTGAAAAAGCATAAGGGCTTGAACCAGTGTAGTGGCAGTGAGGATGGTTTCCAGGGGAAAGGTCAAAGTCAGTATCATCGGAACATAGTATGGGAGAGGGGTACCTGGGACACTTCTTAGGTTTTGGCTTAAGTGACTCCACTGATGGAGGTACCATCATTCAATAAAGCATAAACAGGAACCAGAGTAGAGTTGTGGGTAAAGGTGCCTTAAGTTTGGAATTGTTGGGTTAGACGAGCTTGTGAGATAGATACCCAGGTAGAACTGTTTAATTGGACAGAAGAGTCTGGGACTCCGTGAGTTCTGGGTTGAGCACATTGCTTTGAGAGGGATTGTCTTATTAGGTGAGCGTTGACATTATGGCAATGGTTGTGATAGAATTTGTAGAGTATGTTTAGGAAGAGTAACAGAAGACTAAGGTGTAAATCTAGGGAATGGTAACTTTCCAAGTTGCAGATAAAGAAGAAGGTATGAAAGACTGGTGAATAGGCAGAAATTTAAGATGGACTAACCAACAACAATAATAGCAACAAACAAAAGATTCTAATATCCCGGAAGCCAAGGGAGAGGAGTAACCATCAGAATCAGTTGGCAATGAAGGGACCTTCCATGACCTTTGAGAAGGATGTCAGTGTAATGGCAGGGAATAGAATTCTTTCAAAAATTTTTTTAATGCTTTATTTATTTAATCATGAGAGACACAGAGAGAGAGAGAGGCAGAGACACAGGCAGAGGGAGAAGCAGGCTCCATGCAGGGAGCCCGACGTGGGACTCGATCCCGGGTCTCCAGAATCACACCCTGGGCCAAAGGCGGCAGCGCTAAACCGCTGAGCTACCTGAGCTGCCCAGTTTGAGATTTTTTTTTTTTTTTAATGAAAACAGAACCTAGTTAGGTTGTACCAGATTTATTACATTATGGTATAAATAGTGATAAAAATGCATTATTTTAAAAAATATTTTCTTTCTGATATTTTGGTTTTAATTGAAGAAAGTATTATTGAACTGTGTCTTCCAAATAGGAATTGGTCAAACATACTACTGATCCTATGGAGAAGGCAAATCTGAAACTGGCTCTTGATGCAATGAAGGTAAGGCAAAGGTGTCATTAACTTCTTTGTATTTTTTATTCCTGCCTAAAAACAAGAAAGTACAAATTGCTAATAAATACGTGTGATTTGCTAATATGTTATAGCATGTTAAGTATTAGTATAGCTTTGCATTTGGTGGGGAGAGGTGGATATTTTTTGTAAAGATTTATTTACTTATTTTAGAGGGAGAGAGTGTGCACAAGTCGGGGGAGGGCAGAGGGAGAAAATCTTCAAGTAGACTAAACTCCCTGCTGAGCACCAAGCCCATGGACCCTGATGCGGGTCTTGACCTCATGACCCTGAGATCCTAACCTGAGCTGAAGTCAAGAGTCAGATGCTTTTTTTTTTTAAATTTTTTTTTTATATTTATTTATGATAGTCACACACAGAGAGAGAGAGAGAGAGAGAGAGGCAGAGACACAGGCAGAGGGACAAGCAGGCTCCATGCACCGGGAGCCTGACGTGGGATTCGATCCCGGGTCTCCAGGATCGCGCCCTGGGCCAAAGGCAGGCGCCAAACTGCTGCGCCACCCGGGGATCCAAGAGTCAGATGCTTAACTGACAGAGCCACCCAGGTGCCCCAGAGAAATGGATATTTTTAACTGAAAATAGATATCCCTGCATGAATTCAATTGTTAGACAAAGATACATAAAACCATGAGGTGTATTAAGATAGCTTTTGCTATTTATGAAAGTATGACAACTTTTATTACCATTGGGAATGATTTAATGGTTTTATTTCACATTCCTTTTGTGGTGACTAGTAGAAAACTGTTGGCTTGTGTAAGCAGCGGGTCAGCTGGTGACTTCAGAACACCAATGGGACTTCTTTTCCTCAAGGGAGGGTATCTGTCCCGCTTACCTCTGTGGATGCCACAAGTGGATTTCAGTTTGGGTTTCTATTGTAGGTAAATCTGAAAATCAAGAACTAGACGTAGATAAAGGCAGACTTTTAAGTATATTGGGGAATCTGTAAAACCTCAGTCTCTACGTGGTGTTGAACATTGACTTAGAAATACGTGCCCCTACCTTAAAACACATGCAGATATTTGTTCTCCAAACAAAATGCCAATATGACTCTACTCAGAGCAGTGCTAATAATGACTTCTCTGAGTGAGTCCCTGTGTGGTTTCAGCATTAGCTCTGCTGTTGAGCTGATTTTAGTACCCTGGCAGGAAATATCACACAATTATTTGTTACTGTTTTCAGAAGTCATACAAAGTTCCCAATTTTTAAAAAAAGTCATTTATAGATACACCCTCTGAAAAGTCAGACTTTCATTTAGAACAAAGTTAGGAACTGCTTTTGGTCAGGGTTCTGTTCCTGCTGTTGCAGATGAATTTAAGAGGGTAGAGAAAAAAGAAAACCCAGAAAACAGGAAAATCTAGAGCACATATAATAAAAATAGCAACTTACAGTATGGAGAGATTAGCTAATGTTTCCTCAAATATGAGAAAAGACATTTTTAAGTAGGTGAAGAAGGCACGTGGAAAACCGTGTCCAGCATTGTTTGTCTGCTTTTAATTCATTTTGGTGCTCTGAGGTTTTTCTCCTCTCTTTTGCTTTTCCTTCATTAAGTCTTTAAAATTGAACTGGCTGCCTTGACCAAATGCTCTTAGGAACCAAGACACTAACTGGTTGCAGAAAACAGTCCTGCTGGATTCACTGTCTAACTTTTAGTTACTTTTTTCTCCCTGCTAATCCTTCATTATTGCATTATTGACCTTATTCTCACCCATGTAAAAATGTAATTCTCTCAAGGTCAGTTATTAACGTGTCTGGAATTTACATTCTCCTGACCTAGTTTCCTTTTGTTGTTGTGTATGGTAGCAGATTTTGTTTTTGTTTTTTATCCTTGTTCTTCTCAGAGGTGTGGTAAATGACAACTCTTCAGTCTTCCCAGCTGTACTCCAGACATTTTAAAATGGCTTTTGAGTTGCAGCTTTGATTGATTGGACATTTATTTTATTGTCATTGAAAAGTTAGGGTGATTACTTTTACTACTAATGAAATTAATGATGTGTTTTCTTTCAGTTTTCGTCTCTTCTCCAGTCTTATCATGACTTCTTTTTGTACCCTTCCCTTTATTCCTTAGGACTTGGCACAATATGTGAATGAAGTAAAAAGAGATAATGAGACTCTTCGTGAAATTAAACAGTTTCAACTATCTATAGAAAATCTGGTATGTAATTATCTTTCTCTCCATCTTCCCTCACCCACAAATCAGAGGACATTCTACGAGTTGTTTTTGAAGAAAAGATTGTTTACCTTGACGTTTCTGTTGTTGTAGGTTTGTTTCTGATTCTTGGTTGGCAGCATCCACACAGGTGTCTCGTGGCACCTGCGATACATGTAACATTGTAAGGACTTTCCACCACGGCTTATCTCTCTCTCCTTAATCACACTATGCCTCTTCCTCTGGCTGTACAGATTCTAGACATTGGAGTTCAGTTTTTTTCTTTTCTTTCCCTTACCATATATATACACACTCTGGGCTCATTCCTGTTAATCTATTAATTTTATACATATTCACTGGGTGACTACTGTGTGCCAGACATTTTGCTTGAGGCTGGTGCTGTAACTATGAACAATGTGGTCTCATGGTTGAGGAAGGAGTGAAAAGAGAGTTTAAAAATGCTGTACTGAGATTTCTGCTGTGAACAGGGCGGGACAACAGAGGACAATAAGGAGAGTCCTAGTTTAGATAAGATGATTAGAAAAAGTTCTTCTGGGTCATTTGCCTCTTGCACCTGAAGCATAAGAAGCAGCCAGTGGTACAGAGATCTGGGGAGGAAATTCCAGGTAGAAGCCATAGCAAATGAAATGTCCAGAGATGGGTAAGAACCTGGGGTGTTCAAGAAGGTTGAAAGGCAAGAGTGGCTGGGTGAGTGAGGGGAAGACTGATGGGTCTGAGATGGGAGAGAGGAGGGTGGGAGGACTATGTCCCACAGCCTTGTAGGTCTGGGCACTGAGCCGGGGTTTTTACTGTGATTACAGTGGGAAGCCAGTAAAGGTTTCTGTAGGAGAGTTTCATTCTGATTTACATTTCAAGAAAACCCTTTTAGCAGGCAGGCTAGTCAACAAGTTGTTGAGGTGGTGGTCTTAAGAAAGAGTTGGTGGAGGCCTGGATGGAGCTGTGGGCAGTGAAAATAGAGATGCCTGTTTGAAGGAAAGATACTTTTCTTGGTCGAGCAATTTTATTGCTGCCTTCTCTGGAATATCTTGAGCCTGTTTCTTTTCACATGTACAGTCACATCCCCCTTCCAGGACCCCATCTGCTGCCTTTCCAGTCACAGAAGCCTCCAGTCATTCCTTCACAAAGTTGCATTTCCAAATGGACTTTGCGATTCATTCTCTTTCCAACCTTGTCAACATTTGCTGTTGCCTTTGGGATTCAGCATGATATTTAAAGCCCTTGGTGATTTGGGCTTAAGCTACTTTCCTGAACTCATCCAGCTAGTACCTGCCCATGTACTTGACTTTGCAGGTCTCCTGCTGTGTTGTAAGGTCTCTAATTTGCCACACATTTTTATCATTCTGCCTTTGATGATAAATTTTCAAAGCCTAGAATGTCTTCCCATTATTTTCTAGCAAATTCCTTCAAGGTCCAACTAAAATAATTCTTTCCCTGATCTCTCATTATTACTTTCCCTTCATAATTCCTTAACATATTACCTGGATAGCTATTTAGCATGGTATGTGTGTGTGTGTGGTAAACTATATATATGACATTTGCCAGTTTTAAATGTACAGTTTTGTGACATTAAATCCATTCATGTAGCTGGGCAGCTGACACCACCGTCCATCTCCAGAACTGTCTTTATCTTGTAAAAATGAAGCTTTACCCATTCAGCACTAACTCTCCATTCCCCCTTCCTCCCAGCCCCTGACAACCACCATTTTACTTGTGTCTTTGTGAACTTCTCTAGGTACCTTGTATAAATGGAATCATGTAGGGCAGCCCTGGTGGCTCAGCGGTTTAGCGCCGCCTTCGGCCCGTAGTGTGATCCTAGAGACCCATGATCAAGTCCCACATTGGGTTCCCTGCATGGAGCCTGCTTCTCCCTCTGCCTGTGTCTCTGCGCCCCCCACCCCCCCACCGTGTCTGTCATGAATAAATAAATAAAATCTTAAAATAAATGGAATCATGTAATATTTGACCTTTTGTAACTGGCATATTTTATTTAGCATAACGTCTTCAGTATACATCCTTGTTGTAGCATGTATTTCATTTTTTTTAAAAGAATTTCCTTTTTAAGGTTTTAAAATTTAACATTGATTGTATATACACATTTTGATTATCTGTTGATGGACACTTGGGTTTCTTCCCCCCTTTTGGCTATTGTGAATAATGCTGCTATGAACGTGAGTCTGCAAATACATGCTTGAGTCCCTGCTTTCACTTCTTTTGGTTATGTACCCAGAAATGGAATTGCTGCATTGTATGGTAATTCTAGGTTTAATTTTTTGAGGACTGGCTGTATTGTTTTCCACAGTGACTGCCCCATTTCACATTCCCACCAGCAATCACAGAAGTTCTAGTATCTCCACATCCTCTCTAACACTTTTTCTTTTCTTTCTTCTTCTTTCTAAAAAAAAGTCAATCCATCCAAATGGGTACAAAGCAGTGTCTATTATGGTTTTGACTTTTTATTTCCCTAATGATTAGGAATATTGAATATCTTTTCATATGCTTTTTTGGTCATTTGTATATCTTTCTGGAGAAGTCTCTATTCAATTCCTTTGCCTATTTTTGAATCAGGATTGCTTGCTTTTGTTGTTGTTGAGTTATAGGGGCTCTTTCTATATTCTGGATACCAATTCTTATCACACGTTTTGTTTGAAAGTGTTCTCTGCCATTCTGTAGGTTGCCTTTTCACTTTGTTGATAGTATCTTTTGCATAAAAGATTTAATTTTGATCAATTTCAAATTACTGTTCTTTTGTTGACAGTGCTTTCATGTTATATCTAAGAAAAGAAATCATTGTTAAGTCCAATGTCACAGAGCTTTTCCCTTGTGTTTTCATATAAGAGTTTAATATTTTTAGCTCTTTAATCAGCTTGGTATATTGCATAAGGTAAGGTTCCAACTTCATTCTTTTGCCTGTGCATATCCAGTTTCCCCAGAATCATTTGTTGAAAAGGCTGTCCCATACCCCTGAATGGTCTTAGTACTAGTTTCAAAAATCCTGTGGCCATATAAATGAGGACCTATTTCCAGGTGTTCTGTTCCATTGGTCTAAAAGTCTGTCTTTATGCAAATGCCACACTGTTTTAATGACCATAGTTCTGTAATAAGTATTGAAATCAGGAAGACTAAGACCCCAACTTTGTTCTTTTTCAAGTTGTTTGCCTATTGTTTGACCTATTAAGAGTTCCTTGAGATTCCTTATGAATTTTAGGATGGAGTTTTCTATTTTGTAAAATACATCTTGGGGACCTTGATAGAGAATGTCTATTTTTATACTTTCATGTAGTACAGTTAATTACATAGCTGCTTCCTTTATTAGAATGTAATTTCCTAGATGCTAATGATAATTTTCAGTCAATTCTTTTTCCCCTTAGCACCTTGTACAGTAGGTGTTCATAAATACTTTTTTTTTTTTTTTTATTGCCAGCCTCTGGGGAAATGGTTCATTATTTTTAACCATTAAGTCATACTTTTCATTCTTGAGATCTTAGCTCAAGGAAGCTATCCTTAACTTCCTAGACCAAATTAAGCCCCTGGAAACATGCATGTTTCCTGTACTCTTTCTTCATGGCTATTGCACATTTATAATTATATACTTCTGTGAATATTTTTCCCCCACTAGGCCGGGGTTATTTTGTCCTATATCTACTAATGTGTCTGGCACACGGTGGGTGATCAGTAAGTGTTAGTTGCTGTAACTTTGTTGTGATTTGAATTCTTCCAGTTAATTCTTGCTTTTGGTAGCTTCCCTCTTCAGGTTATAAGTAAAATTAATTAATGTTCTCAGTATACTCCCAAGGATGTCCAAGGACAGACTGTTTTCAAAAGTGTATCATGTAGACCTGAGCTTTTTAGGGTATGTGTGCTAAAAATGTAAAATGATAAAGCCTGTAGTGTAATAAGGTAGCTGTCCCTAGCAAATATCCTCACTAATATTTATTTGTTTTTACATGATTACAAAAAACTGACACATGTAAGTTTTATATTTTAGAACCAACCAGTTTTGCTTTTTGGACGACCTCAGGGAGATGGTGAAATTCGAATAACTACTCTAGACAAGCATACGAAACAGGAAAGGTAAGAAAAGAGGAGCAAATACTGATTTTCAGAATAAGTGGTATCAGAAGATTGAGAAAACAATTCTCTTAGGACAAAGGAGGGAAACAGAGGAAGAAAAATAAGGAGACACACCAACCTATGGTTTTCTAAAAATTTTCCAATAGATATGTTAGGTCTTTTCTTCTCTGTTCTGGTATCTGTTGATTTGTCTAAGTTCTTAAAGGGATATGACAAACAGAATGTCAGCTGAGGCTCCAAGGGACACATTAAAATGAGAGTAGAGATAAAGTAGTAGGTAACACAATTGTTTTAGATTTCTCTTTTTGGGATACATTTGAAAACAGCTAAAAAATACGAGATGTCCTAAGAAGGAAGTCTTAAGTGAGGAAAATTTCATGATATTTTCTTGAGGGAAGTTCAGGTTAGTGAGTTTAGCTTGGTATCCCAAATTATATACATAGGATTGCTAATCTGATTCATTTGATTAAACTGGCCATTTTCTGGAACCTTTGGAGCGACAAAGTGAGCCAGCAGGGGGCAGTGTCAGCTTTCGCTTCCAACTTGATACCCAGCCTCTACAGGTAGCTCCCAGGAGATCCATATCCTTTTTAGCATCTCCAGGAAAGAAGTCTTTGAAAATGATGCCAGGACTAGAGCTGTGTGAATGTATCATTGTCTTTACCATTATTTTAAAATGCATACATGTTAATTAGAATTTTTGAAAAGATAAAAAATATTAGTGTTGAACGATAGGATTACAAGGTTTATTTTTCTCCAGTTACATTGTTTTTAGCAGTTAAGAGAAATATCAACCCATAAATATAAACATAATTTTTCTAGTTTACATTTTGCTCATACGCTGTTCAATTTGCATTTCAGGTGGTCCATAAAATCATGCGGAGCAACATAGAGGGTAAAAGTGCAGGTTCCAGTTAGATCTGGGTGTGAATCCTGCTCTTCATCTCATTAGCCCTATGGCCTTGAGCAAATTACTTAACTTTTTTAATCCTCAGTTTCCTCCCCAATAAAATGAGGATGAAAATAATACCTCAGCAGATGGTCCTGAGGATTTAAATTAAGTGAGTCATCTTTATGAAAGGGATGGACACTTCTTAACACATTCTGGCCGACTCCTAGAAACATCAGAAGTTTACTGCTATTGTTGTCATTACTATTCTGTAAATGTTTTGGCTTTGAAACTAAAAAAAAAAAAAAAAAAAAGATAATTGCTCATTGACACTTTGTGGCTTATCTCAGTTGTTCCTTACAGCAACTATGTATTGTGCATATTCTTACTATAATTTTGCATATTTTTTTTTAATGAAACTAAGGTAGACTAAGGCCATTCATTCAGTAAAGGGTAGCGCCAGGGTACGCACAGTTCATTCTTTTCTGTGTGCAACACTGCCTTTGTTTTTCATTCCAAGAAAAAAATATTTGGTCGGTTTAATTAGATTTTACCAAGGAAAAGTTAACATCCATGCTTAAAAACCATTTTAAATCTCTTTCTCTCTCTCTTTCATTCTTAGGCATATCTTCTTATTTGATTTGGCAGTGATTGTATGTAAAAGGAAAGGCGATAACTATGAAATGAAGGAAATAATAGATCTTCAGCAGTATAAAATAGCCAACAATCCTACAACCGATAAAGAAAATAAAAAGGTGAATTTTTGAAAATTAATTACTATATTTTACTCATAGCTTTGAATATTCAAGGAAAGTATGCTCATGCATTAATGTGAGAGGGCTTATCGATGCAGGTGTTTTGTCTTTCTAGAAATTGGTTAGGAACAAGCCTCTGTGAGAAATAATCGGACAGGGTCACCACTGACAGTGATCATCTCCGGTGCCTTCATGGCATTCTGATGCATGTGGCCTCAGAGCTGCTAGAGATGTGACGTGGACTACAGAAATCTGATCGTAGCTTGAATGCCGATGATGTTAGGATTGGTTTGTGGGTGCCTGTGGGGTGGGTTAGGGAATTAGGAAGCACGATGTTACTGACGGGACCTGCTAACCCGAGACTGAATTTCCACAGTGGTCTTACGGCTTCTACCTCATCCACACCCAAGGACAGAATGGGTTGGAATTTTATTGCAAAACAAAAGACTTAAAGAAAAAATGGCTGGAACAGTTTGAAATGGCTTTGTGAGTATTCCTGCTTTTCAAAGTGCTCTTTCTACTACTGAAATCTCTTACGAATAATGAACTCTCAGTAAATGTGCCCCAGCACTCGCAGCGTGTGTGGAGTCTGGGAGACACTGGGCCTGGGGCCCGCAGCTCTGCCTGGGACCTTGGCCAGGCAACGTGGGAGGGAGGTCGTGGCAAATTTCTTCAAGAAAAAGACAGAGGGAGCTCTAACCTTCTGTTTGACTTTCTCCTCCTGAGCATGTTGTAATTCTTTAGCTTTCTGCAGCCTGTGAAAATATTCACTATTCTTAATGATAAACTTTTGATATAATTACTGTATTTTATGTAGCTCTTTGGATTAGAAATAGCTCACAAGCCTACACCTTCATCCATATACAGATCTTAATAGAAAGATGCGTTTCTTCCCCTCATTTGTTTTTTTTAGCTCATTTATGGTTTGGGTCCTAGATAAATGCTTGATGTATTCAGCGAATGTTTGAAGGGCTTGATTTCTTTCAGTGTTCTTTCCTTTTATTAAAGTGGAAGCTCGAGAAAGATGTAGAAATAAGTCAGACCTATTTCAAAGAGAATAGCATAAAGAGATGTAATTACACAAGTACACAAGAACATGTTCTTATAGGGGTTTCGTTTTAGTTTTGATGTTTTGGGATTAAAAGGTCCATAGTGACCCTTATTATGAAAACATGGAGGTCACCCTGAAATTGAAACTGTTAGCAGAGGTGAAATTCAGAAGAAAAAGAAACCAAAAAAAAAAAAAAAAAAAAAAACCCAACCAACACTTTTGTGATTTGTTTCATTTGTATTCTAGCACTGTTTACCATTTGTGGACAAATTCTATCAGACTTTTTGTTTGTTTCTTCTTTTGCTTTGTTTTAAGAAATGCCTATGTTAATGTAAAATGGGGGCAAGATTAGAATGTTTTAGTGTAGTTCTGAAGTGAGAAAAACAGATTTTCTTGAGATTATTTTATCTAACATTTAAAGAGGAATGATTGTGCTGCTAAAATAGTTTTAAGCTCTTAGACAATTCTGGATTCAGCAAGAACCACTGCCGTGAGTTGGCTGCATAGTCTCAGCTAAATTCATTATCTCTCAGAGCCTTGGTTTCCTCCTCTGTAAAATAAGGATAATAATATTTTGAATTCCAGATAATATGTTTCAGGCAGAGTGCTCGCCAAATGGTACACCAGCAGTCACATGGTGTTGAACAATAGGTGATATTTATTGTTAGCACTATTACTAATATTGTTTTATATTTAGGATCTTCTTGTACTCATGAGGATTTGCAAAATCTGAAGGCACCATCCCAGTATACCATTATAGCCCGTATAATGTATTATTATTGGTCACAATGGTGAAACAAGAGGTTAGCAGATGTGTGCATTGATGCCACAGCTACACTACAGGTCCCCTGGGTGGGGCCTGAATGATGAAGTTGGTGACATCGGCCCAGTGTCTTATGGGTGGTGGGCTACATCATAAACCTAGGGTGCTGTTTTAACGAGGTTTCAAGTGGTAGGCTTGTTTACCAGGGGTTGGTGACAGAGGGCAAAGGCAGGGCTGATCTCAGGCCTTTGCTCTTGTGGGAATGATGTTAGGCTAGTATTTTCTTATGGGTTCTCTTTGGCTATATTATCTGTAGGTGAGTGAAAAAATTTCTGCAGAGGAAGGAAGTTACATTTCTTATCCAGAGCATGCAGGCTCCTTAGACTGTATGTTAAGCATGTCAGTTAACATTTTGTGCAGTTGCCATAAATCAAACCGCTTTACACTGGATACCAGAGATTTAATAAGTTGGATGCTTTTATCTCTTTTGTGTTAAAAAAAAATCTGGGGTAGGTAGATGAGGGGTAGCCTGGTGGCTCACTGGGTATCCTCAGGGACCCAGGCTCAGGTCTTTGCTGTCCATTATCAGCATTTGGCTTCTGTACTCAAGATTTGTCACTTTGTTGTCCAAGGTAGCCCTGGAGCTCGTTATAAACTCCGTATCCTAGGCAGCAGAAGGTGACCCCTCACTTTTAAGCATCCTTTGCAGACAGATAACACCACAGACTTCTGTTACATAATACTGACTGGAACTTGGTCATGTGGCCACATCTGTCACAGGGAACCTAGCAAATACAATCTTTATTCCAGGCAGGATAGTGCTTGGCTGAGAATCAAAGTTGTCTTATGGAAGAAAGGAGAAATTTGCACTTGTAGACAACTACTAGTCACTGCTTTATAGCTGTATACCTATGGGAGTATGGGTGGATTGAAATTGTTTCACCACAAGAAAGATGGCTGTACCACGCATAGGAAACCAGGATTCTTAATCTTTGAGCATCTTCGAGGCACCTCACCAATATAATTAAACCTCCAAGTGGCTGTTTGTATTTCAGAATTCCATTGACTGCCCATGCAGATGGTGAGAGGGTGGAAGTACCTTTTTTGAGAATTGCTCAAAGTCGAAGTTGAGGGCTTCTATAAGCAGGGATTATGCCAATTATGGCAAAGTAAAATTAGTCAGGATTTTACTCAAGCATCAGAATATTCCATTATTTTATTTCCTCCCCTCTTTTTTGAGGCTTGTTATGCAGGAAAGCCCTGCTTAGTAAGACAGTTCCTGCTTGTCTTGTGTTCAGGAAAATAGGATAATCTAGGTGAGTTCTGAAGCTTACGATGTTACCTGTTGTTCAAATTTTGTTATTTTATCCATTATCTAAAGTTCTAGCACCCTTATTCTATAAGCCAGGGAGAATAAAAGAAAACTAAGAAGTCCAGCAGCATTCCTGACAGCCCATTAACAACAGTAAGCCTCGGGTACCTCCCCACGCTGGTTTCTGCCAGTGTCTTTAGCACTAACATGGGACACACAGGTCCTCTTGAGCGTTCTGGAGTGTTGCTTTAAGGAACTCAGAGAAAGAAAGGGAGGCATCGGTGGGAGGGTGGTGGGAAATCAGGGGAGGTGATATTTTAAGACTGATGAAATGCTTGCCAGGTCTATTTACAGAAGATGGCAGTTCTGCTGTTTATAGGATGATTGGATCATTTTTATTTAAAAAAAATTGCAAATCACCTTTAAGATGTTTAAAATACCGCTTTTAATTTAGAACATTAAAAAAGACCATAGAAAAGCATGAATACCAATAAACAGTAAGTACCCAGTAAATGTGTATCATCTCCCCAGAGGTGACCTAAATCTCAGCCTGTGTCTTTGCCGGGCACATCCCCACCCCTGCTCAGTAGCCGTGTTCTCTGACCTTCTTTGGCCATAACCACTTCCAGCATTTAAAATATGCAGTGAACCATGTCAGAATTTGGCAAACCTCTGTTAGAAAGGCTGAACAAAGAGAAAAGCAGCAGTGACCCACTTGGATAGGGCAGGGAGAACAACTTTTTTTTTCCTTTTTCTCCTGTGAGAATTGGTAGCAGGATGGATTGCTTGAGGTTGTTGGAATGGTTACTGAACCAAATAAGGCTGGGAACCCTAGTTCTGGGGGACTCCGCTCTGAAGAATGTATTTAACATCTTTAAGAGATGAATGCATATATGTTGTTTCTTTTTTAAAAAATTTTATTTATTTATTCATGAGAGAGAGAGGCAGAGACACAGGCAGAGGGAGAAGCAGGTCCCATACAGGGAGTCCGATGCAGGACTCGATAGACATAGGCAGAGGGAGAAGCAGGTCCTATACAGGGAGTCCGATGCAGGACTCGATCCCAGGACCCCAGGGTTACGCCCTGGGCCGATGGCAGACAACCACTGAGACACCCGGGCATTCCACATTGCTTATTCTTAATTTATTTCCAAAAGTGCTTTTGTCACTGTCTCACAATTCCATTTAGTTTTCTTTTTCTGTGAAGTAAGATGGCAAATATTTTTGTTAGCTTTAGCTAGTTTTTGTAATGATACAGGAGAATGTGGATGTGAGTGCCTATAGCAATGTTGAAAATATTGTCAGGAAGCTTATGGATATGTTTTCCCCCAACCCCCTGTATCCAGTGTTGTTTTTATGAGTTCTCCTGTTTGATTTAAATTGATAAACATTGTTATACCCATTTTATAGCTCCAGAAACTAGCAATAATGGGAGTGTTTTAGCAAATTTGTACAACTTCATTGCTATATAATTTATAATAGAGTTCAGGATCTCAGTTCATAGCAATTTCTTTATCCATGAAGGTGCTAAAATAAGCAACTGGACTCAAATCCTGTTACTTAAGACTAGAGTCAGATTTTCTTTTTCTGGTCCCCTCTATCCCCCTCACTGTAACTAAAACCTGAAGATCATGCAGTTTCTTTAACTGTTCCAGAAATAAGTCAAAGTTGGATAAAATATGAAATAAATAGATTGAATAATAGACTAGGAAGGCATTTTAAAGAAAGAAAAAGTAAAATGGCAAGGGGAAGCATTACAAATGGTAGAAAGTGGTAGAGTGGTAGTTTCAGAACCAGCCTCTGTAGTGTTTACTGAAGGCAACTGAAAGGTTCCCTTGGCTGGAATTTAATCTGACTGACTTGACTCAGTTCTTGAAATTTTAACAATATATATAAGTCCTTTGAATAAAGAAGGTCTCTTGGAAGATGTATTATCATTATTCCCACTGTCTAAGCTTCCTTCATTGTGTGCCATAATGGCACAGTGCTACATGGTTTTCTTAGGAAGAATAACAGAGAGATACTAACGTGTGCTCAGAGATTAGCCCAGGGTAGTTAGGGCTAATTGCTAAGTTAGCAATTTGTTGCTAAGTGTTAAATGCAAAGACTGTGGTTGTTGGGAGAAGAGTAGGAGAAGGGGATGTGGAAATTATAGAGCCAGGAAGGGACTCTGGGACCAGGCGGCATTGTCATGTTGGACATCTGGAAGGACAGGCCCTGAACTTTGTTTCCTAGGATGAACCTCGAACTGCTAAAGGACTGCTCTCTAGCTAGGGTGGGGCCCGGGGCAGGAATCTAGCTATTAAACTCCACAAATTGCATTTGAGCTGAGCCACAGTGTTTCTAATTTATTCCCCCCATTTACTTCCAGAAGGAATTTGAGGTCACTCACCATAAAAAGCACACATGCCACGGAATTAAAAAGAAAAATTTAAATCATCAGAGGTCAAACAGAACAATGTTTCAAAGCATTTTCCTCACACTCAGGATCTACTAGATAAGAATACTTTCTTGAAATTTACCTTCTGTAGTTTGTATTATAAAAGCAATGAGTATGTTTTTCACATTTTAAATATGAAATTATATTTTATCAAACAATTTAAAAAACATAAAATTTGTTTAAAGATATTGCTCAGATAGTTTGAATATCATAGAGATAATTACTGGAGGAAATTACATTCATTCTCCAAGTACTTACTGAGCACTTGCCTTGTTGCCAGATATTATTGGAAGCCCTGAGCGTATAACAATGAGGGAGCTATTGCAATTGAATTTAAATACTGTAATTTATAAATATAATAATTTTTAGTTAATATATAACGGATTGAATTTAAAGACTGAACTCTTGGGTGTTTCTAGCTGAATAATATCTTCCTCCCAATCCCATTTGCTGAAGTGTAAATAGATGGAAGTCCAGGAAGTGCCTTTCTCCCTCAGCCTGTGGTCAGTTTCTCACCAATCACTGCAGATTGAATCTGACCACTTGGTTGCGATCTTCATGTTCACCTCCCTGGTTTAAGCCTTTCACATCTCTACTGAGCTTCTGTCTTCCTTGCCCCCCTCCCCCCCCCTTACCAGTCTGCTCTTCAGGAAGCATCCAGGGTGATCCATTTGTGGCCTGGCCTCCTTCAAACCTTTCATTGGCTATTTATTGCAATAGATATAATCTCCAATTTCTTGCCAGGACCTAAAGGCCCTTCGTGATTTTATGATTTTATCCTGCCTGTCCTTCTAGCCAATCTCCTATCAGTCTTACCTGTGCTCATTTTACGGTGGTTAGATTGAGTGGATTTCAGTTCCTGGAGAATGCACAGGCCTCAGGCAACCACCTTTGAGGCTTCCCTACCCAGGATGGCCTTTCCTCCTGTTCTGTATCCTATTGATCTTGGTTTTAAATGGTCACTTCGTAAGAGGGATCTTTCCTGACCCTTATGCTAAATCAGTAACCTTACCTCCCCAGTATACTCTCACAATTGTAATTATATGGCCCGACAAAAATTATCCAAGGGTAGTATTTATAGCCTTCCCTCCACTCCTCCACCCCCTGCTTGTTAAAGAGAATCTGTTAGGTGCTTGCCCATTATCACCTATTTTTTCTCCTCCTAAGGAATAGAGATTCCTTCTTGCTTACTGAGAGAGAAGCTAATATGAACTGTATGGTTAATGCTAGAAGAAAGGAAAAAAAGAAAGCTTCTTGGTTCTGGGAATGGAAAGGAAATTTGGGCTTTTGGTATGAATGAGGCTCTGGAGCTATGGGGGTTTGAAGAATTTGGAAAGGAGAAAAGCTCCTTTTGAAATACATATCTGTGGATTCTGAATTATATTCCCTTTTATGTCCTTTGAAATCTTAAGTAAAGAATGCAATTGCCTTTTGGTTATTTCAGTTTCTATATGTGTACCTTTGAGTTGCCAAGGATGAATTGCCTTAGCCCTTCGGTTAATGGGGTCACCATTGGATCCATTTTGTGACTCTTTCTCCCTTGGACTAAAAACGCCAAGATGATACACATCCTGTCAGTGTTGTTCACATGCATGAGGAGCATGTGAACAGCTAGCACAGCTCCTGGCACATAGTGGAAAATCATAGTTTTAATGTAAATCTGAAATTTTATTCAAGTTTTCTGATAAGGGTAATAAAAAAAACCCCAAAGACTTGATGGGTTAAGGAATTCTATTGTTGGACAAAAATATCACAACTGCCCTTGATGGAAAGAAACTTTTTCTAGCATGATAAGAACGTTTTATAATTTGGGTCCTTAGGTAGGAGATACTCAAAAACATATTCTCTACTAGCGGCATGAGAGTTTTTGAGATTCTAGAAGTTGATGTTACATATAATTATTTTTTTTCTTAAATTAGCCTTCAAAAATAAAACTTAGTTTCTTAAAGGCATTTTTGTAGTCATCCAACCTGATGCTTCTAGGTTGTTTCTTTTTTTCCTTCCATATATGTTTCTTTCTGGCAGACTGACTCGATGCTTGGATGGAACTTCTAGAACCAACCAGCATATGGGTAATCTCCATATTACCTAGACTCTTTCACATAATGCTGACCTAATCTCTAGTTTTGCTGGAAACTGCAGAGCAATATGGAGTTCACATGCTATCTGGGCCTCCTTGCCTCTGGAAGATGTGGGAAGAATTTGGCTCAAACTCCAGTTTGGTTCTGAGGTACTCAGAGCATACCTACTTCCTCACATTTCCCTCTATCCCAGCTCCTGACCCAGAATAAATGCAGTCATGGCCTAGATTTTGTGATACTGGCAGGTGGCACAAGAGAGGCTCATTTCTATGCACCTGTTTCCTCTGCCATTTCACTGGTCTCCTTGGCCTTCTCAGTTGGACCCTCCTCACTATATGCTGCTCCCTACAGTGGACCAGTAGGCCTGGAATCACTGCTTCTCCTCTGGGACCTGACTAGTCAGGCCAGAGGGATCGTGCCTACCCTCGCCATTCTGGGATTTAGAGGAATAAAGCTGTGTTATGTTATGTCAGTTCAAGATTAAGAAATCTGCTGAGTGTCGCAAGTGAGGATGCTCTTTGCAACTGGTTAGTGAGTGATCCATATTTATAATATTTAACTTGGCATTGTATTGTGCACATTTAAACACTGTGTGTACACTTTTGCCTAGATGGAGACCCTTCTTCCATCTACATGAAACTAAGTCAGAAAATTTTAGAGCAGGTCCAAACTACTACTACTACTACTACTACTACTACTACTACTACTACGGGCATGGTGGTATTCTTCTCATCTTTTCTTCTCTTGCTCCTTTTCTTCATTAGGAGGTCTACTTGGATCTTCTCAAATATATAAGTAAATATCTTTTGAGACTATGAATTTTATCTTTTAGAACAGGGGCCAAACATACTTTTATTGTAAGGGGCCAGAAAGTAAATATTTTAGGCTTTGTGGACCATATGGTCTCTGTCACAATTACTCAATTCTATCGTTGCAGTAATAACACATCCGTGGATAATACATAAATGAACAAGCATGGTGTGTTCCAATAAAACAGGTGGTGGGCCATATTTGGCTCATGAGCTGCAGTTAGCGCCCATGTGTTACAACCCAAAGATGATGATTTAGGCCTAGGGAATGTAGTGAGTATGTGTTACCACTAAATAGTCTCTGCTATAATGGAACCACCCGGTGGCCTTTTGTAGTTGTGTGACTTTTTTTTTTTTTTCTTCTTAGTAGCACTAATTCCTGTTGAGGCCATCATGATGATTTAGCTACAGAATGTTTTCACTCCACCAAAACCAAAGCAAAAATCCCTGGATGTATTATCTGTATTTGACATTATTTTGTACTGTCCAAATGAATATCAAGAATATCTGCTCCAAGACCAGACTGCACCTATTCAGGTATCTGGTTTCATTAAGTTTTATTATGTGGTTTATTAGAAAGGACTGTGAGGCCCAAAGAATCCAGGCCAGTAGCAACAACAGGGTAAGCTTTTCTTTCCTTAATAGTCAGCCACATCAGCAAAGATGACTTTGTGGTCCATGATGGCTCTTTGTGCTCTTGGGCATTTTCTTTCCAGCAGTAATGACATTTGTGCCTGTTAATTATTCTGAAATTCCCTCCCTGGCAAGCACACCAAGAAAATTAGAAGGAGCAAAGGAAGACTCTGGTGGTATCAAGAGTTGGCCCAAGGGTGAGCCTTCCTGGATGTGCCCTATGTGGGAGTGACATTTTTACTTTGCTAACACCTGCTTTGGCATTTTCTGGGTGTTCAAAGCCTGTGTCAATGTCTACTGGAAACTGGTAGCCTTACGGCATATTACCAAAATATTAGTCCACAAAGCAGCTCTGTACTGTCTGCCCACGTGCATTTTTGTGTTTTTGGAGAAATGTTTTTCTTTAAAAACAACCTTTTTTTCTCCTTAAAAGGCTTTCTTTACCAGTTTTTAATATGAAGAATTTGTTTATGGATATGAGATCCATGCAGACTTGATCTCTTGGCCTTGGGCTGTGCTGAATCTCATGGTACTGACCTATTCACATTAATCTCCCAAGTTGAAGCCAGCTCAACTCTCCCTGAATCTAATGTATTATCTATAACCTTTCAAAATTGGCAGTTAAGTCAGTGTAGGGAACTAAACCGCAGCTTCCTGGCAGCAATAAAAGGAAGTAGGACACGGGACAGTGCTCAGAAAAACCACAGCTGTCATTAAATGGAGTCTTTCAGTAGCCTGTTTGATCCAGAAACATGTAAAAGCATTTCATGCATGACAAAGCATTAGTAAATATTAAATAGTATTCTTGTTCTGTTATTGCCTAGTGGGGATCAACCTCTCTCCTTTTTCTCTGGTTATATTTAATACTTACTTGACATTTTTCTGGCATTCCTGAGCATGCTTATAAAGGAGGAGTCCTATGCAGGAAGAGGAATGGATAGATACCAAAATTTCCATCAACCAATAAGCATTATTCTGTAAAAACTAAATGCAAGTAACATTGTTAAATTGAATTAGTGTTGGGTTTCTCTGAGCTTTTGTAACAGACCCTTTGATCTGTTGTGCTTTTCTTTTCTTCTTCTTAAATGAATAATAATGCAAAGAGGGCTGTTTAACTTTTTTTAATAAATTTATTTTTTATTGGTGTTCAATTTGCCAACATACAGCATAACACCCAGTGCTCATCCCATCAAGTGCCCCCCTCAGTGCCCATCACCCAGTCACCTCTACCCCCCGCCCACCTCCCCTTCTACCACCCCTAGTTCATTTCCCAGAGTTAGGAGTCTCTCATGTTCTGTCTCCCTTTATGATATTTCCCGCTCATTTTCTCTCCTTTCCCTTTATTCCTTTTCACTGATTTTTATATTCCCCAAATAAATGAGACCGTATAATGTTTGTCCTTCTCCGATTGACTTATTTCACTCAGCATAATAGAGGGCTGTTTAACTTAACAGTGATAGTCACTGTGCTGCCTCCAGCTTGTCTGGGTAACGTAAATAACACAAAGAGTATGTTTGTTTTGGAACTGTTCATTGTATTGTGTCAACTATATATATGGTTTCCTCTTAAAAAAATGACATGGTCCGTGAATTCTGTAATAGTGAGCACGCCTTAGTTTATAAGTGTAAACCTGATAGTTAATGTCATATGTACTACTTGTAGAATATTTTTTGATAAGAAATTATTAGATCATAGGAGTTATTACTTTGGTCATACAATACAAAATAAGCTAAGATCGAAGATTGGCAGTCTTTACAGTGGAAACAAAGGGAGAAACTGTTTTTCCTCTTCACAAGAGAGTAGTCAATAGCTGTCTAGTTGGAGAGAGAGGAAAGTCAAACTTGAAACAGTGATTGAATGAGACTAAATATTGTATATCTGTATTTGTTTGTTCATGTATTTCATGAGCATCTCCTACCTCCTGCCCAGGAACTGGTCTAGGCAGCCTGGAAATAATGATGAGTAAGGCAATTCTCTTCTCTCACGGGGTTTACATTCTAACAAGGCATATTTTCAAGTCAGCATTATAATGTCAATGCAAAGCAGTGGTAAATTGCAAGGTAAATGAAGGCTTATAGCACGCATGATTTGATGTGAGGAGAATGGAATTGGGAAATTTCAGCGTAGAAAAATCCAGTGCATGTGATGCTACCAGGCAAATTTGAAAGTTAGTGACCTTCTGGGCAATATAAGAAAGACATTTGCAGCTGAAGTTTTTGTTTTTCATGTAGAAAAAGTTATAGGTTAATCATATATGGGTTTTTTTTTTTGCTTTTAGTATAATTAGGGAAAATGCCATAGAACACAGATAAGTAATTTAGAAAAATTAATTTGTTCTAGGTGTTTTTTTCTCCCATAACTCTTCCTTACAGTGGATTGAATGAAACCTGTCTGTGTAAGTGTGATTTCCTAATGTAATTTCTGGGGCCTAAGTAGAACATATTTCTTTCCTCTACTGGTAACCCTTCAGATATTGGAAGGTAGCTATTCCTCCAACTTTGTGTTTTAAACATTCTTTCTCTTAAATAAAAAGAAACTTAATTTGGAAAGATGGTTTCATTATCTAGTTTAGTTGAATGGTAACCTGGATCAGATAAAGGTATAGGTAAATTTAATGTTTAGTTTCAGTCCAGTATTATGGACAGGGTGTGATGCCAATTGCTGTCATCCCTGCAAAAAAAAGTAAATGAGGCAGTTTTAATTTTAAAGGCATTTAGAAATCAATTTGGGGCCTTCTGATTGAATTATGCATGGCATTTTTTCTGATTCTGAGTATTATAAGGAAGATTTCAGATTTTAATTCCTTCATTTAGAGTATTTAGAGTCTGGTGGCATACAGGGATAATGCCTTACTCTTATATAGTGCTTTATAGTCTCCAAAGCATTTTTGGATAATACTTCATTTGATTATTAAGGAGTGCTGTGAGGTAGCCAGGGGGTATTATCTTTAAAAAAAAAAAGAAAGAAAGAAAGAAAGAAAGAAAGAAAGAAAGAAAGAAAGAAAGGAGAAAAAGAAAAAAAATAGAGGAGAGATTAAGTGTTTCGTGTGTGCTTTTTTTTTTTTTAACTTAACAATTGGCAGAGACTGATCTTGAATCTCAATCCAGGCATTTTCCTTTGCCCCATGCTGTCTCACTTATAGCAAGAATACCTACTGTTGTTCTCTGAAGATGAAAGTTTCCTTCAGTTTGTTTTATAAGAAGAGGTATTTTTGTATGCTATATTCACATACTGAATGAAAAATATGATTTAGAACCTAAATACTTTCCACTTATTTTGTAATGATGCTGTAGGGTAAAAATTGGATATTTTTTTACAGAATCAAATAATAACATGCATTATTATTAACAATTTGTAAGGATGACTTGGGCTTCAGAGAATTTCCTTAAAATAAAGTAAGTTAAGTCTTAATTTATAAATTAATTATTAGAGAGACTTTTGATCACATTATAGAATTGTGCTTAATATAATGTATGCAAAGGTTTGATTTGATTTGATGGTGTTTTCTTTTTTCCAGTTGTCTAAAGAATATGATTTCAGTCTCAGAGTTTAAATTATCTTTTTAGAAGTAAGGGCAATGGGGAGGAAGAGCCTTATGGGTCTGAGACTAAATAAGCTCTGGCTAGTTAACAGTGTGGATTAAGATGATTCTTAAATGTATATGTTTGTACTGTGGTAACACTGAATGTACATCACACAAGTCACTAGAGATAGGAACACAGTGTGATAACACTCATTTTTGTCCTTTAGGATGAACTTTGGACTAATGTTGAATAGCCTCTTTTCACTGGGGAGGGCCCAATTTGAAGCAGTTATCAGAAGCATGTGTTTGGCCTGTCTGTTGCTTATTAGAATAGCAGAATTTCTTCTAAACATCTTTGCCTCAAAAACATTGAGATTGGGAGCTCAGATTATCTGACTTAGAAGTTATTAGAATATTCCAGTGGCTGGTGGTTTTAGTCCTATCCACACCTTTGTATCTGCAATATCATAGTTTGCACAAAGCAGCTAGCCCTTTGAGGAAAAGGAAAAAAATTTCTCAAAAATCACAAATCCCCTAAATTAATGGACTTTATAAATTAAAAAATTCATAAAAATATTACTGTCTTACTTTATGAAGTTTGCTATAGTAAACAACAAAAACCCTTTAGAATTTATTATTCTTCCAATCTTTTCTGGCATCAATCCTATGAGAGAATTAATATTCAGTGACATTAACTTTGTCTTCCAAGTACCATGCTATGCTTTTAATATTTGTCTTATTAAATCTTCATGGAACTAATGACAGGGGCAATTCTCTCTCTCTCTCTCTCTCTCTCTCTAATAAGAAAGCTGAGGACCAGAGATAGAAGTACCTGCCTGGGCCACACAGCTCATGATGGCATAGAGATTCCATCATGGTACAAGACCAGGCTTTTCCCATTCATTTCCAAAGAGTTTCTTGCCCAAATGGCTAGTAAGGAATAAAAATGATGTTTTATTACACTCCATTGTCTTCTCTCCTCAGTGGAGACTGAAGACTTCTGTGCTTGTCTTTGTTTCTTTTCCCCTGGATAGCAAGAGCAAACAGAAACAAAATTCTCTCATATATTATCATATACCAAATTTGCTTTATGTAGTCTTTGACTAATGACTCATTGGTCAGAATCAACTCAGGGATCTGTTCTCTGAAAGTGTATTAATAATATATATGCATTAAAGCTCCCTCTCAGAGAATATTTGAGCTTTGACATATTGAACACTGGCATTTTAAATTAAAGCTGTTGCTGTTGGTACATTTTAAAAACTAGATAGCTTGGAAATTGGGCTTCATACATTACAAAACAGACCTGAGGTTATAAGTGGTTTACTAAGCCAAAACTATTCCTGGCCTATTTAATTGTGGTAGGGGTTTGAATTGTATTTTCCAATTATCATGACCTAAACATCTTTCAGGTGGAGAAAAAAACTGAACTGTTTTAGAGGGCTTTGATTTACCAGAAGGAACACCATAAAAGCAACCTAATGGATTGTCTACATACCATACAGACTTGGAGTAATGAATTAGGAACTCTTCTGAATTCTTCTAGATAGGAAGCCTCAAGATTACAATGATGCTTTGCGACAGTGTTGACTCTGTATGTTGAGCTCTGGGCTTGCATTATTGTCTCTTGTCTTGCAGACTCTTTTCTTTTATCTGGTTATGTAGCTGAGCATTCTTTTTCCTTGGAGCATTAAACATGTGCAAGTTGATAAGTAGTTTGTGCTAAGCCTTTTCCTCAGTACAGCTTCTTGGGGACATTTTGTGCTACACACACACACACACACAAACACACACAAACACACACACACTCATTCTGCACATACATATTTATGTACGATATGTATCCATAGACACGAGGCTTTCCCCTTGAAGGTTTTACTTCAGGGCAGTGTAATAAAGAGCCTTAACTTTGGAACCACAGAGGTTAGGAACAACACCCACCCTCTCTTGCCTCAGCCATTTTTACAGATAGACGAATTAACAGATAGTGAGTTTTTTTTTCCTTAAATGCCTCTGTGGTGGATGAGCTCAGATTTTGTATCCTGTTGGACCCAGGGTAACTTTGTCTACAAAGGAATTTTCCCAAAGACACAGGAGTAGCAAGTAGAATTGAAACTAGACTCCAGGTTCTTCAATTCCTGGTGAGTCCCCTTCTTTCAAAAGCAACTTTATATCAGGTTCTTTTTCCATAAAATGAAGCAGTTTACCTCTTTTTCCATTATCTTTGTCATGAAAATCTGCCACTACCCTGTCCAGGGACTAGTGGACTTGGGGTAGAGGAGAAAAAGGCAACCAGGTTCCAGTGGATCTTGGCAATAGGAGCCATTATTCCCCATCTATTTGACATTAATATATTGCTCACTATTGACATTGCAGATATGTTTTCAGCAAGGCACTCTTGAATTCTTGATACTGGCTTGAAACCTTATAATTGTAGGATAGAGTGAAATCCAACGTGAATTAGAAATTTAATTAAACTTCTTGCTTGTTTAATTGTTTAATGTGTTGCCCAGTCTGACTTGCAATTCCATATTCAATTATAATGAAACTCCCCTTAGATTGAGTTTATTTTGGGGTTTAAAAATGACTCTAAAAGGTATTGATGCTTTAAGAGAATCTTGGTTTTATAAAATTTCAACATAAGAGATTGAGTGTTTTAGTATTAGGTTTGTATTGACTCTTGATATTGACACAAGTCTAAATGTGCAAAGCGCACAAAGCTAAATCCCGTGGGCTTATGTTTAATTTAAAATATGGCTAGCTGGCCATTTTGAATATACTAGATAGGCTGACAATCTGAATATCTGACTGGTTGGGGAAATAGTCAAATATTAATTTTAAATGTTTATTAGTAGACTGTTTGCAGTTGGTTTTTGAATTTATTTGGAAAGTAAGAATTCACATTTATGTAAAATTGCCAGCAAATCTGGTTTCATAAAGGTGTTTAGAGGTTAAATGCCTAATGATTAATTTATGCCTTAGTGATATTTTTAATAATTTGGAGGAAAAGTAAGGCAGCTGAGGATAATGCTAATGATGAATAATAATGAAGGTTTAAAGATCCTGAGACTTAACAGTGGAGATCATATTCAGCATCCTGAAAACAGAATAGGAGAACAAATGGAAAAGACAACTTAGTGGAGTTCACAGAGTGCTGGGCAAGGAGAAAAAAAGCTAAGGAAGGACTCAGGTCCTCCCCACCCCCCAACCCCCCACCGACATGATCAGGGGACCCAGGCAAGGCAAGGGTCCCTCTTTCTTTCTTTGGGACTTCATTCACCTTAATAAGGGGCTTTAAAAATATTTGTGATCCATTGTTTTCCTGCAGTATTAGGAATTTTGCTTTTATGTTTGACTCTGTGCAGCCTGTGTCTTGAATATGTTGAAGCCTTGTTGAATGGAAAAAGAGCATGAGGGAAGCGTGGAAGCTAAGCGTGATACAAAATTAATACTGTAATCTCATCATCTTTTATTTCTACCCAAAAGTTATGACATTTTTTTTCCTTGTGCTTGTTCTCTTTTGATTCACAAAATACATTAGATAGTTGTTACTCTGCGTGTGTGTTTACAAGAACGTGTGTGGATGTACATATGGGATGATGATAGTGTAATCCCTTTGGGAAGATGAATGTTTCATGCCCTAAAGGTGATGATATACTTAAAATTCTGTGTACCTAGTCTGTAAACCATCAGGAAAATTCAATAAGTAGGTCTTATTCCTTCTGTGGAAATATAATGACAATAAAGTAATACTCGAAATTAATTTAGTTTAATTATAAATGAAGGCATTCCTTACATTCAAAATTAATAAAGAAATAAGATTGATAGTCTGTGCTGATTCGGTTGAACACATCATTTTGCAAAGCCAAAGAAATTATCTGTGAACTTTTGATCAAAAAGCACAGATAGTGTGTGATCCAGGAAACTTGATTACTACTGGTTTTCACTGAGGAAGGCTTTTTGATATTAAAAGCAAAGGAAGCCAGAACATTATTGCGTAGAGAATTGATTGATTACTTTAATCAATGACTTCAGAGATAGTTCTGAGACATGACTGGGAAAACCAAAATGAGCTAACTGGCCGTTAGTGGTCAGCACTGCTCCATAAAAAGTTGTCCACGCAGCGCTTGCAGCCAGAGCACCGAGAGACTTTCTGGGAGAATTGTAGCTTGTGTGAAGATCAGACCTAAGTAGAGTTTAATAAAATTCTGCTTTGGAGTGATTTGTTTATCTTCTGTGAGCAATTTCTTTTTTTTTTTTTTAATAGATTGATTTATTTATCTGTTTGTACTCCTCTAGTGCTTTTCCGCATCTGAACCAAAAGCACTTTGCAAATATCAGAGCTCAAATTTTAAAAAGATCATTGATTTTTTTCGACAGCCCTGAAGGTAGGCTGTCACATATCATCATTTATTTCTGAGATAGGGATATTGATAGCATATATTAAAATCTTTTATTAGAGTTTTGTGGTGTTTTTTTGGTCCAGCAGTAACTTAAATTCAAGGGAGTTTTGTATTTGCCTTCATCTAATCAATTGCTTTTAGAAAGTATATATTTCCCCAGGACAGCATGGCTGCCATGGTGCCATAAGGGGAAAGGAATAGTGTGTCAGTGAAAATCATCATTGACTGAAAACATTCCTGTGTGATAGCCAAACAGTTGTCCAGGAAGAAACAGGCTCTGATTAGCCATTGAAATTAGCCCAGCATGACCAGTTAAAGTCTGGTCTGAAGTCAGTAAGCCCTGAGTGTCTTGTGAACCTATGCCAGTGTACCTTCTTGCCTTTTCTTCACTTTATGTCATATGTTTCCATTTACCTTTCATTATCTTTAAGGAAGGCTCAGGGCAGGGACTAGCAGTCCTTGATTCAGAGGACAATTTGTGAGGTGAAGGCCCTGGCAAGTGTGACACCAGTCACGTGGAATCAAGAGGAAGGGAAATACGGGGAAGGCTTCATCATTTATTTTTGGGCTCCTGTTAGCCTCTTAACTGGCCTTTCTGTTGCCTGCACGGCCACCTGGAAGCCCCCTCGCTGACTTACAAGAGTGCTCTTTCTAGATTGTCTATCTCTAAACTGGCATGCTTCTTTCTTGTTGGCTTTATCTTTAATTTCGACTATGTTCTTCATTCCCAGTGGCCCTGTCTTAGTTTAGACCCTCAGACTCCTCTTTCTAGCCTGTTGCAGTAGTCACTGAAGCGGTCTCCCTGACTCTGATCTCATCCACTCTTCTATGCAGCTGCTAGAGTTTCTTTCCAACACACAGACATAATCTGGTTATGTGCACACAGGCTGTTTGTGGTCACTTCCAGTGCACAGGAAAGATCAGATTCCCAGAGCATGCACAAATGGCATCTGTAGTCCGGCCCTACTCCGCTTCAGTGTTGCAACCAGATGGATGTTGATACTGTTTTTGTTCTTTACAGCATTCAAAATATGGGGGTACCACTAACAAACAGGAAAAAGAGGAGATTTAATTATTAATTGTTTTGGGGGTTGTGAAGGAACAAGGAACAAGCCACTTTGTAGAATATGGCTGACAATAGTATTTAATTGTACAGGTGCACCCAAGGAAAAGTTGGGTCTACTAGGTATCTCTTCCATGAAGCTCCAGTGTGCCCTGTGGTCTAATGTAGTTTCAGCTTCCAAGTTAAACTGCCCTGAGACCCCTGGGGATACTGAGTTCTGGGAATTGGCATGGGATAGAGGAAGGGATGGTAAGATTGAGGACATCCCATGGTTGGGGGCTCTGAGCTCAGTGGGTTGGTGTGACCACAAGTCTAAGCTGAGGATCATGCCGTGCTGTGGAGCATTCTCGTGGGCTGGGGCAGCTCTTCTGATCATTGTCTCAGGCATGAGTCAGATGAAAATTCCCAGAAACCAAGACCCCTAAAGATTTTCTCTTTTTTATTAGAGTCCTATAAGATAAAAGAAGCATTAATTTTGTAAATCAGTAGACAACATTTGAATCACGACACTTAAATTTTCTAGTTAGGTGACCCTCAAAATATTACTTAAGCTCTCTGAGCCTCAGCTTCATAATCTGCAAATAGGATAATGCTCATTTCATAGAGTTCATGTGATGGCAAATGAGAAAATACAGGTAAAGCAAGTATCACAGTGCTCCAAAGATCCTAAACAATTAGAAGCTGCTGATGCTGACAGTTTTAATTTCTCCTCCCAGGTGAATACAGGCCCAGGGTTGTGGCCAGAGTTGATGTACGGTGGCTGGGAGCCATCCACAGGCTTCCATGCATGAGGCCAACAGCTAATCTCTGGGAATAAAAGGAATTTACCCGTCTTAACTGACCTGGCAATCTGCAGAGGTTGGGCCCAGAGGGAGAATGCAGGTGTAAGCTGACGGAAGAATCAGGGGGTGCATGTGGAGGATGGTTGTAGACAGTGGAGAACTTGCTGTGAGCTTAGTTGGTGGCTGCAGTTTTGCTACAGGATGTTGCTTACCTCTGCCAGGCTGCCTGGAGGGAGAATCCTGAGGGTGTAGGCATAAGTCCGGGGCTGAGTCCACAGGTTGTGGCAGTAATTTAGGCACAGAATGTTTGTGGGTGGAAGATAGGCAAGGCCCATTGGAGAACCTTCGAAGGAAGACACTGCACCCCATGCTGCTGTTCACCACTGACCTCACCTAGTGTTGGGGCTTAGAAGGCTCTGTAGACTCGAGCAGATCCCCTTTCTCTCACAAAACAATCTCCAATGTCAGGATTTAATTGTACTTTTATAGCATTGTTTAGAGCACAGAGGGCATGCAGGTGTTTTTTGTCATGCCTCTATTTGCTAGAGTGTCTTGATATTTTTTGAGGGTGGTTGGGTTTTTCTTTTTTCAAGGTAGACTGGCACGTGTGTCTATTTCAAGCCAATGAGACTGTTCTGATTTTTATTTGAGGAGTAGCTACTTGGGTTTCACTATTATGTATGCCTTGAGCCTCATTTGGGAGTTTAAATTATTTCAAAATGGATAGAGACTGTAGGACAGAGAATCCCAAATCACAGGACAATTTGTGGTTCATTGACAAAGATAGTGAAAAAAGTGTGCTTTGCAGAATATTTTACTCTGAGTTTCTCTAATGTAATTAGTTTTGAAGGGGGGAAAAAACCCAACATTCAGCAGAATGGCAGGAATAGAGGATCAATCTAATACTTCATGGTGGAGGACAAGGCTTTGTTTAGGCAATTCTTCGTAACCAAAACTCCTGGGTACAAGTGACTCTGCAGAAAACAGGGCTGGCTCCCTTTTGCTGTCTATTTTTTGGGACATGTGGCCAGTAATCACAGGTTTGGACTCATTTTCTTAAAAGTACTTGGGAACTACTACCACCCGAATACTTGGAGATGTACATTCTTGAAAGGCAGCCCCCAACTGTTCTGTGGCTGGAGGAAGCTGAAAGTTTAGCTGGGTCTCCTGCTTCCTTTGTGCTGTCTCATGTCAAGGCATCATCCAATTTTCTACAGGCTTGGGGATAGACTGAAGAAGCGGCCTGAGGGATTTCCTCATAGCTTTGATGCCACGAGGGACCATGCTGTGTTTTCCTTGGTGTGCGGGGGGTGCCTCTGTGTGTGTTTCTCCCCATCTGCCCTCAGAGAGGAAAGCATAGCTGCTATCGCGTTTCTCTCCTTGAGGGTCAGCTGCATGGGCTGCCCTCTGAAGCCCCTGTTTGCCTTACCTACCCAGCCCTTTTCTGACTTCTGCTAATCCTGCACTAGTTCTCAGTACTGGAGGGCCTTGCCTTCTCAGTACTATTTTTCCATTCTTTCCAGCTTGAGTGCTAAATGCTTCCCAGAGGTCCCAGACTTTGGCGAGGGTTGTTGGCCATGTGGCTCTCATGTCAGCCTTAGCGGACCCTGACCTGCTCCAGGAAGTTCTTTAATTCTAGGACAGAAAGACCATAGCAGCCCATACCGTATCTTGGGGTCAGTCCATCTTTCTTTAATTATTCTCCTGAATGTACACCCCCCCTTCAATCCAGATCTACATAACTTTGGTTACTTTCCTGTTTGTGCCCTGATTCTAGTGCCTAAATTTGGTCTTTAAGCATGAACCCCTCAGTGGTTCTCTTGTCCACTCTAGAATTCAGCGCATCAACTCTCAGGCTGTTCACCTGAGCAAATCCTTGCTTTACCGCCACTCATTCCTTTGAACACTAATCGCTTCTCTCCTACTTGAATAAAAGTTTTCAGTTGTATCTGCTCTGGAATGGGGACTCTGGGTAGCCACCTTCTTCTTATTTCCAGTTATTGTGTTTTACTCTCAAAGCTGTTCTGGGACTGCTTTCACACGGTTCTCCAAGCTGTGTGCGTGTTCTTCCCTCCACGAATTATCCATGTGTGAGTCTGGTCTTTTCACTTTATGGCAAACTTGTAGAAGATGGATATCTTCATGATGCATAAATTTCACAGGCCCTAGAATATTCCAAACCACTTCAAAAACCTTTACTATTTGTTTTGTCATGGGAGTGTTAATAACGAATATGCCTTTCCCTTTAACAAGTGTATTTAATGTTTTAAAGTTTTTGCTTTTTTGGGGGAGTAGGTTTTGGTTTTGATAAATATTAGCTTCAATTCATGCGAAATTTATATTGAAATCCTGTTCAATTTATACTTCTGCATGGAGTTTAGCATAAAACAGACTTGAAATGCAAAGGATAAGATGTTGATTAAAAAATGATTTTTCATATATAATCACCACAGAATTTGAAGAGGAAATCCTTATGAGGCTTGTCAGATTATCTTTCAAATTTCTTCTTTTGTTCCCTGATATTGCTTTGTAGCAGTATCATCTCCATCTCCACATGCTTATAAAACACATTAATTCAGCAGCAAACTTCATATTATCAGACACAATTTAAAATGAGCTACAAGAACTTAAATTCCCCATGCCAGCTCAGCATTCCTAATTCATGTCATCTTCAGCGTTTGAGTTTAGGGTACAGATTTATTGGACCAGAGAATGAGAAAATCCAAATTTTCTAGAACTTGTGCCTTATGTGGAATAGCTAACACAGTGGGACATGTCTTGCTGTTTAATCCTGAATGTTGAGAGTCTCTCTTTCCCTTTCTCACTCACTCAATATCAAGGGGATGAACAATATATTTTAATGAAAGAATTGAAGTAAAGCAGGATAATCCAAATTAACTGGAGATCTGTGATTGTCGGAGTAGATAAATTCATTGTTGTATTCCCAGTGTTAGAAAGTGACTGGCATGTAATAGGCACTCAATTAATTTGTTGAATGTATGACTAAACAAACAAATTTTAATATGCTTATTAAATTCTCATTGATTCAGGATATGGTGAGGGCTAGGTCATTATTTTGTTCTACCTTTAATGAGGCCTCTGGGTTTTCCGCTACATGTTTGTCACTTATGTCAATGATAATAAGAGTAGATTTATTATCTAACATTTGTATAATGCTTTTTGTTTAATAAAATTTAGTAAGATATACATATATGTCTTTTTATTTTCAGGACAAATCTGAGTGATACAACAGGTACCCAAAAATGGTGATCCTCCTTCCTTCTCCCACTCCTGAACCATACCTTCTCTAGTAGGGATGACAGATGTAATTCTTTGATTAGTAAGGAGACTAAAAAGATATATGTCCAAAAACCACACATCAAGTTGGTAACAAAAACCCAAATTACTTGTAGCCTGACATTTTTTCCAGTTTAAATGTATTACAGATTTAACTGACTTAACATTTCATTCAATAATTTCCTTGACATGTCACAGAAATTCAGTGATGGATGTATATTTAAAATTACTCTAAAGTCAATGTTTGATGAAATAAAGAAGTGCAATATAGAATAGATAAGAAAATACTATTTTTCAGAGCCAAGAATTGCCTTATTTTTATTGGTATTTTGAAACTGTTTATTCATTTCCTTAGATAAAAGACTGTACGTGATTTGAAATATAAAAATAAGATTTGGATGTGATTTATAAATCTCTTTTCTGTTTTCATTTCTTTTATGAATCTTTATGAATAGGTGAAGGTGTCCCTTTTGAACTCTATTTTTTTAACTTGGATTTTGGAGGACCTATTTATTGTTCGTTTCATTGTCCTTTCCAATAACCAGCAGCATAATGAATGTGCTGTGGTCATTGAGGAAACAAATTATGAAAAAACAGGGATTTAGGATGGTTTACAGAAAAATTGTGTGAATAAGTTTCTTTGTAGCTAATTTGGTGGATTTAATTTCACAAGATAGGATATTCTGAAATTTTTTGTGATAACAAAAGAAAGGAAAAACCTTTTTTTTTTTTTTTGAAAAACCTTTTAATGAAACTCTTAAAGTTGTATCTTACAGGAAAGCCTACATTGGAGTAATAAAATGATAGATCTTATTTTGATTTTTGACCAAGACTACTTGGCTTAAATGTTTTCATAGAACTGGAGAATTTAGAAGCACATGAGACATTACAAAAACAACCTGGATGTGCTATTCTGATATTCTTGAACATTTAGTTGGTCAGTCTCAGAGTATACAAAATACTTTACTAAATTAGACCCCTTTTCCAGCTTTGCTCAGTGATCTGTCCTACATATTGAGGACTGAGTTGGGACATGGGGTTTCTTTTTTTTTTAATATTTTATTTATTTATTCATGATAGACAGAGAGAGAGAGTGGCAGAGACACAGGCGGAGGGAGAAGCAGACTCCTGGCCAGGAGCCCGACGTGGGACTCGATCCTGGGACTCCAGGATCGCTCTCTGGGCCAAAGGCAGGTGCCAAACCACTGAGCCACTCAGGGATCCCCAGGGACATGGGGTTTCTAATTCATACAGCTTTAGGTCTCTTTTGAGCTGAAGAATTTGTATTTTTCTGATCTATCCTTAGTCCTCATGGAGAAAGGAATTTATATAAGCTAATGTCAATTGAGATAATAATCACTTTTTGTTTTGGAAATTTCTTCTAAATTATAAGAACTGCTACCTCTACATCTAGTACTTGGAAGATTTGGCACAGATGTTTGTCTTATCTATAAATAATTTACATATATTTGAAATTATTAACTCTTAAATTTGAAAGATACTTGGCTAGCTAAAGCTTGGTATCTAACTTTAGGCATATGAAGGCTGGTTTAAGTGATGATATGGGGATGGAATAGATACTGTTAGCCCCCTCTCCCCACATGCAGAATTGCTTTCGCTGAGTTGTACTTTCGAATGATGTCCTGGGCTCATATCAAGAAGTAGAATAGGCAGGTGCACATTTGTATTTATGAGGATGTTGTTGAAGACATTGGCTACGTATCACACATCACACCCCTTTTATAAAAACCTGTCAGTGTGATTTTTCTTACAAAGTATTGCCAGGAAAATTTGTTGTTTTGTTGTTCTTCTTTTGTTTTTGTTTTTTCACTTTTTACCAGTTTAACCAGATATTTTTAAATTTATTTAAATTCAATTAATTAACATATACTATTGGTTTCAGAGGTGGAGTTTAGTGATTCATCTGTCTTATATAATACCCAGTGCTCATTACATCACATGCCCTCCTTAATGTCCATCACCCACTTACCCCCTCCCATCCAGTGACCCTCAGTTTGTTTCCTATGATTAATAAGAGTCTCTTATGTTTTGTTTCCCTCTCTGATTTTGTCTTTTTATTTTTTCTCTCTTCCTCTGTGATCCTCTATTTTGTTTCTTAAATTCCACATGAGTAAGATCATACAATAATTGTCTTTAGCTGATTGACTTATTACGCTTAGCATAACGTCCTGTAGTTCTATCCACATCGTTGCAAATGGCAAGATTTCATTTTTGATGGCTGAGTAGTATTCTATTGTATATATGTACCACATCTTCTTTATCCAGTCATCCGTCAGTGAACATCTGGGCTCTTTCCATAATTTGGCTATTGTGGACATTGCTGCCATAAGCATTGGGGTGCAGGTGCCCCTTCAGATCACTGCGTTTGTATATTTGGAGTAAATACCCAGTATTCGCAATTGCTGGGTTATAAGGTACCTCTACTTTCAACTTTATGAGGAACCTCCATACTGTTTTCCACAATGGCTATACAGGCTTGCATTCCTCCCAACAGTGTACAAGAGTTTCCCTTTTCCTACGTCCTCACCAACATTTGTTTCCTGAGTTGTTAATTTTAGCCATTCTGACTGGCATGAGGTGGTATCTCATTGTGGTTTTGATTTGTATTTCCTTGATGCCCAGTGATGTGGAGCGTTTGTGTGTGTGTGTGTGTGTGTGTGTGTGTGTGTGTGTGTGTCTGTTGGCCATTTGTATGTCTTCTTTAGAGAAATGTTTGTTCATGTCTTCTTCCCATTTATTGATTGGATTTGTTCTGTGGGTGTTGAGTTTGATAAGTTCTTTATAGATTTTGGATACTAACCCTTTATCTGATATGGCATTTGTAGGTATCTTCTATTCTGTCAGTTGTCTTTTGGTTTTGTCGACTATTTCCTTTGCTGTACAAAAGCTTTTTATCTTGATGAAGTGCCAATAGTTCATTTTTTGCTTTTGTTTCCCTTGTCTTTGGAGACCTGTCTAGTAAGAAGTTGCTGTGGCTGAGGTCACAAAGTTGCTGCCTGTGTTCTCTTCTTGGACTTTGATGGATTCTTGTCTCACATTTAGGTCTTTCATTCATTTTGAGTCTATTTTTGTGTATGGTGTGAGGAAATGGTCCAATTTCATTCTTCTGTGTGTTGCTGTCCAATTTTCCCAACACCATTTGTTGAAGAGACTGTATTTTTTCCATTGGATATTGTTTTTTGTTTTGTCATAGATTAGTTGACCATAGAGTTGAGGGCCCATTTCTGGGTTCTCTATTCTGTTCCATTGATCTATGTGTCTGTTTTTTTGTGCCAGGACCATAATGCCTTGATGATTACAGCTTTGTAATAGAGCTTGAAGTCTAGAATTGTGATGCTACCAGTTTTAGTTTTCTTTTTCAACATTCCTCCAGCTATTGGTTTTTTTTTTCTAGTTCCATACAAATTTTAGAATTGTTTGTTCCAACTCTGTGACATAAGATGATGGTGTTTTGTTTTGTTTTTAAAAATTTTATTTATTTATCCGACACACAGTACATGGCAGGCAGAGGGAGAGGAAGAACCAGGTTCCCCGCTAAGCAGAAAGCCAGATATGGGATCATGACCTGAGCTGAAGGCAGACACTTAACCGATTGAGCCACCCAGGTGCCCCCAGTTGATGGTATTTTCATAGGGATTGAGTTGAATGTATAGATTGCTCTATGTAGCATAGACATTTTAACAATATTTGTTCTTCCAATCCATGAGCCTGGAACATTTTTTCTATTTCTTTTTGTCTTCCTCATTACTTTCATGAGTGTTCTATAGTTTTCTGAGTACAGATGCTTTGTTAGGTTTATTCCTAGGTATCTTATTGTTTGTTCCATAGGTGCAGTGCATGGAACATTTTTTCCATTTCTTTATGTCTTTTTCAGTTACTTTCATGAGTGTTCTATAGTTTTCTGAGTACAGATGCTTTGCCTTTTTGGTTAGGTTTATTCCTAGGTATCTTATGGTTTGGGGTGCAAATGGAATTGGCTCCTTAAGTTCCCTTTCTTCCATCTCATTGTTGGTGTATAGAAATGCCACGGGTTTCTGTGCTTTGATTTCATATCCTGCCATTTTGCTCATTCCTGTATGAGTTCTCCCAATTTTGGGATGGAGTCTTTTGGTTTTCCATATTGAATATCATGTCATTTGCAAAGAGAGAGAGTTTGACTTCTTCTTTGCCAATCCAAATGCCTTTTATTTTTGTTGTTGTTGTTGTTTGATCGCTGAGGCTAGGAATTCTAGTACTATGTTGAACAGCAGTCGTGACAGTGGACACACCCCTTCCATGTTCCTGACCTTAGGGGAAAAGCTCTAAGTTTTTCCCCATTGAGAATGATATTTGCTGTGGGCTTTTTGTAATGGCTTTTATGATACTGAGGTATGTTCCCTCTATCCCTACACTATGAAGAGTTTTAATCAAGAAAGGATGCTGTACTTTGTCAAATGCTTTCCTGCATCTATTGAGAGGATTGTATGGTTCTTGTCCTTTCTTTTATTAATGTAATGTATCACACTGATTGATTTCCAAATGTTGAACCACCCTTGCAGCCCACTTGGTCATGGTGAATAATTCTTTTAGTGTTGGATCCTTTTTGCTAGCGTTTTGGTGAGATTTTTGCATCCATGTTCATCAGGGATATTGGTCTGTAATTCTCCTTTTTGGTAGGGTCTTTGTCTGGTTTGGGGATCAAAGTAATGCTGACCTCATAGGAAGGGTTTGGAAGTTTTCCTTCCATTTATATTTTTTAAAACAGCTTTAGAAGAATAGGCATTAATTGTTTAAATATTTGGTGGAATTCCCCTGGGAAGCCATCAGGCCGTGGGCTCTTGTTTGTTGGGAGATTTTTGATGACTGCCGCAGTTTCCGTGTTGGTTATGGATCTGTTCAGGTTTTCTATTTCTTCCTGTTTTAGTTTTGGTAGTTTATACATCTCTAGGAATGCGTCCATTTCTTCCAGATTGCCCACTCTGTTGGCCTATAGTTGCTCATAATATGTTCTTGTAATTGTTTACATTTCTTTAGTGTTGGGTATGATCTCTCTTTCCTTCATGATTTTATTTATTTAGGTCCTTTCTCTTCCTTTTCAGATAAGTCTGGTCAGGGCTTTATCAATCTTATTAATTCTTTTAAGGAATCTGCTCTTAGTTTCATTGATCTGTTTTACTGTTCTTTGGGTTTCTGTTTCATTGATTTCTGCTCTAATCTTTATTATTTCTCTTTCCCATGCTAGGTTTAGGCTTTATTTGCTATTCTTCAGCTCCTTTAGGTGTAAGATGAGGTTGTGTATTTGAGACCTTTTTGTTTCTTCAGAAAGTCTTGTATTGCTATATACTTCTCTTTCTCTCTCTTTTTCTCAGCTTCTTCATTCTTCATCATATTCTTCAGTCTCTTAGGACTGACTTTGCTGCATCCCAAAGGTTTTGAATACTTGTGTTTTCATTTCCATTTGCTTGCATGAATTTTTTAAATTCTTCTTTAATTTCCTGGTTAGGCCATTCATTCTTTAGTAGAATGCTCTTTAGCCTCCATGTATTTGAGATCTTTCCAAATTTCCTCTTGTGCTTGAATTCTAGTTTCAAAGCATTGTGGTCTGAAAATATGCAAGGAATGATCTCAGTCTTTTGGTACTGATTGAGACCTGATTTGTCACCCAGTATGTGATCTGTCCTGGAGAATGTTCCTCACACAGTCAAGAAGAATGTGTTCTGTTGCTTTAGGATGGAATGTTCTGAATATATCTGTGAAGTCCATCTGGTCCAGTGTGTGATTCAGAGACCTAGTTTCCTTGTTGATCTTCTGCTTAGATTATCTGTCCATTGCAGTGAATGGGGTATTAAAGTCCCCTGCTATTTTTGTATTAATATAAATATGTTTCTTTAATTTTGTTATTAATTGGCTTATATAATTGGCTGTTCCCATATTAGAGGCATAAGTATTTACAATTGTTAGATCTTGTTGGATAGACTCTAATTAGGATATAGTGTCCTTCCTCATCTCATTACAGTCTTTGGTTTAAAATCTAATTTATCTGATATAAAGATCACCACCTCAACTTTCTTTTGATGGCCATTAGCATGATAAATGGTTTTCTGTGCCCTCATTTTAAATCTGGAGGTGTCTTTGGGTCTAACATGAGTCTCTTGCAGGTACCATATTAATGGGGCTTGCTTTTTTTATCCAGTCTCATACCCTGTGTCTTTTGATTGGGGCATTTAGCTCATGTATATTCAGAGTACCTATTGAGAGATATGAATTTAGTATCATTGTATTACCTGTAAAGACACTGTTTCTGTATATTGTCTTTGTTCTTTTCCGATCTATATTACTTTTGGGCTCTCTCTTCACGTAAAGGATCCCTTTTAATATTTCTTGTAGGGCAGTTTGGTGATCACAAATTCTTTTAGTTTCTATTTGTCCTGGAAGCTTTTTATCTATTTTAAATGACATTCTCATTTGATAAAGTATTCTTGGCTGCATGTTTTTCTCATTTAGCACCCTGAATATATTATGCCATTCCTTTCTGGCCTGCCAGGTCTCTGTGGATAAGTCTGCTGCAAATCCAATGTTTCTACCCTTGTAGGTTACAGACCTCTTGTCCCAAGCTGCTTTTAGGATTTTCTCTTTGTCTCTGAGATTTGAAAGTTTCACTATTATGTGTGAGGGTATTGATCTGTATCATTTTATTGATTTTTGAGGAAGGATTTTCTGTCCTCCTGGACTTGAATGCCTGTTTCTTTCCCCAGATTAGGGAAGTTCTCTGCTATAATTTGCTTCAGTATACCTTCTGTCCTCCAGTCTCTCTTTCCTCTTCTTCTGGGATCCCAATTATTCTATATTGTTTTGCTTTATGGTATCACTTATCTCTCAAATTCTATCCTCGTGATCCAGTAGTTGTTTATCTCTCTTTTTCTCAGCTTTTTTATTCATCATTTTGTCTTTTATATCACGAATTGTCTTCTGCTTCATTTATCCTAGCAGTTAGAGCTTCCTTTTTTGATTGTATCTCATTAATAGCCTTTTTAAAATTCCAAATTGATTAGATTTTAGTTCTTTTATTTCTCCAGAAAGGGATTCTCTAGTGTCTTCTATACTTTTTTCAAGCCCAGCTAGTATCTTTATAATCACTTTTCTAAACTCTAGTTCTGACATCTTACTTATGTCCATAATGATTAGGCCTCTGGCAGTCAGTACTGCCTCTTGTTCTCTTTTTTGAGGTGAGTTTTTCCATCTTGTCACTCTGTCCAGAGAAGAACAGATGAACGAGAGAAAAGACAGTAAATTGGCAACAAGTACCCCAGACTAATATACACTAAAAAAATCAGAAAAGACCCAAAACCAGAAAAAAAAATTTAAAGAAGAATATAATCAGACACGTGAACAGAGTAGAGTAATACACTGGATCTGGTGTGTATTTCGGTCTATTTGTTAAAAAACTAGATCCCAAAATTTAACAAAAGAAAAATTATATATGAAGAACAAAAAGTAAATACAATAAAAGGATAGAGTGTAACTATAAAAATGAAAATTAAAAGTAAAAAAAAAAAGGAAAAGAGCAATAATACACTATATCCTGAGTGTATTTTGGTCAGTTTGTTAGAAGAAACAACACCTCAAAATTGTAAAGAAAGAAATACGTGCAAAAATGAAATTAAATACATTAACAGGATAGAATGTAACTGTAAAGATGAAAGTTTAAAAAGACTTTAACAAAGCAAAAAAGAATGAAGAAAAGAAAAATGCAAATATGATTAGACAGGTGAAGACAGAGCCATACACTAGACTCTGGCTGTATTTTGATATTTTAGGAACTGCATCCCAAAATCGTAAAGAAAGGAAAACTTACATATATACAAAAATAAAATTAAATACATGAATGTATAGCATTTACCTATCAAATGAAAATCAAAGATTTTTTTAAAAGTTGATTAAATAAGAAATTGGTTGCAAAAGGAAAGAGAAAATTAAAATTGAAAAGCAAATCTTGGGGAAAAACCTAAATTCTCTAAGTATTCTTCGAAACGCCGCGTTTCTGCGGTGTTGAGTGATCCCTGACCTTGGCCTTGCGGGGCCTCCCCGCTGCTCCTGGGGCGGGGGCTGCTGCGGGGCTCGGGCGCCCTCGCCTTCGGTCCCGCAGAACTGCCCGGCGCCCAGCAGCATGATCTCTGCTTCCCCGGAGGCCTCCTGCGCGGCCCTGAGGGCGGGGTGAGCCCAGAGCTCGCCCGGGAAAGGCCCCCGGCCCAGGCCTGCCTGGGCTCCGGCCGCCCGCGCCCTCCCCTCCCGGCCGCGCCCTGCGGAGGCCTGCAGGCGCTCCCACGGCCTCCACACCCCCCCAACACCCCGCCGGCCTTCCGGGTCCCGCCTCCATCCCCCCCACCTGGCCGACCCTGCTCCCCGCCCTGCTCCCCGCCCCTCTCCCCTGCCCTCCTGGACTCTCTCCTGCCAGGAAAGCCTACGATTTTCTTTAGGAGCTTGATTTTCCTCTTTGCTTTGGTTTCTGCGAAACTTAGTACTACGTTTGTAGTCTCTAACCATCAGTTGTCTTTGGGATGCATTTTCTACATCTTCATCTTCATCTTCCTCTTTTTTTTTTTTTAAGACTTTATTTATTTATTCATGAGAGACACGCAGAGAGAAAGGCAGAGACACAGGCAGAGGGAGAAGCAGGCTCCATGCAGGGAGCCCGACGTGGGACTCGATCCCTGGTCCCCGGCATCACGCCCCGGGCCAAAGGCAGACGCTCAACCGCTGAGCCACCCGGGCTGCCCTCGTCTTACTCTTACATCTTTAATCTCCTTTTGACATCCTTTCAAACTTCAGCACATCTGTTGAATGCCTGTTTATGCTAGGCACCACGCGTGATGCTAGGAATACAGAGATAAATACGATCTGAGACAAACAACTCTGACCTCATGGAGCTTATAGTATTTTGGGGGGAAAGAAATATTAATAAAATCCGCATGCATTATAGATCTAAAAAAGGATATTGTTACAAGTATAGTGAGGGAACATTACATGCTGTGAGACTCTCTAATGGTCCTAATTTCTCTTTTCCTATATATGTTACGTCCCCTGTAGTAACAGACACACACACACACATATATATGTGTACATAATGTTTATGGTAAAACTTTATACTTCTATTTTCTTTTTTTAAATTTGGTTTTAATTTTCAAGATTTTATTTATTCATGAGAGTCACAAAGAAAGGCAGAGACACAAAGGGAGAAGCAGGCTCTTTGTGGGGAGTCCCATGCAGGACTCCATCCCAGGCCCCCAGGATCATAACCTGAGACAAAGGCAAACACTGAACCACTGAGCCACCCAGGCGTCCCTAAACTTCTATTTTCTTGAAAAACCTCTTCCTCAATAAGATTAAATGGCTGATTATTCTTCCGTTATATGGAAGTACCACATTATATTTGCCCAGTATTTTATCCATTGGACATTTAATTTATTTACAGCTATTAACTATTATAAACAAATTGTGCTAATTTTCACTTTTTTGAAAGCCAAGTTTTCCTAGTGGGTGATATATTAGCAAGAAAAAGAAATATATCCCACCCCCACATTCGAGAATTTTGTGTAGAATCCTATTTAGTCAAGGATAGAGGATCTTACTGATAATAGGAACAAATAGCATAACTCAGCTAGCTTTCCTTGGGCCTACCAGTTACTCTGTCTGCATAGGGCAACATCTTGCCTGTTTCAGAAAATTCAATCCTGCTATAGCCTTCTGCTTTTATACTCGAGGCTGACTTACCATTTTGAAGCACTAACAATCTGTGTGCTTCCATTTAAGGAAATATTTACAGATGATGAGCTCTTTTGGTTCTTAGACTAAATGCAGTCTCACAAAGATCACATCCTTAAGGGGGGGTGGGGGTGGGAAGGGAAGAACAAAGCAATTAGTGTCCAGGAATGACTATTTCCAAAACATTGTGTTTGCTGTCGCCTTGACATTCTGGAGCATGCATATCTGATCTCTACATTTACTGATGATGTCGAATAGTTTATCACTGGCTTTTCAATCAGTTGTTTTTCTCTACCAATTTCTTGGTCATATCCTTTGCCAACTTTTCTGTGGGTCAGATTTATCATTGTACTATCACTGATTTGTAATGGCTCCTTTTATACCAAGAATATTTTCACATATGTTGCAAACACTTAATTCTGTTTGTCTTCGATTTTTAATTGCCTTGTGATATTTTTAGCATAGTGATTAAGAGCAGAGGCTTTGTGATAAATCTTTGCCTCAGATCCTATTCAGTGACATATTATGTGTACTTTAGTCAAGTTGCTTGTAAATATTCTTGGGGTTATTCCTGTTCTTTTCATCTCAAGAAAGAGAAGATGTAAGGAATATACTCAATAATGCATGGTCACTATAGAAACTTTGGAAAACAGATAACTTTAAAATTAAAAAAAATCATGCATAATGCCTTTACCTGTTCTCATTTTCATATATGTATATTAGCAAGCAGTTATGTGTTATGTTAATCACAGTTATGGATGCAGTTTAGTAACAGTTTATTCTCCTATAATATATTGCAAATATCTTTCTGGGCTAATATGTATGTTCCCTTTTTCATTTCTAATTGTTGTATGGTATTCCATTGCATAGATGTGTTATAATTTCTGTTTCCTTAATAAGTAGAATTTTATGTCAAAGGATCATAAATCTTTAAGGTTAGTTTTTGGCTATTTCTGTAACTTCATCCACATTGGGTATTATCTGTTTTATCTTTTTCATTTGTACCAGTTTGATATGTGAAATGATACCTTATTTAAATTTGCATTAATTTTAATTAAATAAGCATGTTTTGTGTTTATTGATTTCTTTTTTTTAATACATTGCCCTGTTGATTCTTTGCTAATTTTTCAATTGGGGTGTTTGTTTTTTTTCTTACAGATTTTCAAGAGTATTTATATATTGCAAGGAACATTAATCCTTTAGCATACATATTACGGATTTTTTTCCTACTTTCTGTTTTTTTTTTATTGCTTTTGATTAAAGAAAAATTTTGGGTTTTTAAAAATAAATCCATCTGTCTTTATTTTTTACATTTAAAGATTATATAGTCATCAATATTTTCTTTAAGTGTTTTTGTTTTCTTAAAACATATTTCAGGTTGAAGTGTAGAAATAAGCTACACAAGAGCAGAAGTTTTGTCCATCTTATTCCTCACTGCTACCTGCGTTCATGGCAATCATAGGCATATAATACTTATTGTCAAATAATATCAATCTTTATCTAGACTTTATATCCTTTAAAATAGGTGATGGTAGTGAAATTACCCTTTTCAAAAAGCTGGGAATGCATTTTCTGAAATGCATTTAGAATTTATTTTTTCTTTGTCTGGAACATTCTTCCTTTCACCTCTGAATTCCTGATTATCTTTAGATCTCAATGCGAACATTGTTTCTGTAGGAAAGCCTTCTGTGATAATCCGTTTACAAGGTCATATTCCAAGTTGTAAGTTTTCCTAACACTATCTGACACACTTGTAATTTCATAGTTGTTTATGGAATTATTTAGATATTTATTTCCCATTAGCACAAACAACAGAAACTTTACCTGATCTGCTCATCATTGTACCTCACTGCCTACATAGTATGTATTTAATAAGTTTTTAATCTTTTGAGCAGATAAATAGTAAGTGAACAAACTGTCACAAAAATCACATACCGCATTTATGCACTTGCTTAGTCCCCTGCAAGACTTTATCTTCTCTATTTTTGATCTTATTGTCAGTCCCAACAGATTTAATAATGTACCTTTAAAAAACATTTTAGTATCTCAGATAATGATGAGACACTCTCTGTAACACACTCTCTGTAACAATTTGTCTTAGCTTAAAAATTTTCCCGATGATCTTCATACATTTATTCACCCAGTTGAATTTTATAATCGTTTCTCAAGGTAAAAAAAGAAATCTGTGTGTGTGTGTGTGTGTATGTTTGTGTATTGGTATGTTGGTGTTTGTTGGTTTGGGGGAAAGAATTGTTTTAACTTTATAAATTAACCTGAGAGATTGTATACTTACATTAAAAATGCAAGCTTCTTATTCAGCAGTTTGGAGAGGTAGCTTTTATTTACTTGAATATTTTTGATTTTCCTCAGTTAACTTTTAAATTTTATTCATCTAGAACATTTCGTGCCGGGAAAGAGTAAACTTGGCAGGTTTGGGTCCATGTCTTTAAAAGAGTCTGCTTAGAGGGTTGTCCCTTAGCTGGTATCTGGGAATTTAGGCTTTGAAATGGCCCCTGTGATGCCATGCAGTAAGGTTATCTGGTGTGCCAAGGGTACCGAATTTCATTGTGCCAGCCTACCTAGACTTTTTTTTTTTTTTAACCATATGGTTTATAGTGAGCATCTATTTTCCTTCTGGGATTTTTTAATATTTGTGAAAAGTGATCTGATTATGATGGCAGAGAATGCCTATGTGACCAACCTGTGAAAATCCTTGAACTTTGAGTCTCAAGGAATTTTGCTGGGTGAAAACATTATCCACACGTTCCTGCATTTCACTGTTGGAGAACATTGGAAGCCTAGAGAAATGCTTTTCCAGACACCCCCTGATGTCTTTTCTTATTAGTTTTATCAGTTTGCATTTCTTCTTTGGGTTTTTCCCAGTTGTCCCAACAATGTCTTTTTTATTTACTGACATTTATTTTTATTATATCTATATTTATTTATTTTTAATATATGTAATATATATTATTTATTTTCATCATATACATACCAATATACATTTATTTTTGTCATATTACATTGATCAGATCTTCCAGAGCAATGCTGAATAATACAATTCACTTAAGCAAAGTTTGCTTAACTTCAGTAGGATAGTGATAGTGTTTAAAATTAAGTATGTTTTGGGATTCCTGGGTGGCGCAGTGGTTTAGCGCCTGCCTTTGGCCCAGGGTGCGATCCTGGAGACCCGGGATCGAATCCCACGTCGGGCTCCCGGTGCATGGAGCCTGCCTCTCCCTCTGCCTATGTCTCTGCCTCTCTCTCTCTCTCTCTCTCAATCTCTCTCTGTGACTATCATAAATAAGTAAAAATTAAAAAAAATTTTAAAAAAATTAAGTATGTTTTCTATTGTCTTTAGCTTGATACTCTTTAATATGTGAAGGAAGTATCCCTCAACATCTGGTTTATTTAGAATTTCATCAGAAACACATGCCACATTTTATTAAATGTCTTTTTTGGCATCTGTTGAGGTAATCAACAGATTTATTTAAAAATCTTATTTAAAAAGAGGCATGCTATAACCAAATATCCTGAAGATGGGAGTCTCCCACTTTAAATGTTAATCTCATCCAAAATATGCCCTCACAGAAACACCAGGAAGTATGTTTGACCAAAAATCTGGGAATCCCATGGCCAGTCAAGTCGACACATAAATTTAATCATGACAGTGTCACGGATGTAGTAAACCTACCTTAGCCACCATTCTCGAGAACACTTGATACTCATTTCAGAACTTTCGATCTCCTTTTTCCCCCAAACTGGCATCACTTTCTCCTTTTCCTTCATCTACCAAACACCGCTTGTTCTCCTGACTTGCTCCAATGATCTTTGTATTTCTTTTGTCTTTAATTATGTTTTGTGTAGGTGTTTCTTGGATGTGAGCTTTTGTTTCTTTAACTCAGTGGATGATTTTCTACTTTTTCCCTTTTCTCTTTTCACTCTAAGTAGAGGATACTTAAAATATAGCTAGTGGCCTTTATTTATTCAACAATGATATATATTAAATATGAGGCACTGAAATAAGTCCTGACAATATAAACATGAATAGCATGGAGCTAGTTTTCTGGTAGTGAGAAGCAGGTAATAAATGGTTATAACATAATGTAGTACTGCACTAGAGGACTGGAAAAGTACTTTGGGAACCCAGATGAAATGATAATCGTTATCTTTTATCATGTGGACTCACAGAGGATTTTATCAAAGGAGTCACATTTTTATCTGGTCCAAAATGAGTAACCAGGCAAGTTAGCAGCTGCAGGCTGAGGGAAACATTTTAGACTGAGTGAATGGACTACAAAAGTGCAGAGTTATGGACAAGAAGAACGTGTTTAGGAAATGTGACAAGGTCTGTGTACCAACAATGTATACCTGTGACTTATGAGGGTTTGGGGAAGAAGAGGCCTGCAAGAGGCATCCTAGAACTTAAAACATGTTGTATGCCATGCTAGACATTGTGGCTTTATCCCTGTAGGCAGTAGAAACTGGCAGAAGCCTTCACCGGAGGGAGTGACCGATTCTTACTTTTCAAGAGAATTCTGGGAATACTCTGGAAGATGGCCTTCAGTCGGGAGAGAAAGTAGAAAATGGAAAAATTAAGGAGGTCATTGTAACAATTTAGCTGAGAGATTCTGAGTGCTTGGTTTAGGTAATGAAGAGGGAGAATGGAACCTGAATTTTTGAGGAGGTATTTTTAAAGTTGAATCAACAGAAGTTCATTATAGTTTCAGGGAAGGAGAAATTGGAGCAGAGGAGGGGTTGACGGAGAATGAATATGGAGAAGGTATGAGGAAGAGGGAAAAATTCATTGCAACTCTTAAGTTCCCAGGTTAGAAGATGGAGTGAATGTATATTCATGGATTAAAATCAGAATCCAGGGGGATCCCTGGGTGGCTCAGTGGTTTAGTGCCTGCCTTTGGCCCAGGGTGTGATCCTGGAGACCCTGGATCGAGTCCCACGTCAGGCTCCCGGCATGGAGCCTGCTTCTCCCTCTGCCTGTGTCTCTGCCTCTCTCTCTATGTCTGTCATGAATAAACAGATAAAATCTTTAAAGAAAAAAAAATCAGAATCCAGTATGTTAGGAAAGGTGTAGAATTGAGTTTTGTATGTGCTGCATTTGAGGTGCCTGTGGAGCCCCTGGGAATGCAGATCTGGAGAATGGAGAAGGGACTCAGGCTACAGGGAGGCACATGGTCCTCAGTTTGGTGCCAACCATGAAACCCGGTGAGAAGAGGCAAGAAGTTAGAGTATGTGTAAAGTTAAAAGGAGGTGTAAGAGTGCTGACATACTTTGCCTTGTAAATATTTGATTGATTATTTGTATTACTAATGGACTCATATGAAGCAAAAGAAATGGCAACATTTTCCTGAGAAATCTGCAAGATTCCATTCAAGTTCTCACAAGTAAACTGTCTGTCATATATCAAAACAGGTTACTTAGGTGGAATCCTCTGTGTAGAGCTGCGTGACTGAGCAAGTGAGCTAACCTATATTTGACCCTCAGTTCTCATCTATAGATAACCCAGCCCCATATGGTCTTGCTGTGTTCACTCTTGCTTCACTGCAAGGAATGCTCTTTATAGTGGTCACAGAGATTTTTTCTTTTTCTTTGTCAACTAATGTGACATTAATCCCTGTGTAAGATCTCACCTCTTTCCTTGGCCCCTGCCAACCTCTCTTACCTCATCATCTCTTACATCTCTTCTCTTTACTTTGTCTCCTCAGCTCTGGCTGAGGGATCCTTCTTTCTGTTCAGGCCTTAGGGTCTGTGTATATGGTAGGTACTTAATATGAAATGAACGAATGACTGACTGCCTTCTAGGTTTGCTGTGAACAATAAATGTGAAAAAAATACGAAGAGCCTATTATGTGCCTGGTGCATTAAAAGTATGAAACAAATGCCACTTTTGATCATTCTTGTCCTTGTGTTACCTACCTATAATCCTGATATTTCTCCATATTTTTTTTAATTCTAATTTACCTTTCCAACTCTTTCCAACCAGCCAATTTACTGTCTTCGGTTTTTACATCCTCACAGGCTATAGTCCATGTGTGCTGACATTTCTCTTCATTTGGCACTTGATATGATTTTATCTGATTCTCTGGACTTTTTCATATGTGTATTCTCCTGGGCAACCCTATTTCTTATTGTGCTTAACTCATTATATATGGATTCCTGGTCTTAGAGGACACTGAGCATATAACAGCCTTCCTGCATGAAATTCTCAGGAGAATGGGAATCCTCCAGGGACTATGTCCCAGGACTACCAAGGGATTCTTACAACTCATAAAGTACTCTTCCTACTACATTGTTATTATTATTATTTGTAAAGATTTTATTTATTTATTCATGATAGACATAGAGAGAGAGAGAGAGGCAGACACAGGCAGAGGGAGAAGCAGGCTCCATGCCGGGAGCCTGACGTGGGACTTGATCCCGAGACTCCAGGATCGCGCCCTGCACCAAAGGTAGGCACTAAACCGCTGAGCCACCCAGGGATCCCCCACTACTACATTATTATTTTGTGAATTTGGAATCAGGAATTTGTTAATAGTAGCCAATACTTACTGAACACTAACTCTGGGCCAGGCAAAGTCCTAAAAACACTTTACATAAAATAGGTAACTTTATGGTTTTGATTTTATGAGTAGTCCTTATACTTACTGACTTATCAAGGGTCAGGCTGTTAGTGACTTGCAAGTTAGGATTTAGGCCTGGGTGGTCTAATTTCAGATTCCTACCAAAAGTATAGTTGACTATACTTTTGTATTCTGTAGTGCTCCAGGAGCAGTTCCAGAGTCATAGGATTTTTATCTTTTAGTGTTTAATTTTAAAAAATAATATGCAGCTATAGTTTTTTTTTTTTTTAATTCCAACATTTCTTCCCTACCATTCTACTTCACCATTTGGAGCCTAATTTCATGTAGGACAACCAGTGTTAACAATATTTTCAGATTTTTTTCTTTATTATGTCTTTTTTTCTTTTTTCTTTTTTTCTTCTTTTTTTAACCTCCGAGTGATTCTCCTCTCAGCTTTTTGTCTTCTAAAAATCCAACTTAGGGGCACCCTAGTGGCTCAGCCGGTTAGCCATCTGCCTTTGGCTCAGGTCACCATCCCAGGGTCCTGGGGTCGAGCCCCATGTTGGGCTCCCTGCTCAGCAGGAAGTCTCCTTCTCCCTCTCCTTCTGCTGCTCTCACTGCTTGTGCTCTCTCTCTGTCAAATAAATAAATAAAATCTTTTTTTAAAAGTCAGCTTATCCCTCATTAGTTGGGGAAAGTAATAGATGGTCAAAAGATTGGCTGTCTATTACCTGAGTTGATCCTTAGAGAAAGGTATTCTATCTCTGTCCCAGACAAGCTTCTAAAATTAATTAAACTCTTACTTGTTTGGGACCCATTTACATTTCTGAAGGAGACCTACTTCTATTCTACAACTCGAGGCTGATGAATTCTTCAAGTTCCCAGGACTGAAGCTGTGATTTGACAATCCATGTGTGACTGTATCACCTTGATGTTCAGAAAAAAGCAGGCCTTCCTGGCTAAGGAAGTAGGGTGTGATGCTCTTTCCAGTGCATGGCTTTATGGACTCAAGAATCTTGTGAAGACAGTTTTGTTTTAGATCCTTATGTTTTCTCTACTTCTCTGTTCATGAAGAACTATAATTTTTAATCAGGAATACAAAAATACTGCTGTGGAAGTGGCCATGCTTTTCAGCATGCAGCAGAGCATTTTCCTAAAAAGTGAGGTCACCAGAAGCATGGAGCAGAGAAATCCCAGATGGCACTAATATTTGATTTCATTTTTAGCACGCTCATATTCAGCAGATGGATTGGAAGGCTGACCTCTCTGACACTTCTGCATCACTGCCTGCTACTCCAATTGCTTTTGCGAATGTTTTTTCATAAGGCTTCTCCTGGTACCTCAGAGATTGATGCCTGGTCGCCCGCCTGTGTTATGCTTCATTACACCAAGGCTCTGTGTGGTTGAGAGTTGCTGTATTCTATAAAAGGGGAAATCCTAGCTCATCAGTATCTCAAACTTTTCCTACACTCTCTCAAATTGCTTATAGCATGTTGAAGAGCATCATCTTAGCTTCCTCCATATACCTCTGATCTATATCAGTTTTTTTTAGTTCTTTTCTAATTTTTCTGCTTTCTTCTGTGACATAGGTAAATTACGAGTAATATAAAAAATCTTCTAGAAATGGCTAAATTGACGATTTCCAACAATCTTATTATATTAAGGTGAATATTGTTGAGTTCCATCTCGCAGAGAGGCAGAGAGGACAGACCTGGACTAGAGTGCCTGACTCTGCCATTTCCCTTAGACTTTAGTATTAGCCTCAATTTCCTTGTTTGTAAATTAGTGATATTCTTAGTGCTGAGTAGTCAGGATTGCCATGAAGGTTAAAGTAACAAATGTTGTTTGGTCATCATAATATTGGCACAAAATCACTTTGGTTATGTTATTTTTTGCTTAATCTTATGTCAGTGATGATAGTTTGCATTTTGCTTTATGTTTTCTTTTGCACATGCAGGTAATAAAAATAAAATATAAAAAATATAAAAGTAAAATATAAAATTTATTTGGATTACAAGGAAAGCAAATTGTTAAGGAGGAAGTTTTTACTGACCAGACGATGTTTTGTTGCAAAACTTTTTATAAAATTATTTTCACTTTTATAGGTCATGACATCATCCACATACCTATTTAGAGATGGCTTCTGTGGGAATGAAGCATCCTCTGCCCCTCCCTCCCGTCCGCTCCATCTAGTTTATATTTCAGTGATGGCGGCTAGAGAAACTATCACACAGCATGAATATCCACCAGGTTTTTGTGTTTTTCCTGGCAGGTTGACCTATGTGGCCATTCTGTAATGTTCTCAGGGAATCCTCAATTCTGAGGAGGATTAGTTTGCTTAAATCCTTATGTGTTGCTGCTTTGCACACAGCCAGATTTTGGTATATATTTTAATGCAAAGCCTACTTTTGGCTTAGAGAACATTGCATATTTAATAGCCTTTTTGCTTGAATCAGATCTCTACCCAATGTGATGTTGATGAATTTAGGTTTTAGATGATTAAACTGCTATTTGGTTGTGTAACTTTCTTTAGGAAGTTACTTTTTACCCCTTTTTATAGATCAAACATAAGGCCAGACTATGCAGACTCCAATTTCCATGAGTTCAAGATGCACACCTTCAATCGGGTTACATCCTGCAAAGTCTGCCAGATGCTCTTGAGGTAAGCTCGCACGGTCCCGTGTTTCAGTTTAAAGGAGCTGGTATAATTGCTCCATGTTTCTGACTTTTCTAATATCCCAGCCAAAATGTTTGGAAGTGGGGAGATTGCCTTGACAGTTTTGAGTCCACAGACCTTTCCTCAGCCTTGTGCCTGGATCCTTCCTTTGGAACCCCAGGAAACCCTCTCCCTCTGCTAAAAGACTTTGCAAAGCACTGTGTTCCCCTGTTTTCTTTCTTTTGTGATTCCATATAGGCAGATTTTAACACCTTTTAACATAATCACTCTCTAATTTTACCTTTCAGAGGAACATTTTATCAAGGCTATTTATGTTTTAAGTGTGGCGCGAGAGCACACAAAGAATGTTTGGGAAGAGTAGACAATTGTGGCAGAGTTAATTCTGCTGGTAAGTCATGTTTATTGTTGTGATTCTGCTTTTAATTAGGATATAAAACTTGATAAACATAATTAAGGTCTAATTTACTCTCAATATGTGTTTATTATGACATCTCTGCTTTTGAAACTATCATTTATAAGGACAATTTAAAAATTGTTCAAAATTCCTGTGACTTTTACACATACCTGGGAGGCAGAGGCCTTCAAGGGGCGTTTGGGAGGTTTTGTGCCACTTATTTCATTCAGCCCAGCCCCTGAATCTCACTAATGCTGTACAAACATAGCCAAAGCACACAAATGAAAGGACAAAAATAGAAAAAAATATTTTTCACTTCTATCTTAAGTCCTTAAATTTCTCCCTTGTTCTCTTAAATATTCAGCTCAGAAATGCTAATGATGCCAGAAGTAAACATCACACAGACTAATTCATGAATTAATGAATTGAATACATTGTCATTTTACAGCATTTAACGGAGAGCATATATCCTTTGGATTTTATGTAAATATTTTCCCCCTTCGTTTTTGAAAATAATGCTCCATGACTGTTACATGAGCCAGTTGCTAAGACTATTGGCAATTATGCATTCAATAGCCTTTTGCCTCTTTCTGCTCCTCTTGGGCTCTCTTCCTCCTCTTTCTTTTCTGTGCTCTTTATTCTTTCTCTTTCTTCTTCTTTCTCTTTGTCCTTTTCCCCTGAGTTTCTCTTGTGTTTTATCAATAAGACCTTTCAAAATCAGTAAAACTTTTTGAACAGAAGAAAGGGATCTTTAACAGCTTGAGTTCAAAAGGTAGCCATGTCAACCTTTGATTTTCCCAAAGGAAAAGGTGGACATTGAATTATTTTGGATAATATGAAGAAGAGTGAAACAGAATAATAGCTCATTTCAGAGCTGAGTTCAGAAAATGGGCAATTGTAGAAAAGGTGTGAACCCCAGTAGAGGACTGGGATCACAGCACATTCCTCTCACTCTGCTCCTTCAGTAGATGGTTTTTAAGGTTCCCATGAGCCATGAGCTCCCCATGCCAGGAATGGGTTAGTTGGAAGGATCCTGGGTTAGTTGAGCACCTGCACTGGGCTCTCTGCCAGGCCCTTCTGCACAAACTCGTTCAGTCCTCAGGGCAGCAGTTCCCATTTTCTGTTGGGAGACAGACTGTTCACACAATTGACGCAAAGTCTGCTAAGACAAGGAGACAAGATTAGCACCCACTAATGTTTCTGAAGGTCAGAGACAGTTTACAAAGTTGTAAAATATAAAAGAAATGTTATCTATTATTATTGTTATTCTTCAATTGTCCACCTGATACAGTTATACAGTTTATCATTTAAATTTTTGTTGTTCTGTCTTTATTTGGCCCAACCTTTCATGTCTTTGAGGACAATTAATATGTTCATGGTAGGGCATTCTTTTTTTTTTTTATTAACTACCCCCCCCCCCAGCCCTGTCTTAGGAGTTTGTCTGTGAGAAATGTGAAGTGATCTCATAGTTGGCATGGTTCTTGCGTTCTACTGGAAGAGTCCAAGAGAGTAGTTGAGAGTTAAGCAGAAATGGTGGAAAATCTCACTCTGCCCTTTGCTAGCTGCACAAGCTTGGGGGTGTTACTTAAGCATTCTGAGGTTTTGTTTATTCTTCTGTAAAATGGAAATTAGAGGATTATCATGAGGATCAAATGAAATAATGTTGATGCTTAGCACAGTGCCTAGGCACGATAAAAATTCAGTGCTTTAATCCATGGTGCTGTGATGAGAAGCATAGGTTTTTGTTTTTTTAAAGGGATGGGTATAATCTGTATCTTTGCTGTTGTTTTTATGATGTGAAGCAAATGTGGATAGAAGAAATGTGAACACCAAACTTTGCAGTGATAAAAATGATGGATGCGAAAGGACTTTAAATTTTTAACTTTTACTTGAAAAAAGTTAATAGGAAACAGTTGGGAATTCCTGGTCAGGCAGATAAAAAAGCGGTGCATTACCTATTCCCAAGTCATCATTCCACTGTGCTCCAGCCTTCAGTGAGTAACTCTGGATCAGGAGACTGTGTGTGATGGCAGTAAAGCCCGAAACATCTGGAGTCTTGGTCTGGTTTGAATCCCTCTCCACAGCTTACTCACTGGGTGACACTGGGACCAGTTACTTAAACTTCCTATGTCTTAGTTGTTTTTTTTTTTTTTTCCCCCTTCTAAAGTAGAGGATAATAATAATGCCTGTAGCCTTTACATGTTTATTTTCTTAAAACAAGTGCAAAGTACCAGGTACCATTCCAAGTATATTTCTGCCATCAACTCATTTAGTCCTGTGCAAATCCTTTATAGTTGGAATTACTGCCATTCTTATCTTACATATAAGAACCCAAGGCACAGAGAAGTAAGTAACTTGCCTTAGTTGCCTAATCAATAGAGCAAAGATGCAAATCCAGGCCGTCCAACTCCTGAATTTGTTCTTTACCTCTGAGTTCTGCTCCCAGTCCTGTGAAGTAGCTATGAGGATCTATGGAAATGTCTTGAACGCATAGTACCTGACCCTTAGAAACAACCGTGGTAAAATCATGAGTTTGGTTTTCTCTGAGAATGAAAGAGATTTTCTAATTCTTACTTACTTATTTTTATTTTTATTTTTTTTAGCAAAAACATGTCAATTCAATTAAATTAGTAACTACCAAATGTGTTTAGATTTCAGTCCTTTGAAGTGCTGTGAGAAATTCAGGACTCTCTGGGACCATGTCTGCCCTTTCCCCGTGGAATGTCTGAGAGCTGGAAGATTTTGGCACCCACCTTCAGTTCTAGGACTTTTTATTTTAAGATGAAGAAACTGAGTCATAAAAGCATGAAAATAAAGTAACTAAAAATAAGGCTATTATGCCCTGCAGATTATAGATAACACTTACTTAGATATCATTTATTACAAGCAACCTCATTCTCTAAACTGTTAGGGAATTCACTATAAAGTAGGAAAGAACATTTTTAAACCTCTGGCTAGATTTACTTCTTGGAGTTTTGAACATAGTTCCCTCGCCCTCTTGATTCTCTGCCTTACATCTGGTGGTGGCCTCCATCCTCCTATTTTACATATCTATGTCTATTTCTCTCCCTTTCTGCCCTTTCTGCCCTTTCCTGCCCAAGATTTTAAAAAACTGATGGCATTGAGTGCACATAGTCTGTTAATTAGTGGTATGAAGTAGGAAGAACCTGCCCAGGCGGCTTCCCTGTTTTGCCTCCAGATTAGGATTTTCTGGGTGGCCCTTAGTAGTAAGGGGCCTTGCCTACTTCTCGCTGTCAGCACTCCTCTCCCACACTCCTAAACATATGCCCACTCAACATTGGAAGTTATGACATCCAGTCCTTGAACTCACCTGTTCCCGCACTGCTGTGGGTAAAGTGTGAGTTTAAGCTTGGCAGAGCTGATGTGAGTGTGGTAAGAGAGGCAGGATTTTGAGCACGTGGGCAAGCTAGCCTTGATGGGTGTTTTCCAGGCCAGCAGAGAACCGACACTGGCTTATGTTGTACACAGTCCTCTGTTTGAGGGTCAGGACCTGGATGCAGTGAGAGCTGCTTGCACTAGTTCAGCAGTGTTGTTTTCCATAACTGGTATGACATTTGGGAAAATGTGGAGGGTAGAGGAGGAGGAGGGCAGGAGGAAGAAAAAGCTATATCGGGGCCTGGAGACATAGTTCCCTGGGGTGGGCCTTTTTCTGGCTGAGAATGTCCCATCAGTTCAGGAAAACTTGACTTGGGGGGTGGGATCAGCTAAATTCAAAGCAAGAGAATAGTATTGATTTAAGGAAAACTCAAATGCTTACATAATCCAGGTTCCCACATAAAATTGTATCCTAGGTGACTTGAGATTGACCTCCACTTTATAGAACTTTTTAGCTCTGTTGCCTAACACAGTCCAACTATATTCTCAGGAGACAAAAAGAGATTCCAATCAACTCAGAGTGAGTCAGGAGTCTACTTGTGGTCCAGAAAGCTGTGTCTCGTTGGAATGGTTACACTATAAACATTGGGTAGTCGGGGTAGAAGGCAGTTCCAGAAAGTGGAGCATGCCAATATCACTCAACATTGGTCCAGATAGAGAAGAGGGACTAGTTGAACAAAATGACACAGTAACCCAAGGCCTAGATGAAGGTGAGAGAATCTTCCATTCTACCTTCTAATTGTCAAATGCACTGGTCATCACATTGCAGGCCTCACCTAATTTGACCTTTCTCTTTTATTCGGCACTATTAACCACTCTCCTTACCCCTCTCCTTAACATCCTGCCATAGCCTCCATGCCATCCTTTGGATGCCTGATTAATTTCCCTGGCATTAACTATATCCTACACCTAGGTAGATAAGTCACCAGTTCCACGTAAGGCTTTTCTCTTGAACTTTGGATTCAAAATGTCTATCTTCTTCTCTCATATCCCTTCCCAGGTGTCCTGCAGTGACCTCAAATTTCACATATCTAAAACCAACCTCATTAGTCACTAACACAAACTTCCTCCATCTTAGTTAAAGGTCCAACATCCATACACTCATCCGAACCTGGGTGTCAGCCTTGATTTACCCACCTCTCTCATCGTCATTCACTTACCTGGTTTTCTTAGTTCTCCTCTGAAGGCTCTCTAGAAACCACTGATACGGTATTGCTATAGATTAAAAAAATAAAATTAAAATCTCGATTTCACTTGTTTGGGTGACAACAGAAGTTTCCTAACTCCTGCAGTTATTATACTCTTATTATTACTCTTCCTTGTATGATTTCCAACATGATTTTTATGAAAATCAATTCTGATGATGTGATTCTATTGCTGCTGTACTTTCTATTCCTTACAGAATAATGCCCAAACTTGAATTAAACTGGAGCCTCTCACTGATAAGAACCATACTTAACTGATACTCTGTTCCCTGGGAAGCCATGGTAGATGGATGAGTGAGTAGACGGACTGACAAACACACGGACAGATTAATGAGTAGAAGTGCAGCACCAGGGTTCCTGGGCTCAGAGGATCACTGTAGTGTTAGACCCAGAAGCAGGAGGCTGTGGGAGATTGGACCGGTTTTGATTCTGCCCTTGTAGACCAGAGCCCGACTAGATATAGGATAAGTGAAATAAAAATCTTACCTGAAGCCCTGCCTTGTACTTTAAGAATGAAAGATGGGAGACTTGGCACACCCTTTGCATTCCTTTCTGGTATTTATGCAAGGAAGGGCTCCTGCCCTAAGCATCAACCATCAGCCTTTTTTTAAATTTTAATTTTATATGTATATAAAATTATATATATATTATATATTTTTTAAGAATTTATTTATTCATAAGAGACAGAGAGAGAGAGGCAGAGACACAGGCAGAGGGAGAAGCAGGCTCTCAGCAATGAGCCTGTTGTGGGACTTGATCCCAGGAGCCTAGGTTAGGTTATTAAGTTATCAAGAAAAAGAACTAGCTCACAGAACACCTGGTAACAAAAATACCTCAATCTCTAGGGAAATACACTCCCTAATCCAATCAGTCCCATTTTTAGAATTCTTGCTTGTCTCTTACTATTTCCTCTCCTTGAAATACACTCCCTTTTCTCCCAACAGTTCCAAGATCTACTCTTGCTTTATTTCATTTCTAAGCTCTTTGCCAATCATTTTCCCTCACTTTGGCCACCCAACAGTAGTCTGAATTAAATTGTTTCCTAATTAGTTTGTGTGTAGGTTTTATGTATTTGACAATGTTAGGCAACTAAAACATCCCTAAAGCCCTTCAAATCCCACTGGCTTTAATACATAACCGTTTATTTTTCACATTTGCACTACTGGCTGCGAGTTCCATGGCCCTCCAAGGGAGCTCCCTTCTAAATAATGGCTTCGGGATCCAAGCTGGTTCCATCTTGTGGCTCTGTAAACTCAACACATAGCTTCCTGGATAGCTGCTGCTAATAAAACCTCTAGACTGAAGTGAATAATACTTTTTTTTTAAAAATCACACTGTATTGGTTAAAACTACTTAAATGGCCTCAAATTAATTACAGGGGGGAGGTGGATAGTGTAGTGGGGTACATGGATGGTTTGGTGGGCACAGCTCTCTCTGCCATTCTTCATTGCTTCTAGGAGACTGTATGCTCCTCCACATAGAGAACATATTTCTCATCTTTTTATTCATCCCTCAAATCGTTACTCCCTTTTTCCAAAATAGGAATATCTTAGCCCAAACACAATCTTTAATAGTGTTGGAGGTGGCTAGATACTAACCAATAAGCATGTGAAATAGCTCTCTGGCGTTTTTTGTTTGTTTGTTTGTTTTTGTGGAAGTTAAGCCTTTGGATGTTGTCTTCCCTGAATTTAGAAGCCTTTTATTTTTCATGCTCTATCTCCTTTAAATTTACCTAATCTTCATTCATCCTCAAAATAATAATTACTTGGCCAAAATGCAGTGCATTTCTGAATGAAGGAAGTAATACATTCATATTAATATTTGACTATGACAGATTATTAACTCAAGTGCATTTGAAGTATAAAAAAAGGGTGCTTTAACTTTTGTTTTTTGTATTTATAAGACAAACTATGCAACTAAGAAACAAATTTGAAGGTTGGGTGATTAGTTTATGTCTTAACATTTGAGAATTTGCATGGATATAAAGAGCGGGCAATTTCACTCTCTCATTTTCACTGAACTTGAGTTGACTCCCTCACATTCACCATGGCAACCTCGATGATCAACACGTACATGGCCTCTGAAGTGTGCTGCCAAACTTTCCAACCCTAATAATGAATAGGTATGAACTCCATTATATAAGACTCTCTCAACAAGTCACTGCAAAGCTGATGTAATTCTAGAGTGGCTGGGCTTTCTCACAGCACACCACTGTGAAGGTCTAATCTGAAACCGCAATTTTGGGGGGACATTTGTGTTTTTCCCCTGCTGAAACCCTGTTGTTCCCTTCTTATCCTGACATTGATCAATATAGCTTGCTTTGCATCCTCTCAGTTTAAACAAAGAAAGTAGCACCGGAAGGCAAATATTGCTGGAGCAGACAACTTTGGTTTAATGCATCTTTTCCTTTAGTGGGAATGCAAGCCTCAGCTGCTCTAATATTTAACCGAAGCAGGTCCCCATTTGCTTCTCTGTTTAATCGCTCTTTTATCTAGGCCAGCTGCTGCTCCTGCTGCTGCCATAGCCATTCCTAATTGGAAGCAAGGTGTCTCAGTATCCTAATGGTTTAAACCTGCAGGATTGCTACCTAGACCCTGCACCCCAAATTGGCATCAGAAATAGCTTTTTTATAAATAGTATTGCAGTATTTTATCATAAAAGAATACAGTTTTATTTCTGTCTTCTGCCGGTAGGTATTTTATCAGGTTACTTTTACATGAGCTAAGCCTTGATCCTTGATTTCATAATCAAAAAATGACTTTGGTTCTACTTTATATTAAAGCCTTTCCCGTCAATTAGTTCTCTTTCTTAACTTACCAAGAAAATTTTATACTCAGGGGTACTTATTATTCCTTCCACTTAACTATTTAGGTCAGTTTAATGATATATTAATGATTATTAAAGTGAACAGGAAAATATTATGTAGTTGTACTTCTGTTAGAGCTCCTGAGAAGACTTGAAATCAAAGCCTCTTTCCAAGTGTTATTTATAGGTTTTTTTTTTTTTTCCAAAATATTGCTATAGGTCTGAGTGGTGAACATAACATTTGTGTAACTTCAAAATTTGATCCGTCCAGCTGTCTTTTAATGTCTCACAAAACTAGCATGTTAGCCATGATAACAAGGCCCCTTCAGAAGCTATACTGGTTATTACTTTTCTGTGGCCCCTTTTGAGACCAATAGTCTTACTTGGACATTGATTTGTTTAGTCTTAACAAATAGAACTTCAGATAAGAGACAAAGCAAACTGTGCAATAATGTATTCACTGAGAGCCACTTGTATTGGAAAAACAAATATAATAGGACTGAATTTTTTGTTTAAACAAATGAATTGTATTAAGTGAATCTAAAGCCTTGGTGAAAAACATTTCTTTTACACAAATTTGCACATTGAGCCCTGTGCTGGCATTGAAGATAGAGTTCTGCAAAGCCTCCAAGCACCTCAGTAGTAACACCCCTTCTCTGAATTACATCAAACCAGTTGGGACTTGATGAAAGAATGTGAGGTATAAACCCCTTGAGGGCCTGTGAGTCACCATCTAGAAAGGCTCTTGAAAGGGTAAGAACATTTTATAGTTTGATCAATAGGAGTCTGAGAATAGGCTGCAGGGTAAAGACAAGTTGAGGATTAAAAACTTTTAGAAACTTGAAGAATTGAATTACTCTCCTAAGGAAGTTCCCAGGAGAAAAAGAGATGGAAAGAAAGACTTTTCATCATATCTCAAGCAGCAACCTTTCTGTTGGGTCAGAATTCAGCTAAAATAGATTTGATGGTCATCAGCCCTTATGACTTAGTCTTAATGCAGAACTGTGACACTCCAAGTGTTTTTTAGGGACCCAAGTACCTGCTGCATAGTAGTTTTGGGTCCATATCAAGAGGAGGTTGAGGATGGTGTTGGAGACTTCAAAATTAGAGCAAGTTTTCCATAGACTTTTTTAATCGAAAGATGTTCTTATTCTATTTTTCTGGCCAGAATGAGCTTTTACTTTGAAAATGTTTGAAGCAGTGTGGGTAGTGGGGTCTTCCTCTCTCCCACCACTGTTATTTTAATACCAGTTAACAAGCTGTTGCATTAATATGGTTATCAGAATTTAGATTTTGTTTGTAAAGGAGGTACTCAGTTCAATGCTAAGGATGCTAGACCAAGTATAAAAGTAATCACCAGAAGAGTCTGGATAAGAACTGCTAAGCTTAGAACAGATTCTAAGAGTTATTTCCAGTCCTTTGGGTTTTACCCTAGTCTTAGAAAACTTACAGAACCCTACCATGAGGTAGAAGTAAATAAAAGCTGAGACTTTCAAGAGCTACTCTTCAGGTGCTAGGCCCAGCATGAGAAGATCGGAGTGCGAACTTCTCCACACCAAGTGCATGGAGGAAATGTGCCTCTTTCTTGGGTGACAGGGTACCGGGTGGACATGGTAGCCATGAAGACAGGAAAAGGTAAGCCCTAAGTAAGGACTAATGTCCTGAGAGTTGGAGTCGCGTCCAGCACAAAGCTCCTTTTCCATTTTTCCTACTTGGGTTACACTGAAGAGGGCTTGTGTAGTTTTTAGTATATCTAATCAGAATTAGGAAGAAAGCTGGTTTGCTTGATGAGACATTAAAGAGAAAAAGCTGGAGCCAACAGGAAAGAGGCAAATGAGAGAGGGAGATTGGGTGAGGTGGTCAGCCCAGGCTAGATTGCTTCTGGCTTTATACTGGCCCCATGTATGCCTCACTGGGACCTCTCACTCTCTTTATTTCTGTAATAGGTGCTCGCTCATGCAGGGGGCCAGCTAACTTTCATTTGAACCCTATGCAACAAGGATAGGAAGAGCCTGTCGTTGATCGTCTTCTGTTCCTACATCTTTTTTTCTGGGTAAAGAGATGCAGGTGTCTGCTAGTTAGAGGACCAGTGATACCATCTTTTCCCTGGGAACTTCTTGAGGAGTAACCAGATGACCCTCGTGGAGCATGGTGTGTCACCTGCTGCTGCCACATGGTTGATCATAGGTTTTGTACAAAGATATGAAACATTTAAAGCATACTATGAAAGACCTACTTGTAAGGACATAAAAACACTTCTATGCAAAGGGTCAGAAAAAAACATATAGCTTTTAAATTGAAATTAAGTTACATATTCATTTATGAATGCTGAACACAAAAGACCTGAGGTTTTTCCACTTTAGAGGACATCTAGTATTCCAAGCTTTCCTCAGTCTCCTTGGATGGAAAACTTAAACTCTTCTCCCATTTGGTGCTTCTTGCAGTTTACTATTCTTAGCTCAGACTCTTTAATGCACCAGTAGGAGAAAAAAAAGTAGTTTAGGGCTATTCTGGAATATAGGTCTTTCTGGTCAAACCAGTGAAACAGGTATCACACCTGCCCTGTTAGGAAACTAAGCTCACCTAACCTGGGTTCTAAGTCTGGCCGTAGCATTCAGCTAAATGGTACTGACCACAACACTGATCCTCTCGGGCCATTGTGCTTCTGAAACATTGCATATTTCTAAGTGAGGAGGAAAAGAGGTGAAATAGCTTGCTGTCCAGGAACACTCCTTGGTAAAGGCAAAGGAATACTCCTTGGCCAGCCTCAGACCTGGCAAAGATGCCTTCAGAGAAGGCAGTCCTCTGTGAAAGCTAGGGTGATGGTATTTGAAACTGCCAGAGGAATGTGGACTTAACTTTTCTCCGGAAAGGTGACTTTTGGTCATGTGTCTTCCATTTTCATTAATCAGGAGTAGTCCTTTATAAAACAAAACAAAACAACCTTCTGTTCATGCCCCAGGCAGCTTCTTGTGCAAAACGATCTGTGTCAAGCCAGTCAGGTGTTCTGGCCAGAATTTTCCCCTTGAACTCTGGTTGTGGGACTTCTTGGATCCTCTTACAGAAGTTTACAAAGCTCTTGTTTAGGCCTGCGGTTCTTTCCTGACATTTCCCTCAGTGTCTTCTTTTCTCAGATCCTTCTTGAGAGGGTCATTTTGGATGGGAAAACCATAGGCATAGGCTCAAAAGGTTGAGGTGTTTTCCTTCACAGTCTGGAAAAGCGTTACCACGTCAGGGGCTTCTGGGAAAGGGAAAGGAGATCTCGTCCACAGGTGCCCATGTGCAGCGTGTGCCTTTACTCTCAGAATGACCCTTTCCCCTTATGCCACCGTAGTCACCTGCAGGTCTCAGGGCCCTTCTGTCACTGCTGGTCACTTTCAAGAACTGAAATGTGGTAAAGAGATTGTTGTTTCTGTTCACAGATGGAGAAACTAAGGTTGAAAGGGAAATTAGCATTGGAATAGAATCCTGTCACTTTTTATTTCCCTCTTTAAATCAAACTGTATTTCCCCCTGAATTAAAAACAATAGTTATAGCCACTTAATGGAAAAAATCCATATGCAATATTGTACAGTGTTAAATTCGCAATTGCTGTAGTCGGCGAAATACCTCTGTAACTTAATGTGTCTGGATTCTTAAAACTCGGTGTGTTGAAAGACAGGTTCCCACCTAGCTTTCTCTCATCCATGTAAATTTAGCGCAAGCCTCTGTTTTAAGGAGCTTTATGTGGTTGGACTGACATTGCTTAATCAACAATTGAAAAAGTTAAGCATAACCTAGAAGTCATTTAGAACTATGAGTCACTTTCCTGACAAGCCAATAAGGCGAGAGAACCTGGGTTGCAAAACAATTACTAGCCCAGCCTGAGGGACCCTGGAAATATATTACAAGTATCAGTTAGGGAAACAAAGCAGCAGTGTTTTTACCAAGCTGCAGAGAACAAGCTAAGGTTGCTAACCAAACAAAATAACTTTACACTGACAATGCCAATTTTTACATTTGTTTCAGAACAAGGGACGCTCAAACCACCGGAGGTAAGATTAACATTTAATTTTTTTTTTCATAACTTTTGCATTTCAGGTTGTTTGCTAACTTAAGCGGTCTGGAGCTTTTTAGAATGTTAAATGTGCCCCTTAAAATGGATAGAAACAGAACTAGAGTGAGCAACTAAGTGCTTGTGAATGCACAGGTTAAATCAGATGAATTTTCAATCACTGTCTGAAGATCTTAGGTAGAGGAAAAATGTGAATTTTTAAGAATGTGTGTGAACTGGAGCCTTTCAGAACGCTGGGTACTTATTCAGGTAAATTTCAAAGATTGTAACAATGTGCAGCACTGGTTTGGGGATATTTTCCCCTAGTTTCCTGCAAAATTCTACAAACCCCTGGAGTTTATAAAACTTAATGCATCTTTATTCATTCCTTTGGAATGGTCCTGCTAGTACAAAAGGGAGATAGCCTTCATCCCAGGGAATTGGTAGACCTGTCCTTGTCATGAAACGTTGCATTGCTGCCCAACATTTGCTAGTCCTGAAAAGTTCTAACATTACTTGTCTAAGGATATGAATTCATATTTCTAGTAGTTTTCTATTTGAACACAAACATGATTTGTATCATATCTTATTGATCGAAGCAAGATCTGATGACATTTTCTTTTGGTTTAACACAGTCTAAGGTCTAATGGCTTAGAACCATCTGATCCTTGTCACCTCTCAGAATAAGCTATTTTTAAAGAAATACGAAAGAATGAAAAATTTGACAGATTTTAGACAACCATTGCCTTGGCCTTTAACCAAAAGTAGCAAGTTTCTCACCTGACCTCCCAAAAATAATATCACAGAGAAAATTAAAATATAAAATGCATGTAAAATATAAAATGCATGTGTATGTGATGGGTTATGTGAACCAAAAGTATCGTAACTTTAGAATTTCAGAGTGAAAGAATGACAAATTGTACAAAATTATATTAACAGATAATAATTATAGATCATTAAAAGTAATGAAATACTTTTTAATAGGCTGGCGTTTATATAGTTGGTAAAAATAATGAAAAGTACAGTAAGACATCAAATAAGTAATCATTTCTGCTTCTCTTTTGCATAAGCATGTAATTTGCACACAGAGTATCAATAGTGATATGAAGATGCTCATAAGCACCTCTTTGGTGTTATCAGCTAACTGTATTTGAAAATCTAGAATCTAGAGCAAGGAGTTCAGGTTCTTCTGGGGCTAAAATAAATTAATGTAAAATTTCTTTTAGTGTTTAGTTGACAGGTAAGGTTTTTCACAAGGACTGTAAGGATGCCTATGAAGATCTTGGAAAGCAGCTTGCTTTCTCTTATCCTCATGCTATCCTTAGATTATTGACACAGTGTTCCTTTTAGAGGTCTGAACTTCTAAGTGTGACTTCACAAAAAATAGGAATTGTTTTTTTCCAAAGAAGATGATTTCACTTGTTTTTATTTTAATGTGAAGTGAGTGTATTTACAGAAGGTGTACTAACGACATGGTGAATAATTTTCACGCAATACTAAATATTCTCTCCAGGCATTTTATCCTCTTAAAAAATTACATGGAAGCCTATTATGAAGTAAATTAACTTTCAGGTTGACTTTTTTTTAATGCAGTGTCAGTGGTTGAGTGAATTGCCTAGCTTTGAATACAATAAGTGCAATTTTTATTTAAAGTGTGATTTTGCTAATAATCTTTATTTTGGATGCATAATTATAGTTGCTGCCCAAACCAGTTGGAAATCTTAGCTTGGTTTAAGGAGAAATGTAGCAAAAAGAACATTAAGAAGCATTATTTCACTATATACCTCCCCACCAGGACTGTGTGGAAGGCATTTTAACTCTCTGAGGCAGATGTTTGTATGATGCTCAGGACTTTTACCAGAAGTAAACAATTTTCTCTGTGATCTGCTCTTCTTCCCACCTCTTGAAGATGCTCTTTTTCTCCATATACCAGTTTGTAATCCTGTCCTGTTCCCTTTTCAATATATATATATGATTGTGACTTTTTTATTTTTAAGTTCACACTTCATTCTCAAGGTAGATAGTTTTCAGTAGCCACAACATCTATAGGCCTTCATGACCACACCTGGGATGTTCATCCCACGTTCCATTCTGAGTGGACCTTCAGAAGGTACCTCTAGCTGTAGGAAGTAAGGTTATCATTATGTATCTATTTAACACATATGTACTCTAAATCCATTCCTTAAAGGTTTTCTACCTTTATAACAGAGGAACCAAAGCCAGTTCCATAGCAAATGAACCTTTGCTGCTTTTGTTGGTGAAATCAACAGAGAATTAAAATTAAGTTCTTCCAAGAGGCAAGAAGAGATTCTTGGATGATAAAAGTATTTCTTTAGAGAAAGACAAAGTAATAGGTAATGAAGCAAGAAATAACTCAAACGTTTCTTAAATTAGGTTAGTTGGTTGTCCCCTCCCCTGCCCCTTCAAGGTTGATCCGAGCAGATTGAGAAGGTTCTGAAAATCAGTTCTCCTGATCTCATGGGGCTGAACCTGGCAGCTCCCAGGGATTGCTCTCCTCTTTCTGCTGGGGACAAAAGCTCTGTCCTAGGCTTTTGACAATATAAGTGGGAGTGGGAGTGAGTTGGATGGAATATGACAGAATGACCATTGAAATTAGCATTTTAAAATTTTAAATATACTCTGCTAAACATTTCAAAAATTTCATATAATGTAAAATACTTTTTAAGTATAATAAATCTCCAGAGACATTTGGTCTAAATAGCTAATTTTTTTTTTTCCAGTGCAACAGATTATAATTCCACTGCCCATTCCTCCTATAGAAAAGTTTGTTTTCAGGGTCACTGATTTTCAGGAGGAAAAACCCAAACCATAAGCAGTAGGCCAATAACTTAGAAAAATCATTTGTAATTTGTATGCATTTAAATAGTCAAAATACCATAAAGATGATAATAATAATAAAAAATAGGTTGTCACTCAGTAATCCTTACTGGATGATAGGAACTGCTCTAGTCATTTCACAGAACTCATTTAATTCTCACCATAAACTCTGTGAAGTGGTGCTGTTCTTATCTCCATTTTATAGGTGAGAAAACTGAGGCAGAGATGTTAACTAACTTATTCACAATCAAATAACAGGTCCCAAGTGACAAGGTCTGAATTTGAACTAAGGCAGTTTGATTCTAAAATCCATATTCTTAGTAATTATACCATGTTCTCCATTTTTTTTTCATATAGTGTGATATTAGTTTAAGGTGTACAATACAGTGACAAGTGGACTCTTTAATCCCCATCACCTATTTCACTCACCCCATCCCCTGATCCCCTCTGGAAACCACCAGTTTGTTCTCCATATTTAAGAGTCTGTTTTTTGTTTTTTGTTTGTATTCTTTTTTTCTTCATTTTTATTTTTTAAAATTCCATATGTGAGTGAAATCATATGATATTTGTCTTTCTCTGACTTATTTCACTTAGTATTGTACTTTCTAGGTCCATCTGTGTGTTTGCAAATTGTTCTCTATTTTAATCCTAACTTCAAGCTAATATATAGCATTGGTCTTGAACTCAAGTGCTCATTTTCACATTTTTAAGTCCATAAATTTTAAATGATACTAGTTTAGGGATTCTAGGAATAGGACCCAAAGGTTGAATTCCTTCCTTGTCTCTAAGCATTTTGATTGGAGAAGGTGTTAGAGCATAAAAAGACAGCTTCTACTGTACATTAAGAAGGTGAAGGGATGTGTAGGAAGTAAATAGCAACATGATATTCATCATTATATATTTTCCTGTTGAAAATATTGTCCATTGTGTTCTTTGTCCTTTATAGAGAGAGCTCTAAAGATATTGTAACATTTCAGATAGAAAAAAGAGTTTCTCTGAAAGCAGCTTTTATCCAAATTATCAGCTATGAATCTTTGACTGTCATGCTTCCCCTTTTTGTGCCTTGGCTGTCAAGAAGCCCAGAGTGACATTTTCTTCTCACTTTATAATGGCTCTCTTTATACTAGTTTTACCAGTACAGCTATCCATCCTGCTGTACATAGTTTAATGCTGATTTTAATGGTCATCTTTGGTTTTTACAAATCCACTTTGAAAATAGTTAGGTTAAAAACAAAAACTTGAAAAATTTCTCTAGTTGCTTTCACCTTGAGAATCCTGAACATCTGCCTGATGGGCTTCGAGGCCATTGTGAAAGCTGTCAGACCCTATTTCACCCATTCAACTTGTGAATGAAAACAGTAGGAAGAGCCCTAAGAAAAATACGTGGCTAATGTGTGCTTAACAAAGCTACATGTTCTCTGAATGAAACCCAAGTCCCCTCCACACATGGGCACAAACCCCAACACACATAGGGAGAAAATTGCTTTTGTGAAAAATCTAAATTATATGGTGGTTATAGACTCAGCATTTCATCCCGTTGTATAATAAAACATGATAATCAAGTCCTATTAATTAGTGAGATTACTATAGTTATTAGGTAGGAACAAATTTAATTCCATGTGAAATTGAACACATAATCATGCATTTTCAAACATTTAAAATTTCCTTTGTTTCGCATCTTATTTTATAGTTTTTGTAATGCACAATTTTTCTTAAGGCTTTCCTTTCTGTGATAAGAATTCACTTTCATGGTTCACAAGCTGCATGCCTGTTTTGTTTTTTCAAGGATTGAGATGCAAGTGACCATAATTAAAACACTATTCTCATTTAAGTGTTTGGTGAAGTCAAGTCTTCAGATCTCTGTTGTGAGGTTCTCCAGGGTCTGACCTGTCAGCCCTCAGAAATAGCTGACTTAAGAGTTTTGGAGATTACATGTCTTTGCTGGGAGCATTTTCTAACCAAGAATAGCTGCTTCAGCTTTGTTCTCATAATTCGTATAGTCATTACAACTTTCAAAAAAAAAAAAGTTTTTTTGAGTCATAATACCCAGAGATGGTAAAAGATGTTTCTTTTCTTGATGTAACATCAACATCAAATACAAGGGGAAGGCTTATTAGAGAAGCAGAAAAATTAAATTATAAAAACTGTAGAACCACATGTTTTGATCAAATTTAGTTATACTTTAAAATGGAAAATGGAACATTGGCCTTCCAAAGTATCACGTATTAATACAATTTAATAATGTGAAATCTTTGTTTTGCTTTGTTTTATCTCTCTGCACAGAAACGGACCAATGGACTCCGAAGAAACCCCAGACAGGTGGATCCAGGTGTGTTTCTGATTATATGTTTATAATCGTGACTTCAGTTAAGCGATTATGAAAGTATATGGGACTTGCTTTAGAAATCAGACAGATTGTTGGCCTTTGTTCCTGGCAGTTTGGTATGTGATGTGTGACCAGAAGGCGCCGGTCTAATGCGTAAATCATTTACCTGACGATGCTTCCTGGGACAGGCTCACATGATGAGTAACCACCAGTACCACACTCTTTCAAGAACCAGCAGTTGAGCTGGTTACTTTCTTACTGAAACAGCCGCAGGCTGCTGGGTTAATGCTAATATATCCTTCCCCCACCTTCTCGCTCCCAAATATGGAAAGAAAATCAACAAGCTGGTACTTAAAAATTAACTTTTCGAAGGAGGTGGAGGGAGCTCATAAACTAGACAATCTTGACACCCTCCTCATTTGGGAAAATAGTTTTCTTCACCCTTTATCTGTACTATTTTAAAGTTCGAAGAATGAATTTAAGGACTTTGTGAACATGTATCTTCCTTCGGGACCAATTATTTGTCTGCAGAGAGCATTCAGTTATTTTCTATTTAACATCATGAGATTTGCCCTGTCATTATTTTAGTATAATTATTTTTCATCCATTAAGTAATGCCTTCCACAGTTTAATTATCAAAGATTTGTTATGTATATGGTCATATTGTGGGTAAAGGGTATACATAGGTAAAGGACTCCAAATATATGAACTTGATAATAAATCAGGTAAGGCATGAAGTAACCCTGCTGGAAAATAATCTGGATTATGTGTTTTTTTTTTCTCTCATCATAAACAGTGTTCACCTAGTTGTAAAATTGAGCTTTCAAAGCATTATAGCTTTTAACTGAAACCACACCCATGGTAGCCATGCCAGTTTATGAGCTGTTTGAAAAGATTTATAGGAGCTTTGTTGCCTCTGGCTAGAAATTGCCTCACTTATGTTCTGAGATCTGTTTAAATCTTCTAACTACAGAACAGAATTGAGCCCATTTAAAAAAATAGGGGTTCTGGTTTATTTTAATAGTTCGAACTTTCCCAACACAATACCTTTTACAGAGGATTCTGCAATAATATTTAGAAGTGACTTCTATTTAGTGGGAGTATATGACTGTCAGCATACTTTTTTCTTATTCTGTGTGTCGTATTTTTATTTCAGAAAATGATCTTTTACAAATAAGTATTTTCTCTTTCTTTTATGGGCATTTTCATTTAATCCATTCTCTTCTGGGGAAATGCATTTCCATAGTGTGTCAGTAGGAACACATTTGACAAGTAACAATTTGCTTTATAGCCAGAATTTTTAGGAGCCCTTAGATTATTTAAAGAGAGATGTAGTGAATTCACAGATTGTAAGTATAACAAAGTGGACCAGTAATATGATAGTTTATCCTCAAGTTAATGGCTCTGTATAGGTACAACTGTTCTGATATTCTTAATTGTCCAAAGATTTTAGAACTTCATGTTCCTATATGTTATGTTTGTAAGAGAAAAACAAACACACACACACACACACACCCCTACACACACATAAATATTGTATATCATATAGTCTTACATTAGGTATGGTAGTTATAGAGCGTTTTCTCACTTCTCCACATGTGGAAAAAAAAAAAAAGCAAAAACAAATAGTTGATGATCTTGCCTGTTGTAGATGCTAATGTGGTAACAACTGTTTCTCCCTGACAGTGTCTTTTGATGTTAGACTTGAATTATGTGTTGAGAGTTGGTTGTCTTTTGGATCTTTGCTTCTTTCAGTTGGCACATTGCAAAGCTTTTTTGTTCAAAGTTAACCCTTGCTTGATCACTTCCCTGTGCTGAGTTGGTCCTGATGTGACTATCACTTAGCATATTTTCACAGTTTTTACATTCATTCCAAGATGCTTAAATAAGAAATCAGCAAAATTGAGGCTTCCTCAGCAAGGGACAAACTGCTTCCAAGGGGCGTTATTGCTGTTAGTGCTTTTACCATGGAAATTTCTTTAATCTTTTCTAGCTAATTTAGTTGATATCTCCAAGTGCTAACACACTGCTTCCTTGTGTCTCACTTAGGGTGGTTTGTAGAAAAAAAAAAAAAGATTAACTGTAAACTTTTTTTGGAAAGGAGCTTTATGCATAGTTTTGTGGGTTGTAGGTGCCTAATAAGTACTTGTTAAGGGAATTAATGAATAGCTGTATGCATTTTCTGCATGCATTGGCTCTCTTGCTTTTTAAATTGCTCCTCCTGACAAAGTGGTAGATGTGGTAATGGAGCACTGATTAATCTAGTGGTAAGAAAGATGCATGTCTCTGAGACACATTGCCTGGGCTGGGGATCCAACTTAAGTGCTTATTTACCGTTGACCTGTGGTAATTTCCTTCTCTCTTTTTGCTGTAATTTCCTCATTTAAAGGACACTAACAATAGTACCTACCTTACGAAGTTGTTGAGAGCATTACATGAGTTAATAGGTATGAAGCGCTTATAACAACATCAAGTATGCAGTGAATGCGAAGGACTGGCAATTATTTTAATAATTATTTTATGGTAGATCACTGAACTTAATAGGGGACATTTAGTCATGTGTAGAAGAATCAATAATATTTGCCAGTATGACTTTGTGAACAGACCCAGAATTTTATGTTGACTTTCCGTTGAAGCTAGAAGTTACATAATTATAGTTGTTTTCAGATGCAGTTATTCCCTGCTTATCTAATTTAGGCCTCCATGATGTTTTGCCTATTTTTAAGAAGAGAAGCAATCGACAGTGGTAGGGTTAAGTGTTTTTTGGTGACATTAGAATAATATTTGTGATTGCATTAAAGAAACAAAGCCTCCCAAGTTGAAAACATATATTGTGGGGTTCTATTCAAACAAGAAAAACATGTGAACTGTAGGTTTGCATTGTGTCTTTTTAGCACATTTAAAACATTCACTCTTGGGGTGCCTGGGTGGTGGCTCACTCATTTAATTTAAGTACCTAGCTCTTGACCTCTGCTCAGGTCTTGATCTCAGGGTCATAAGTTCAAGCTCCATGCTATTAAAAAAAAAATTTAGTCTTTATTAATAATTGTGGTTAATCTTTATAGAAAATATTTAGAAATGGCTTTGCAGTTTATTTTTTCTTGTCTATTGTGTGCTAAGAAATTTATCAATTTATGATTTTGACTACTTTTTATAAATATAGTAATGTGTTAGATGCAAATTCTGGTAGCTCTTTTGGGTATCTTAAATATAGCAGAGTACTTTCATCAGTTTGTACTTTTCTTCCTAAGACAGATGTTGGTTTCAGGAAAATAACACGTGTAAGAGGCAGATCAATTATTTCAGGAACATGGAGGTGCTAGGCCTTTTTCAAGAACATGAGATCATAAATCTGAAAATCTGAGAACTGGTGTAATATTTATCACCTGAAGTGGCACTCAAGGTCAAAGTTACCAATTAAATTTTAATACTGAGCTTTCAAAACTTCCCTCTACATATAAAATATAAAGATTTATTTTAGTTTGCATGTGGCAAATCTGTACACCAGGACATGTATTCTTTTGATCACGCCTGTGTTTTTGTCTTAAATTTGTGTACCTCATAACCTCTTGCATTTAAGTCCACAGCCACTAGCTTTTAAAAAATTCAGGCCATTGTTCTGTGCCGTGATGCCTAAAGATAAGATGGAGTAGATGGCAAATACTTAGGTAGCTCATTTTCTTTCTGATCTTAAGTTACCCATGTGATTCGTGATAACCTTGAATAGTAAATGAACAGATAATGGTTAAATGATAAAAGAGTTTTCTGAGAGCTCTTGTTTTTCATATGCTTATTGTAACTTTTGATTACAAAGAGAAACACGTGGCTTGGAAACATTGTCTTTCTTACTCATGAGGGAGATGTCCTACAGTTTCTTAGCAGAGACACCTTCAAAGATGGTCACTTTCTCTTTCAGGTGGATAGGATTGATGTGTAATGCCATTCCTATTTATTCTTGGATGAAGAAAGGAATTCAAGAAATGAAAGATTTCTTTCATTACCAGCTTCGTATACCACAATAAGCACCAGCAATATCATTAATTATAAAACATGGCCCTTTTTGAAAAGGAATTTATATTCTGCCTAAAGAAGGAGTAGACACAGGCACAAAGTCTTAATTGCATAAATGCATGTAATGGATATACATATGAAAATATTTTAATATTATATTACTATTTTATATACTGACTCACTATGCTATGGCATAGTGTCATAAACACAGAGAATAGTCTGATAAACATATAAAAAATCTAATTATGTAGTACGTGCAAAAAGCAAATGGAATTGGAAGAGAGAAACACATGTGTGCTTATACTGCTTTTAGGCTGGATTGTCTGTATATATTTTTATTTATGTAAATAGAAATTTTGTTATGCTGGTTTATTGTATTGTGTCACAATTTAATACAGTTTTCCCTAATGTTTTAATTTCAAACAATTGATGAATTCATTCCAAATCTGAACAGAATTGTTGATTTCTTTTAGATTTGCTTCTAAACATAATGTCAATTTGCTCAGTAGAGAAATTTTACATTTTTAAGTTTCTAAATACAACACATTGATGAGAAAAATAGCCCAGTATTTTAAAAATCACTGATCTAAAAATAAATTTTTTAAATACATTTTTTCCCTTTTTTATGGGGAAGACAAATGTATATTCTGGAAAGCTTAGTAAATGAGCTTTTGTCTGTAATAAATAATAAAGTATCCATAGATTATGATATTTCCATATTAATCAGTCAGACCTACTTCTGTCTTTTCTGTCACCCCTAAAACTAATTTCTCATCAAATATAAATACTAATATAAATATTGGGAGCATAATTGTAAATGTGTAAAAATATATTTCACATTGAAAGAACGAACTTGAAAAAACTGGGACAATAGAACCCAGTGATTAAGATTCATTGCACAGAAATGAGAAATCCAAGCTGAGAATGAGTGCTAGGAGCCTGCTCTGGTTTTTAAAATAGTTGATTTGTTCTCAAGCTTCTATTAAATTATAGACGATAAGACTAGTTTAGCACCAAGGCGATCGATCCCCTTGTAGTTATTTTCAGGACTACCTTTCTCATTCCCTTTACACTGATGACACATTTCTGAAATGTACATCATAGTCCCGTGCTCACATCTTTTTTTGGTTTGGGAAGATTTATTTTTTCCTTCAGAATCTCTTGCCAAGCTTACAAAGGGTCACTATTGCTGTCATCTGGCAGGTTTGTCCACACCTTGCTAAGCCACTTTTTGCCACTGCTCAGTACCTCCAGCATAGGAACCAGGGCAAGGCAGATATTTGAAGATCTATACAGGGATGCATTTGGTGGGAAACAGTATCCATAATGTGATTACTGAAATAAAACACTTAGAATATTATATCTAGAACCTATCTCTGGATCATTTATGCACTTCTAACTTAAAATTTCTGTTATTATAGTAATAATATAAGTAATGTATTAAATATTTAGAAAAATATTCTGAAAAGGAGTTCTCAAACCTGGTGAGCTGTTTTTAACATTTATCACTGAATAAAACACTCCTTACTTGGCAAGTCAAGAATGGCCAGGGCTTCCTTTGCTCTATCTATGGCCCTGGTAATTAAATATTACATTTCAGAAGAAAAAGAATATGCTATATAAGGGTAAGTACACAAAAGAACTTCAGAATTTTTTGGGGTGTCATTGTCCTCCACCAACCAAGTGACCATGTTCCAGAGCTTTAGTCTGAAGGTAAATGAAAGGAACCAGTTGAATCAAAACTATTGCCTACAAATAGTATATAGTAATTCTAAATAAAAATAGGAAGAATGATTCACAAGTTAATTAGAGTAGTGGGGGCAGCCTGGGTGGCTCAGAGATTTAGTGCCACCTTGAGCCCAGGGCCTGATCCTGGAGACCCAGGATCGAGTCCCACATTGGCCTCCCTGCAGGAAGCCTGCTTCTCCCTCTGCCTGTGTCTCTGCCTCCCTCTCTCTCTTTCTGTGTGTGTCTCTCATGAATAAATAAATAAAATCTTAAAAAAAAAAAAAAGAGTAGTGGAGGGTCACTTTGTGGAATTGTTATCAAAATGACTCATTTGGCAATGACTCATACTAGCAATTGTATCTTTCAGTATATTCAAATCAAGCTTACTTTTAAATTTTTAATTTGAATGAAAAGAAGAGCTTATGTTAGCTACTTAATTTTTTTTAGTTAGCTAGGTAATTTTTTTGAGATTCATTCTTTTCTATATAGATCCTAGAAATGTATGGAAGCTTACCCCTCCTTGAGAAACTTGGAATTTTGTTGGGGAGATTAGACATGCAAAAATAACATGTCCAGCAGCAATACTGTGCAGTGTATGATGAACCACCAAAATGTGTGGTGTAGGTTATAAATGGTGTAGTTGACCCAGGCAAATGAAGGAGAATTCACATGGACTACAGGACACAAGACAAGGAGACAAAATATGTGAGAAGCACATCAGTGAAAGTAAATTTACATTGAACTGTAGATGTTTTAAAGTTATCAGTCTTACTAGGTTTGGGTCAGCTCAGTTCATTAGCACTCAGTATGCTTTTGTCAAGTGACATAAAACCATTTCAAATTAGGAAAACAAGTGAAAGAAAAAAAGATGATTTCCATATGAAATTTGTTTTCATAAGAAAAAAGGGCTATGTTTGCAAAGAATGGGGGAGAGGAATAGAAGGTTAGTTTGAGCAGGCCTTAGTATCCAGGCAAACCTTGTTTTTTTGCACTTTGCTTTATTGGTCTTCCCAGATACTGTGTTTTTTATAAGTTGACCATTTGTCGCAACCCTGTGTTGAGCAATTCTAGCGACACAATTTTTACAACAGCATGTGCTCACTTTGTGTCTCTGAAACACATATTGGTAATTCTTAAAATATTTAAAATTTTCCCATTATTCTTATATTTGTGGTCGTGATCTGTTAGCAGTGATCTTTGATGTCATTATTATAGTTATTTTGGGGTACTACAGACCATGATCCTATAAGACAGCAAACTTAATTGATAAATATTGTGTCTGTTTCTGTCTGCTCCACTGACCAGTTGTTTCTCCATCGCTCTCTCTCCCTCCCTCCCTCCCCCTCTCCCTGGGTGTCCCTTTTCTCTGAGACACAACAGTATGGAAATTAGGCCAATTAATGACCGTGTGGTGGCTTCTGAGTGTGCAAGTGAAAGGAATACTTGCATGTCTCTCACTTCAAATCAAAAGCTAGAACTAATTAAGATAATATTGGAAGGTGTGTCAAAAACCCAGATAGGCCTCTTGTGCTAGTTAGACAAGTTGTGAATGCAAAGGAAAAGTTCTTGTAGGAAATTAAAAGTGCTACTCCAGTGAACCCCTGAAAGATAAAACTGTGAAATGGTCTTATTGCTGATATGGATAAAGTTTTAGTGGTCTGGCTAGAAGATCAAACCAGCCACAATGTTCCCTAATCCAGAACAAGGCCCTAACTCTCTAATTCTATGAAGGCCAGGAGAGCTGAATAAGCTATGGAAGAAAAGTTGGAAGCCAACAGAAGTTCACAAGTTTTTTTTTATTTATTTATTTATTTATTTATTTATTATTTATTTATTTATTTATGATAGTCACACAGAGAGAGAGAGAGGCAGAGACACAGGCAGAAGGAGAAGCAGGCTCCATGCACCGGGAGCCTGACGTGGGATTCGATCCTGGGTCTCCAGGATCGCGCCCTGGGCCAAAGGCAGGCACCAAACCGCTGCGCCACCCAGGGATCCCGAAGTTCACAAGTTTTAAGAAAGAAGTCCTTTCCATAATATTAAACTGAAAGGTGAAGTAGAAAGTGCTGATGTAGAAGCTGCAGCAAATTATCTAGAAGATCTAGCTAAGATAGTTAATGAAAGTGGATACAATAGACAAGGTTTCAATGTAGATGGACAAAGTCTTCTGTTGGAAGAAGATGCCATCTAGGGCTTTCATAACTACAGAGGAAAAGTCAGTGCCTCGCTTCAGAGTTTGGAAGGACAGACTGATTTGTTAGGAGAGAAGGCAGCTGATTAGTTTAAATGGAAACCAGTGCTCATTTGCCATTCCAAAAATTCTAGAACCCTTGGGAATTAGGCTAAATCAACTCTGTCTGTGCTCTATAGGAGAATAGCAAAGCCTGAGTGATAGCACATCTGTTTTACAACATGGTTTACTGAGTATTTTAAGCCAACTGTTGAGACTTACTGCTCAGAAAAAAGTATCCCTTTCGTATTACTGCTCATTGATAGTGTACTTGGTCACCCAAGAGTTCTAATGGAGATGTGCAGCAAGATTAATGTTGTTTTCATGCCTGCCAACACAACATCCATTCTGCAGCTCATAGATCAAGGAGTCATTTTGAGTTTTAAGCCTATTTAAGAAGTACATGGATAGTGATAGTGATTCCTCTGAAGGATCTGGGCAAAGTAAATTGAAAACCTTCTGGAAAGGAATCACCATTCTAGATGCTATTAAGAACCTTCATGAGTCATAGGAAGAGGTCAAAATATCAACAGACATTTGGAAGGAGTTTAATCAAGCCCTCATGGCTGACTTTGAGGGATTCCAGACTTCAGTGGAGGAAGTAACTGCAGATATGGTAGAAATAGCAAAAGAGCTAGAATTAGAAGAGGAGCCTAAAGATGGGACTGATTTGCTGCAATCATGGTGAAATATGAATAGATGAAGAGTTGCTTCTTAAAGAAACTGATTTCTTGAGATTGACTCTATTCCTGGTGAAGATACATGAAGATTGTTGAAATGGTAACAAAGAATTTAGAATATCACATAAACTTAGTTGATAAAGCAGTAGTAGAAGGGTTTGAGAAGATGGACTCCAGTTTTGAAAGAAGTTGCTGTAGGTAAAATGCTATCAAACAGCATCACTAGCTACAGAGAAATTGTTTGTGAAAGGAAGAATCAATTGATGTGGCAAACTGCATTGTTGTCTTAGTTGAGGAAATTGCCACAGCCCTTCCACCCTTCAGCAGCTACCGAGTGAGCAGCCATCAACATTGAGGCAAGACCCTCCCCACCAGCAAAAAGATTATGATTTGCTGAGAGCTCAGATGATGGTTAGCATTATTTAGCAATAAAATATTTTAAAATTAAGATATGTAGATTTGTGTAGACATATGCTATTGCATATTTAATAGACTCCACAGTGTAGTATAAACATAACTTTTATATGCATTGGGAAGCCAGAAATTCATTGGACTCTATTGCAATATTTGCTTTATTGTGGTGGTCACTCACAGCAATGTTTTTAGTCATCAGAGGCAGCCCTGCGCATTGGGTTAGACCCGGAGCCCTGCAGTAGGCTCCTGTCCTGCATCTCTACTTACTAGTCGTACAACCTTAGGCAAGTCAACCTGTTTTATCCTATCTAAAGTGGGGCCATTAGCAGCAGACCTCCTACTGTCACTGTGAAGACTCTATTAGATAATAGATAAAGCATTTATTTATTTTTTATTTTTTAAAGCATTTATTAATGGGGCTTAGCACATATCTGTAAATGATGGAGGTGGTGATGGTTATAACTAATACTTACACACTCCTGTATACATTTCCATTGAGGCCTAACAAGTTGCCATGAATTTAAGCAGCTTAAAACAGCACACTTCATTTCATCAGGGTTTCTGTGAGTCAGAAATCTGGGCATAAGTTAGCTGTGTCCACTGCTTCGTGATTTCTCACAAGACCTCAAGATGTTAGACAGTGCTATGTCTCATCTGAAGGATCAGTTGGAAAAGATCCACTTCCCAGCTTGCTTACATACTTGTTGGCAGGATTCCATTCCTTTTTGGCTATTGAGTTAGGCCCTCAAATTCCTAGCTCACTTTTGGCCAGATGTGAGGCTGTCCTCAGTTCTTAGCCACATGGACCTCTCCATCATGGCTGTTTACTTCATCAAAATGTGCAAACCAAGAACGCGATAGAGTCTCCTAGCAAGATGGACATTCCAATCTTCCATAACAGCAATCATGGAAGTAACATCCCATCCCCTATTTATTGGCTAGAGGCAAATCACAGGTCCTGCCTACATTCAGAGGGGGATTAACAAGTGTGTGAACACCAGGAGATATTATTCAGGTTCAGTAGGGATCATTGGGTTCCATCTTAGACTCTGTCTGCCACAACCTCTGAGATACTATTTTTCAGTGGTGGCAGCCTCAGCTCTAAGAGGTTTAAGTAATTCACCCAAGGTCACAGAGCACCTGGCTGGTACCAGGACTTAATTGCAGTGTTTGGCTCCAGAGACCTCGCTCTTATAGAGATCTTCTGTGTCCCCTACTTATGCCAACTTTTGCACAGAGGAGAGCTTATTTCCTGGAGTTCAGCTGTACAGTACAGTGCAAAATTAGCAGTGTGATCGGGTCTGTTTTGCAGAGTTCATTAGTGACTGCTGTTACAAAGCAGATTTATGGGTGATTTTATTTTATGCATTGTTAATTTTGAAAATGTTAATCTGAAATTGCTACAGTATTTCAATTAATTTGGATGATTAAAACTTAGCACCAGAAGAATCTCTAGCAGAAGATAAGGCAGCTAATTAGAGGTTCTGAAACAAACAACTGTAGACACTGGCACTGAAACATGCTGGGTGGAACTCACTCTCCTTAACAGTTTTGAAATGGAAAGAATAATTTCTGGCAGTCTCAATATTAAACTTGAGCACAGTTGACTTTTTTTAAAAAGCCATTTTAAGGAGTTGATTATTTAAATGAATGTAGAACTTTTCAGTATCATGCATTTCTGGAAAACTGCCATTACATTATTTTGGAGTATTGTCTTTTGGATAATTGTAGTTGATGACAGAAATACAATAGGCATTTGTTGCCAAGGTGTTTTCCATGTCATGTATGATGTTTCCTGGTTTTTACATATGTTTCAATTTTTTTTCCTGCATTTAAAGGTGAGACAGCATGAATTTAAAAAAAGAACACTGATCTTCATAGAGTTTTGCATTTCGAAGACTTAGTTCTCAAAATTTCAGAAAATATAGGGAAGTATAGAAAAGTTTCCTAGACAAATTGCCTATAATTCTGTCACTCAGATAATCACCTTTATGTTGTTATTTTGTTGTACCTTTCTCCTAGTACTTTTTTTTTTTGTGGCCATAAATGGCCTATATTTCCAATTCAATATTCTGCTTTTATCACTTAACTTTGTCTCATGAGCATATTTGTTTATTCGCTTATTCATTCAACCACTTGATAAGTATGCAGGCACAATGTTAAATTTACAAGGATGAATAAGAGGTGTTTTCTCTAATGCAGCCAAAAAAAGTGTCATGGAGCCAAAGGTAAGATTTGAGATCAGGGTAATACAGGGGCTATGCTTAAAGGGGGCACATATTTTAGGTATGTGGACATCCAAAAATGATGTCTAAACTGAAAGGATATGAATAGGGGATTGGCAGACTATGAATGGAGACAGGAAGGCTGCAGGATGAAGCAACAGTTCCAGCAAAGGCACTGGGTTGGAAAAAAGTATAGAAGGGCTTGGGTTTGAGAGAGAGAGCTGTGTATGATGAGCAGAGTGAGCCTTTCAACTAGTGGATATAGTCTTCTGAGACTGGTTTAAAAGATCGTGCTAGCCATACTGTGAAGGGTATAATGAATCATTACACAGTCTTAAAAAAAAATCAGGTGGTTTTAGTTATTCCTTGTTGGACAATAGTCTTTTTAATTTCATTATTATAAATACTATTTGAAGATCTTCATGAATATATTTGTTCAAATGGCTGATTATTATTTAAGAATGGAGTCATAAAAGTAGAACTTCTGGATCAAGACTTATGAATTATTGCACCCAGAATATATATATTTCCAAATTGTCTTTTAGAAGTTTTACGTTGAATGATATCCCCACCATTTCTGACATACAAGACCAACTCTTACCCTATGCAGGAATAGGATATTACTATTTATATAAGAGTAGTTCATATCCTAGTATGAACTTCATTATTAGTGATATAGATCCTTTTTAATGTTTATTGGCTATCTGTATTGTTCTGTGAATTATCTGTTTATACCTTATCCATTTTTCTATTCAGGATATATTGCTTTTGTAAATTATTTGTAGGATTCTATCTGTCTTTATTAATGATATCAATCTTATATATTTATCCAAAAATTTTTCCAGTTTATTTGCTTCTATATAAAGTTTTGCATTTCCATGTGGTTAAAATTATTGATACTTAACGGACTTTTTTTTTTATACTTATGGACTTATTTTTGCTGCTTTTGTGCTCAGAAAGTTCTCCCCTTCTGAATTCTGTTAAATACTTCTAGTCTTATTGTTTAATTCATGTAGCATTTAACCCATGCCATTTAACCTATTTTTATTTAAGCAACAGATGAAATTTCTGTGGGCGGTTCCAAAATGAACATCAAAATATTTTAAGGATTTATAGTAGTAGACAAAATTTAAATTTACCTGTTCTGTATGTTGTTTAGCAACCATATTACATTGTTTACTTTTCATTTTGTGCTTTATCATATAGATATCTGGCTCAAATAATAAGTTATCTTGTGAAAAATATGTCACAATACATTCTCTGTCTAGATAGTAAGGGGATAGATAGTATGTGAAACAAATACAAGTAGGTAATACTGAGATAATCAGGCTTTTTTGTTTTTAAACTATGACAAACTCGGGTGACCTCTCCCCATCCTTTCTGGGAGCAGGAGGAAAAAAATATTTTGTGTTTTGTTTGAGTTCAGAGTATCTGCCACCTAACATTGCTCTCTTTTCCCTTGTAAATATACGTCCTTCTTAGTTTTACAGATCTCTTGTCATATTAACTTACACAGCTGCTCCTTGGCCTGAGACTATGCTTATTATTTTAAAAGTCTTTTAGTTTTCATAATTTTTCCTAAAGTAATGAAAAATTCAACTTCTACTGTATTTGAAAGATACTGTAAATATTCCTCATTTTAAAACTGTGTGGAAATTCTCTATTTTAGAACTCTAATTTAGAAAGTTTTATATGTTGACATGAAAACATTAGGTGTTTAAGAAATAGTCTTTCTTGAGGAATCCAGCTGTAACCAAATAGAGTAACGACTTTGGTTTCCTACCTGACATATTGCTTCTGATGATTTATTCAGGGAACATGCATCTGGATGTCCAGATACCAACAATTTTGCTTGTAATTTCCTACTCTTTTCAAATGGCCCAAAGGAATCATGTGATGCCTTCAAGTCAGGACAGAACTTTCCTTTTTGGGATGGAGAATTCTTAGTGCAGTTTGTTTGGGGCACATTGGCAGATTAAATGGATGAGAATAAAAATATTGATGTATTTCTCCATTACCACCCCCTGTTATATTGTTGATATTATAGCTTTTAACTCCTAAAGGAAGAAACTTGCCGTTTAAAAAATGTAATGCTGTGCTTTGGGGATCCCATTTTTAAAAAGTTAAATATCTTCCATTTAAATCCAAGCAGTATCCAAGAACAGAATCTGGCCAATGGTTTTGAAAATATGAAATGGCACCACCTTCTTGGAATCTCAGAATGTTCAAGGATGTTTTTTTCTAGCAAAACAGGAAGAAATTGGAAAAAAGCATATGGACTCGCGTTGAGCATATGAGATATTTTCAACTTGAATCGGCACTTTACTCATATTTGTAGTGTGACTTAAAATTAATTTTGGTGAAGCATTTAGATTTGAGAAAGAGGGAAAAAAATCTCTATCTGGAGCTAAATCAACATTTGTGGCATCTCATTAATCACTGCCTTATGTAACCACTTTTCCCACCTAAAGAGAAGCTACTGGGATGAGAAAAGTTTATGATACTAATGCCAAGTGCAGATCTTCCCTCTCCAAAAAGGAGTTCATTAATCATCATCGAAGCACAAGAACAAACATACTTCTTGTCTCTTGCCAATTTTTTTTCAATAACATTTCTGAAAGGCAAAAAAAAAAAAAAAAAACCCTCATCTTCCTATTTTTTATCTTTATTTGAAAGGATTTTAATTTGGCTGTTATTTAATTTATGATGATGTTATGTAAATGTAACATGCTCTGAGAGTGCGCATTCATGGTATTTAGCAATATAGGGTATTGATTGAGTTCAGACCCCTGAATCAGGGAAATCTGGATGCAGATTGCTGGCTTTCTTACCTTCCTGCCTATGTGGTTACCCTAACATGTAAAACTCTGACGCCTCAGTGCTTGACACAGGGTAATTGGCCAATAAGTGGCAGTGACAGAAATTCTTACTCTCACTAGTAGGAAGGGGCCAGAAGTTTGAGAACATGGCTTTTAATCCAGACTTCTGTGTAAATCTTTGGGCAAGTTAATAGCTTCAGTTTTCTCATCTGTAGTGGAAATAGTCACCTTACCTACAGCACAGGATTACCTATAGCACCAAAGAGATAGTGCCCTGATCAAGATAGAAAATATCCTAGTCATGATGTACAAACCCATATAATACAATAAAAATTAAAAATAAGTGCCAAGTTGTAAAATCTTCATATTTTGCCATATATCTTAGCCTCACAGTGTTAAGAGTTATGTGCTTGATTAGGAGTTTTTGATGGAATTTTAGGGTCAGCCATGCAATTATTACATGCTCTATATAGTTTTTTTAATAAATTTACCATTTACTGGAAATTTTACTGCTCCTTTTTTGTAACTTAACTGTGTCTTTACATGTGTTTTCCTGTCTCCAAATTTTAAAATATTCCTACAAATCAGAAAAATCAATGAATATTACAACACCTAAGCCAATCGATGAAAGCAATGCCAATCAAAAATTAAAAAAAAAAAAAGGAATCATAGGCTGCATGTGAGAAAACAGATGCATAAATTCAAACAATCATAAATAGGAAAAAAAATCCTGATGTGCAAGTAAAGGTGGCTTCTCTCAGCTTTGTTCTGTTTTGTTTATGTAGTCTGTTGGCTACGAAGTATTAGTGATAAGAAAGGGTCTCTGGTGAAATTTTCAGGTGCCTTGGAAAAGTGTTGATTTTTTTACTTGTCCTTACTAGAAGACATGCCCTTTCTTGTTCATTTCTTTGGCCCCAGTTAAAAGCATCATTAAAAACCAAAAGAAAAACAAAAAGTTCTAAAGCTGTTGCTGAAGATGCAGTTGTGAGGCTTTGGAAGATCACAGGAGACAGGCTAAGGTAGTGTCCATCAACAAAGCAGGTACTTCTTTTTGTCCTCCCTAAATCAGTAAAGGATAAAGAGGAGATCATATGGACATGTAGCAAGGCTTGGTTCATTTTTAAAGTCAAAACAGTTGGGAAAGAAGAGTTTGAACAGAGTAGAACAGCAGGAGGTTTCTGTAAAGGTGAAGTAGAATTAAAGGGTAGGCAAGAATTATTTTGTCTTCAGTTTTAAAGAACACTGGCCTAACCCATCTGTCTCTTTCCTGTGTTGTTCTTGACCTTCTTATCAGCTCTTGACTTTCTCTGTTGGGACTTTTCCTTGCATAGTCAGCATGGACTCCATCAGAGATCTTGAGCCTCACACCCTTATTGCAAAACAGTTGAGATTTCAACAAAACGTGTTCTGCTAAGAGCTTGGGAACTAACTGTTACAGGATGCTTCTGTAATAAGACACTGGCCACTAAATTCAGTGTACTGTGTACGAGTCCCATTGTAGGATTCACTTAAAAATATCACCCAAAGTTAATATTAAGTCTTAGAAATTCCTGCTGAATTGTTTACATTTCTTTGGCAATAAATCTTTTCTTTAAAAAAGATTATGGGCAGCCCTGGTGGTGCAGTGGTTTAGTGCTGCCTGCAGCCCAGGGTGTGATCCTGGAGACCCGGGATCGAGTCCCACATCGGGCTCCCTGCATGGGGCCTGCTTCTCCCTCTGCCTGTGTCTCTGCCTCTCTGTCTCTCGCTCTGTGTCTCTCATGAATAAATAAAAAATCTAAAAATCTTTAAAAAAAATAAAAAAGATTATATTTATTTATTCATGAGAGAAATAGAGAGGCAGAGACGCACACAGGGAGAAGCAGGTTCCATGCAGGGAGCCCGATGTGGGACTCAATCTTGAGACTGGGATCACACCCTGAGCCAAAGGCAGACGCTCAACCACTGAGCCAGCGAGGCATCCAAACAATAAATCTTTTCTAGAATTGTTACTTTATTCCTTTCCAATCTGCACATAGACCCCTGGACCTTGCTCTAAGTTTTTCCTTCTCTCACTACAATGAGGGAAAAGGTGATGGTTTGCTTATCCATCATGCTACAAGTTTCATTGTGTGCTACAACTTTAAATTCTTAGATGTGATTTATAGGTTCATCAGCACGTTGGTGAAGTAACCATGGGACGAATGTTAGAGTGTTATTTATTCATATACCAGAACTTTTGTATACTTTATTTTTAATTCTCAGAACAAAACATGTGGAGGAGATACTGTGCTTGTTTTACAGATGAGGAAGCTGCCCTGAGAGGTTGTCCAATTTCACTTAAAAATTTTACGTATTTTGTATAAAATACAGTAAAAATTGTATATATATGTTTCCATAACTAGTAAAAAGCATTAGATGTTTTTAAGTCACTTAGGAGTCTTGCCTGGGGGTGGGGGGGCTTATTTACTAAACCAGTGTATTTTATCAAGAGATTTATGTTGTAGCCAGGGTGGTCTCAGGCATGGATCATGCCAGATGCCCAGGAGAGGGATGAAGTGAACTGAGGTGGGCTACAGGGAAATAATTCTGGTCAGAATAAAGAAGGATAAGCATTCTTGATTACTAATCTTAGGAGGGAGAAATGTGACCTTGTTGTCAGGGCTTCAGAGCCGGGGGTTGGGGGAGAATTGCTACTGCATGAATGAATGTCGGCATCCTAGGTGAGAGAGGACTACTCAAGGTGTTTGGACAGCCCAACAAGGGCTTTTCTGAAGGGCCTCAGAAGCGTAGAGAGGGGCAGAGAGGCACAGAGATGGCCCTTCAGGTCCCTGCCCACGTTGGGTCACTGCAGTTCCAGGAAAGAAAGGAAGCTCATTTCCTAGATTGTAGATCTTTCGTTAATGTCTTTGCTGTGATTGTAATATAATTACGTAATAAAATCATAGCAAAATATTAGGAAATGACCCCAAACAAATGTAATAAATGTTGCTTCTGTTCACTCTTTATAAATACTGTCTTTTTCTATAATATCTTTATTAGGATTTGTGTAGAAAACAGGGTTTGAGCATGATTTTTTTTTAAAGATTTTATTTATTTATTCATGAGAGACACAGAGAGAGGCAGAGACACAGGCAAAGGGAGAAGCAGGCTCCGTGCAGGGAGCCCGGCGTGGGACTTGATCCCAGGACTCCAGGATCACACCCTGGGCCAAAGGCAGACACTAAACCGCTGCGCCACCCAGGGATCCCTGAGCATGATTTTGGCATCTTAAATAATTTATAGAGGTTGATTATGTTAATCCATCTTGTTGGTCATGTCTGTGTGGATATAATCCTAACATAAACTATCATTAGTCAGGGGTCTCAATCCTCAATTGTAGTAGTATTCCTTATAATAAATCTTTTGACACTATTTTATGTGAAAATTGCGTCTATCTTCCAGGCTGACGTGGAGACCTTGTTGGATTTTATTTCCTTCATTGTTGCCCCATAACAGACATAATCTTAAGTGCAGTGTGTGGGAGGCCAGACAATATAAGTGGTTAAAAAATTAGGCATTGTTGTTGACATTGTCTGACTCATTGAGTAGCTCTGCCACTTGGAGTTGCACCCTTCGGAAGCTCGCCCACCTCTCTTGCCTCAGTCTCCCTTCTGTTGAATAGAGGTAATATTGGTATCTACCTTCCAGAACTGCTGTAGATTAACTGAAAATGATGTATTTGTAGAGGATTAGCATGGTGTCTGGCTCTTTCTGGGCACTTAATAAATGATTGCTATTGTCATCACAACCATCTTCAGGATCCTGGGTCCAGGCAGGTGTGGCAGGCAAGCTGAAACCTGTAGAGCTGAAACCTCTAGACTCCTGAGGCCAGTGGCAATGCTGTGCTCGTGTTTGTTCTGCTTTTAAGCATCTTGTCCCATTACAGCAGAGGCATCGGCACAAGCTGCTAGCCCCCACGTGTCTTGCTTATAATGCTTTGGTGAAAATGTGCATGAATTCCAGAGCGAGGCTGCCTGGAATTCAATACAGATTCCACTGTTTGCCAGCTCTGTGACCTTACTCAGGTCACTCAACCCTTCTGTGTTTTAACTTTATCTTCTTTAAAATGAGGATTATATGAAGACTCACTTCATGGAATTCTTATGAAGCTTAAATGAATCCATATACATTAAAGTCTTAGAGCAGAGCCTGGCACATGATAAGTGCTATGTGTTAGCCAGTATTACTTTTTTTAAGTAAAAATCTTTTTGATTCTTTTGAGGTGATTGTAGAAGTGCATTTTACATAGAGGTAATTGTAATATTTAAAGCACGTATTTTAATATTTAAAGAGAGCTGACAGTGTGCTGGGCAGTTAGTGCACCATTTTTAGGGTAAGAAGCCAGGTATGTATAGCTGGATTATTTCAGAGGACATGGGGCTCTTTACTAGCTGATTTTGTCAGAAGTTGACTCTTCTTTCCCCTCCCCTCTGGGACCCACTTGGCATCTTCTCTCCAGGGGAAATTGGTGATTTCTAAAAGCCTGGAGTCTCTACCCTGCAGTGTTCCCCAAGGCAATAAAACAAAGTCCCCAGCTACCTGCTTGTAAGAGAGAGCCAAGGAAAATCCTGGGGAGCACCTACGCATGAGTATTTCAGTGAATGATCTTGCTACCGAAGCACAGAAGATTGAGAAGTCAGGAGCCGTGGTAAACCACTGTGCTGCATCTTGAATGTATCCAGGCATGGTGGACTTTACCAGCCTCACATGTGGCCATCACAATCCTAGAGGCCCACACACCACTTTCCAAATTTTAGACACTGCCTTACTTCAGTTCATGTTGGGTCTATGCTTTTGAGAAATAAGGCATTAAATCTTCTCTCTACTCCCGTGAGAATAGGCACTTTCTGGCATTCCTGATGGCCAGCAGCCAGTTGTGTGACTTTAGTAAGTCATTTAACTTTATGAGCTTTATTTTACTCTTGAAAATTGGTGGGTTACATTTAGTTATTTTTAATGCGTATTCTTAATATACTAAGATTGTTCTTTGTAGCATGCAGAGGAAGGGTTAAGGTGAGGTGGTGGAAGGAAGAGGATGGTGTGGGGAGAAAGCATTGGCACAAAAGCCTGTTTTCCACAGGGCATGTGGTGCCACGTATAAATAGAATGACCTTAGGAGCTTTCTTCAGAAATACTCTTCCCCTTCTCTACTTTGATTTAGAGATAATATCTATTACGTTTTATTTTCGTATTTATGCATCACTAGCATGGGTATAAAGCAGATAGTAAAAGCTTCCAGGAACTTTTGGTTCTGTGAGTTTTCAGCAGGGAGGAATGTGGTAGATATGCAGCAAAACTTGACATGGATCTAGATTAGGTTGGAATATAGGGGTCCCAGTAGTGACCTGTAAGACTGGTTCTGCCCTCGGATGGCCATGTGTAATCAGGGTATATAAAATTAATTCAGCTCCTGCCCTTGATCTCATAATGTGGCTGGCCAGGAACAGATTTTTAGAAAGTGTATTTGTGAGCTCTTGTTATAAAGGTCTGTGCCTTAACCTCCCCTGCTAGACCCATAGCATCTTTAATGGTGGCATGTGGTCAATATCTTTAGAGTCCTCAGATAGTTTCAGTCAGGACCCCTTGCACAAAAGTGTTTAGTGGTTAAGCACCAAGGAGGATGGGTGCAATGGAAGTGGCTCACGCAATGGTGGGAGGAATATTTTACCACTGACATTAGAATTGTTGGTCCATGGTGATAAGAAAAATCAAACCAACTTCTAGTCCATTTTATTATTGTTTTAAAATACTCCCCAGACAATGTACTCCTTATTATCTGACCTGGTATGGACCACTCCCAATCCCCTAGCTTTCCCACATACACACCCCATGAGTATTTAGTAAATTATTCAACTAATTGACTATTATGATGGCCGCTGCTTCTCCTGCCTCTGATCCCAACTTCCTTTGCCTCCTCCATACTATCAGAAAAATTATTTACCTAAAGAAGAGCCTGGCCTCCCCTGCTTAAACTCCGGCCCATCATCAGAACCAGTGTACAGGGTATTAAATATATAAGGCCCCCCTAGATCTGTTCATACTAAACTTGTTCCTGCTATTCTTCTCTTCTGCCATAGCAGAAATCTGGTAATTCTCCACGTGCCTTGAATTCTTTCTTGCCTCTGTACCTTGGCTCATGCTCTTGCCTCTGGCCAAAATAACTTTACCCTACTTCTTTATCTGGTTAACTCCTATTCATCTTTCTATCATTAATCTCTCTAAACTCAGTTCAGTCATTCCCTCTTCCAAGAAGCCAATCTTATAGCACCTCCTATGTGGTGTGCTATATGAGTTCCTCTCCCAAGACAACAAAGCCATAGTATTTTTTTGTTTTCGTTTTTTGAAATGATCTGGATACATGTTTGCTTTCTAAAAATTTCCACAAGATCCTTAGTTAACAGCTGGAACCTCATCTTTTCCATACCTATGTCCATAGTAGTTGGAACATAGTAGGTACTCAGTAAATATGTATTGAACTGAATTGTAAGTCCAACTTTCTCAGAGGGAACATTGGTTTCTGGTGGGCAAATTCCCTAACTTCTAGGATAAGCTGATGTATACTTTTATATATGTATACACACATATATACATATGTACACATATATGTATGCATATATAAAATATATATATGCACACATATTTATGTTATGTGCACATACACACACGGAAGTTAAGAAGATGGTTTGCTATTGAGGCCAGCTGTCCAATTTTATTCAATGCTTGCTTTTCAAACTAATCTATATAAACCATGAAAAGCATTATATTTGAATATTGGTAATTCTACACTAACTGTTAATTTATTTTTCAGACCACAAGAACAATGAATAAAATATTCTAAGCCCACAGCCTTATAGAACACAGACATGTTTATAAAGTGATATTTTGATAGTTTTGCAAGAGTCTCCAAGTGAAAATCATTTGTCTCTAATATCAACCACTCAGAGCCAAATTGAAACAATAGGAGTTTCATTTAGGATCTATAATAGCGGCAGTAGAATATGACTGTAACACCATTTGCTGGAATTATAGAGGGGAATTTGCTGGTACAGAAAGGCAAGACAGTCAAATTTTTCAGCAGAGGTAAAATACTAGCAAACTCTTCATTTTGTAAATTGGCATTTTTTTGAAGCTTTGACCACTTTATTGGCAATTATCTTGAAGCATGTTGCATGTGATTCTGCTCATCACGTTCCTCTAACCTCAATATCTTGGCTGAAAGAGGAATTCATACAGTCATGTTTTTTGTTTTTTTTACTCTGCTTATTTTTCAATCCAAATTTACCTAGATTTCAAAAAAACAAACAAACAAAAAAAACCCAAATTTACCTAGATTTCAAAAATCTAGAGAGTTTAAGCTTTGAAAGGTAACAAAATATCCAGAGATATTTTTCAAAGCCCTTTCAATGCAGTATGATGCATGTTTATTTTGGTAAGAGTAATTATTTCCACCAGAAAGACTGAATTTAAAACAATGCATTTCTCAACTTTTTTATTATAAAAGTTTTTTGATAACCCAGATTCACCTAAGACTGTTGAACAATACAAAAGTTCATATATTAAAATTGAATTTTGAATGTTCACAAATAGCATATTTTAAAGTCATTGAATAAACTTTGCATTGGGTTTCCAAAGGATCCTAACTAACTGGAAGAACTGCAGTAATGCATATCTCAATTACAAATGTATTCCTTGGTTCATAGAATAGTTACCACAGATGTCTTTATTTTTTTATTTTTTTATTTTTTTATTTTATTTTTTTTTCACAGATGTCTTTAAAACACAAATTCCTCAGCATATTTAGAATGAGATTAGGTTTATAAAGAGCAATAATTGAAAAATCCAGGGAAACTGCAGCAAGAAGTTTCCTGGTAGCCTAGGAAGCAATGTGCACATCATTGCTGTAAATAGTGAGAGTCTCAGTATTGGGGAATTCTTGCTTTCTGATTGACATCTGCCCCATTCTGAAACTGCTTTTAACGGACAGTATTTTAAACAGTAGTTGTTTAGAGTTTGAAACTTTTACCTCCATTTCCTTGCTCATTACTTATATAACTAATAGGTCTTTTTCTACCCATTATAGGCACACACAGAATATGCTTCTGTTAGCATTTTTCTCTAAAGCATAGTATATCACAGAGCTTCCATTTGGTTAGTAAATGTTCTTGCTAAAACCTGGTCATATAACCTGTCAGTCTAGTTGGATTTGGGACTTAAGAAACCAAGACCAGTGGCCTTGAATAAATCTATTCAACTCTCAGTGCTTTTACTAAAGTAGGAAAGATAACTATTGGACCTCTGAAACATTGATCGTTGAGTAGCTTTTGGGCTCTATAAAGCTCTGAGATAAATAACTTAGGCCACAGCAACCTCACTTTCTCTACTTCATGCACATACTTTTTTCTTCCTATAGAAATTCTTTAAGGAAAAAGCCAAATTGAGCAGAATAAGAATCGAGAAGTTATTTTTCTGTGCATATTTTTGAGATACTCTAAACTTTGAGCCTTAACTATAACTTAAAAAAAATCATTGTTCTAAAATATGATTTTATTTGAAGAAGGGACTAGATGCATTCATAATGATAATTCATGGGAATATAAATTTGTTGATATCTCATAAAGTGAATTCAGCGCTGGAAAGAAACATACCAATTTATTTTTTTAAATGATATAATCACTTTAAATACAGTATTCTGGCTTTAAAATTTCAGGTCTATACCATGTAAGTAGTTATTCATGTTATTAATTAAAATTTCATTTGCTTTCACAGCTGTTTAATTTTTTGCTTACAGGCATATAATGACTTGAAAATCTAACCGATTACTATTCATTTAGGAGAGAAAAATACTCCCAACTAGTCTGGAGTGCCAACTCTATTTTTCTTGGCAGATACAGTTGGAGAAATTGGTTATTCCTGAGTTCCAGCATAGGTTAGGTATAGTCTAGGACTACAGTTGTCATGATCTGTGTTCTAAGGCTTTGTAGTCTAAAGCCATGCCTCAGTTGAAATGGAGAATTTGGCAATACATATATATGTACATACAAAATGGTCCCAGTTGTACAAGCAGAATTAGTCAAGAAATACTTAATTTTTTTTACTTAATTATTTTTAAAATTTATTTTTTAATGATGAACATTCATACAGACTTTCATGTATTCAACAGGCATTTAATTGAAAGACTGTTAGGTACCACTCACCATACTAAGACTAGATAGTGGAATAATTTGTGGTCTCTGACTTTGTGAAATTTATATTTAAGTGGGGAGAAAACATAATACACAATTTATATTCAGTCATTTCTGTAATAGTAATTCAAAAGGTAATGGCAAAAAACAAAAAAAACCCAAAAAAACAAAAACAAAAAAAGGTAATGGCAACAGTGAAAGAGGGAATGTCTGCCTGGGTAGGTTGGAAAGGGTTCTAGAGTTGGCACGTAGGAAAGACAGAGTGATCACAGAATGCTCTCAGAACTGGTAGGATCAGGGACAGAAACCTGGGTAGCTCAGTAGTTGAGTGTCTGCCTTCAACTCCGGGATCGAGTCCCACATCCGGCTCCCTGCATGGAGCCTGCTTCTCCCTCTGTCTGGGTCTCTGCCTCTCTCTCTCTGTCTCTCATGAATAAATAAATAAAATCTTAAAAAAAAAAAAACCTGGTGGGATATCAGCAGAGCCCTGCATTATGGGAGCACATGGGCTACTCAGCAGTGGAAGGTAGACTGCACTTTGGGTGCATAATAGGGAATGGCAAGGGCGGTGCAGCATGTGATACCCAGTGAAGGGAACTGGCAGAGGGAGCTCCAAGCAGCATTCTCCTGGCATGGGAAAGGGTCTTCCTAGAGGACAGCTTTTTCTTTGCACCAATTGCCATCTGCCTGCCAAGCTCACCCGAGTGCTGGGGGTGCTCATTCTAAGTCACAGAGACACAAAGTACCAACTAGAGGCGACCCTGGAGGGCTGGTGATGTAGGAGAGTACTGAGTTGTGCTTGGGTTTATGATCAGGACAAGGAGTTTGGGACTTTATTTTGTAGGCAACCAGGGTGTTAATGAGGATTTTGTTTAACAAGAACAAAAACATTGATTAAAGAATCTTATAAAAGAAACATGTGTTACTACCTATATAAAATTTAGAACATTTAGATAAGCAACAAGTTCTCATAATTTTGCAAACCTAATGTAATTACTGTTAACATGACGTGTCTTCACAGACTTTTTTCTCTGCTTCTGGGTACTTTTTTTTAAACATAAATGAGGTCTTATTGTATATACTATTTTGTAACATGCTTCCCCCCCCCCCCCAACAACTTATTTGAATATAATTCTGTATCTTTAAATAGTCTTCTATAACAATATTTTAAAATTTCAACTTGGTTATTCGGTGATAAAGATAAATCCTAGATTTAATTTAACCAATTTCCTATTGCTATTCATTTAGATTGTTTTTACTTTTTCCTTTTTTTGTTTTGTTTTGTTTTTACTTTTTTCATATCGCACACTGTATTGGAACGAATGTTTGAAAGATAATCCTAATTATGTTTTTGAAATTAACTTTTTTGTTGTTACTTAAAATTCCACAAATTTACTAAGAGTACTCTTTAAAGTCCCACTTCTTAAAAAAAAATAAAGTCCCACTTCTTATAGAAAAAAATTTTTATCCACATCGCATCATGAAACTACAGTCATGTTAGCAAACTTTTTTTTTTTCAAACTTTTTTTTAGTAGTACTGTTTTTCTTGTCTGAACCATTGATGAGATAATGTTTTCTTGCTTTGTGATTTCATAGCACTTGCAGTTTTTCTACCTAAAAACTCCTAATACTTTATTAGGAGTAAAACTCCTAATACTTTATTATATAACTGCCTGTATAATTTTCTTTTTCTCTGCCAGATTCCAAGTTATGTGAGGGCAAGGACACACCTAACTTGTTTATTACTTACATTCTGAGCACAAAGTCAGAATTTAGATTTTTTTTTTAAGTAATAAATACAGAGATAAATGGTTATCTTAGAAAAAGATGAACAAACAAGCTGAAATCCAACATACCAACAAATAAATGGTCTCCTAGGTCTCCTATGCTTTGTCACTAGAATGATGAGTTTCATAAGGGGGTGGGGAGGGGGGCTAGGATGTAAAGTGAGAACATTCCTGGTGTTTGAAAGGGACGCTGTAAAGCCACTGGTCATCATCATGGTGGCCTGATGTGTCTTTGTGTCTTTCTGTGAAGAGTTGGATGGATGTCTAGAAAAACTGACACATGAATTAATTTCTTTTCTGTTTACCTGTTTCAAAGCCAAGGGAGCTAACCCTTAAAATGCCTTCCCTTCTGTGATAATTAACATGAAAATAATTCTACAACTCACCCCAGTTAAAAAGAGATCTCCAAGTTGAGCACTTTGAAAGGGGTGTTCACCCCTTTGTGTGCTGTGATGTGAAGAAAAGCTCTGTGGAAAAGGGCTGCAAAGAAGGGAATTCCCCTTTCTAAGCATTGCAGAGTTTGACCTGCCTGAAACCAAGACAGAGTCAAGCTCGAGAAGATAGAACGTGGAGTGGGGAAATTCATGATAAATTAGGTTATCCACTGGAATACTTTGTAGATGCCTACGAATTTTAACTTCAGTTGTAGGAGGGTTTTTTCGTCTTATAGAGGGATGTTTTAGGAGCTTTCTTTTGTGTAGAGGTCAGGAAAAGAAAAACAATGTATTCCTTTTTAAATTTAGTGTTCTGGCTGTTTGTCCATTCAGATGGTAAAGACTGGCCATCAGAAAGATCCGGTTAACACTTCCCACTCTTGTTTTTTCTCATTAGAGGCTTCGTTGGTCAATAAATTTTACAGAAAACTCTTTGTATGTTTAAACTCATATGTGAAAAGAAACCCTTCAACAGAAAACAAAGACCAGGTAGTCCTGTGTCCCTAAGACCTAGCCATAGAAGCTGATCCATAGCTGCTTAGTAAGGATTTCCTTAACAAATATGATCAAACTGGGATAGATTCTGTAGATTCCCAGAATGTTATGTGAAAACAAAATATTTTTGTGTCTATGTACTTATATGTAGTTATATTTACATAAAAATGTAAGCGCTTCCTCAAGCAGCTGCATTGTCAATACTCCTGATAGAAGAAACTTCTGAATCCTAGGTGGTTTGGGGGAGGGGGGTTCTGTTGGGTTTTTTGTTTTTTGTGGGTTTTTTTTAAAGGGTGTTGTGAAAAGCTGGAATCTGTAGGATGCTTAGAAGTGTAAGTGGTTCTTTTTGATAGGAGCCTCTGTAGCCATTTCTTTACAAAAGTGAATTTCTTTGAATTCATCCAACTTATTTCCTATGTATAATTTTGCGAAGTAACAAATCAAAGCTTTTAATTTCTAGCTATATGTTTCATAATGGTTATTTTCTATATTTACATGTTAGTAACTTTATTGAGGCCATTTATTTGAAGAGGAATATGTTTTCCATTAAAAAGATATATGGAAGTATTTTGCCCGGTAGGAGAGTTGAGGCAAAATGACATTTAATGAAACACTTATATTCTCATATAAATTTTATGCCAAAAAGAGAACTAGGATCCTAACTTCAGCTTTTCTAGTTCTGTTTCCCCTGTGTGACTGTACTAGTAGCAGTTAGCGATTTCTATGGTGTGGTTGTATTAATAAACCTAACTAGTACTAATAAATACTAACGTTGCTGGATGTACATTTTCATTAGTACCTGTGAAGCTCCTAGAATATCAGTGAATAACAAGTATAAAAACTGTGCCTTAATTTTTAGCTCTTTCATGTTGATACTTAATACTTACACTTTCATCATAAGATGTGTTATATGAATAACGCAAAAAAAATTCCGTCACAATCTTTGCATTGAATCATGTATTTTGCTGTGCCTCCTGTAGCTGTGTGGAACTTCAGATGACCTCTATGGCAGTGTCATGCTGAGATCAAAAGTAATATGTTCAGGGTTATATGAACCACTGCGGTGTCTAAGAGAATATATTCCTAGAGGCAAGTCTCAGGACAAAATGTCAAGAAGGATTAAGTTTCTGCGTATAACAATTCTTTCTTGGCCACCCTCTTCTGTAACACTCATTATTACCTGAGAGAGCCAGAGAGGGAAAGTACAGAGGACATAGGTCATGAAATTTGAAATTCTGCTTTAAAAAAAAAAAAAGATTTTTATTTTTAGGCCATGACTTTATAGATGTGATTTTGCTCATAAATGTCACCTTTGTACCATATTGACCTCACCTTTGTTAGATGGTTTTGTTTCATAAACTGAAGTCTTACTTTACTTATTCAAGGAATAGAAATGATGGTCTTTCCTGAGAAGTGTATGATAGGTTATGCTGAGGCTGAGGTCAGGCTTGTGCGCAGGAGTGATGGGGACTCGTTTTCCTCTCTCTGGAGACCCTTACTGAGAGCATTATTGAAGGACTGGCACGGGTTAGCCAGAGACACAGCAGAAAAGGCATTTCAGCCAGCACAGGGAGCTAGACTAATTCCTATATTATAGGAACTCCCATTTGTTAAAGAGCTCAGCACTTGCTTTTGCATTCATTGCCTGTCATTCAACAAATCCAGACATCATCAAATGATGAAGATCTAAATAAAGGTTCAAACCAGCAGCAGCACTATTTCAGTGCATACCAAGTTGTGTTTGCTAATTCACAGTCACTGAAAATACAGCTTATTCTGTGTTCCTTATAGCATTCATGATAATGCAGGATAAACTACTTATTAAAGTCATTTAAAACTCTTCAGAGTAGTACATCATTAGATAAAGAAGCTTTAGATAAAAGTTAAAAATACATCTGGAAAACATTTCAAGCATACCAAAAATCATATGATAGATGCAGATATGCTTACTATTAAGAATAGTCAAAGGTGAAAGATTTATGCAATCTGAGGAAACGTGTAAATAGATGGTAACATTTTGCTGTTAGGACCTGTTCAAAAAGCTCCTATTTCCAATGCTTACTGTTATTGATTTACAGTATTTTGCCAAAATAGAGGGTGTAGATTGCCATTTCATTGTTTTAATATCTCTCTCCAAAATAACTACCTGACAATGAGCATCTTTTCACATCTGTTAAGATTCATTCAGTTTTTCTTGTGTTTACTTAGCTATCCGTATTCATTTCACATTTTTCCATTGGGCTGTTTATATCTTCTGATTTTTAGGAGTCCTTTATATATTTGAGATACTGATCCTTTGGTTCTCTCTATTGTATGCATCTGCTTTTTTAATAGTTTCTTTTTCAGAGTTTTAAATTTTAATGGGGACAAATTTATTGATCTCTATTTTTATTATGTGCTTTTTGTTTCTTGTGTAAGAAGTCCTTCTCTACTTAATACCATAAGGATGGTTAAATATAGTGTCTTCTAAAAGCTTTACAGTTTTGCTATTTACATTGCATCTTCATTTCATATGAATGCATATGTGACTTGTTCTAGGCTCTCTTATCTGTTCCATTGGCCTATTTCTCTATCCCAACTCTAATACCACACAGTTTTAATTACTATATTTTTTCGTAACTACATTGAAATTGAAGTATTGTGTGTGGAGATTATCAGATATACTAAATATAAATATTTATATAAATATAAATATTTTCTTATTTTTTGCAACATTATGAGGCATAGGAACACTGGACTTAAGTTTCTTATGCAAACTAGTAATGTAAATAATTTGTTACAGAAAAATGGTTACATAGACCCAGTTAAGGGCCAACCATCCATTGACTTATATCATGTGGCAGGCAGCATGCTAAATGCTTCATACATAATCATCTCACAAAAACCTTACTAGCATGTTAATATATCCATTTTCCAGACATTGGAATGAAGTGTTAATAGTGTTCAGCCTTAGACCTGTTTGACACAAAGCTTGTTGTCTTGTGGGCTCCTCTCCATAGTTTAATCTCCCACACAAAAAGAACAGGACTGTCTTCAACCTGGATGACTTCACAGTATTGGTGACTCAAGCAAACCTGAGCCGCCTCAATTCATCTGACATTGACTTGCATCTCCAGTGACCTCTGTTCCTTCCTTCTCCATTTCAGCCATACATCCCCACTCAGAATTATTCCATTTCTGAAACATTAAATTCAAGTATCTAATTCTCTCACCCCAATCTTAGAAGCCTCCTGCTCCTTGACCCCTCTGATACCTTTTTATTCATCAATCCCCTCCTGTGTTTGCTCCCTTGACTAATCAGCTTAATTTCCATGGTCCAACATGTGAGACCATCTTCTGCCTATGTTTGAGTCAATCTGTCCTTACTCATCTAGGTGGATTGCAGAGTCCTGCTGAAGAACTCTGGACAAGCACATTCAAGCACAAATATTTGTGCCTTTTCAAATATGGAGAGATTTATATATTATCCTATATCTGACTGATGCCTACTTATACTTCAGCTTAAGTTTAGAGAGTCTGTTTCTCCCTGAAGTCTTCTCTGAGCTTCCTGGTTTAGGTGCTTCTGCTGAGCACTTCCATAGCAACATGTCTGTCACAACCACAGCAACGTCCAACCGGTAAAAGTGTATACATCCTTCTCTGTCCCTACAAGATGCTGAGTACTTTATGGGAAGGGACTTTATTTCTTACTCATTATTGCATCCCTAATACTTCTCATATTTCATGACTAAATGACAATGCACAATAAGTTAAGGAACCAACCAAACTTCTAGATGAATATGTTTTAAACATCCATAGACTCCAGAATAACGTATTCATAGGAAAGTATTTCAAAACATTTTCAAACTTATTTTCTCAGTGTTGTGCAAAAATCATGATATTTGGTCTTGGTAAAATGTTATTAAAACAGAAGTACATTCTATAAGGATCTTTCTGTTTAGCAGATAGGAAAAGAGAAAGCAATTTGAAGAACAATGGAAAGCTTGATATATCTGGTATACCAGAAGTAGTTTATGAGTTTATCTGTTTGAGGGAATAGCCCCTACAGAAGTCTTAGAATTTGTTATAATATACTATTTCTGTTGCTTACATGGACACTGGATTTTTTAACTTTGTGTTTACTATGACCTCTTGGATGTTTAATTAACCTTGATGACTAAAAAGCAGAAGTTATTGCCATAAGATATTTCTTAGTGGTTAAATCAAAGTGCTTTTAGGAACAAAGATCATAAATTGTTAAATCCTTGAAGATAATTAGCAATATTATTTTTCACATATTTATTTTTATTTAAATTTTCTTAGCTAACATACAGGATAATATTGATTTATGGAGTAGAATTCAGTGACTCATCACTTATATACAACATACAGTGCTCCTCACAAGTGCCTCTTTAATGCCCATCACCCATGTATGTAGCCCATCCCCCATCTACCTCTCTCCATCAACCCTCAGTTTATTCTTTAAGAATTGTTTATGGTTTGTTTCCCTCTCCTTTTTTCTTCTGCCCCTTCCCATATGTTCATCTATTTTCTTTCTTAAATTCCATATGAGTGAGATCATATGGTATTTGTCTTTCTCCAACTGACTTATTTTACTTAGCATAATACACTTTACTTCCATCCACATTGTTGCAAATGGCCAGATTTCATGCTTTTTGATGGCTCAGTAATATTCCATACAAATGGAATTATATATACTCCAAATATATATATTTCAAAATATATTTTATTTATACACACACACATACACATGTTTAACTACGTGCCAAGCACTGTTAGGACCTGTTCAAAAGGACTGTGCTTGGGATCAATAAAATAAAGATGAATGATTTAGACAGTGTCTACTCTAAAGACAAAAAAAATTACTTTGGGATTTTGTAATGAATAAAATATATTTTTCTACATAGAGATAAAAGATTTTTACAGAAAAAAATAGGAACTCTCTTGTCACAAATTCTACTCCCTAGCTTCAAAGGGCAAACTAGGATATCCTTACTGTTGGAACCTGAAAGCAAATACCATAACTAGGTTTTTCAAAAGAGCTTTAGCTCCCAAGGAGATGGAAATGGAGGCTCAATAAATGTTTATTGAGTTTATTGAACAGAATTACTGATTAATGTTGCTCCAGAGATCCAATGCCCATATACACATTTCTTTTCTTCATAGGTTTATACCTGCTTTTTGCCATAGTTGAGCTCAATCAGACCTCTTTGCTCTATAATTTTAGGTACTCAGTGCATGTATTTTGAAATAATTATTTTGGCTCATATTAGGTTCACCCACAGAAAATTGCCTTTTGTACCTCAAAAACATTCAACAGTAGTCAGTTCCTATGGTTCAATTGAGGACATGTCACACTTCTATGACAATATGAACACTGAGATAATGGCAAGGAAAGAGAAATTTTGTTCATTGTCTGGAGGATTTTGTCTTAAGGAGTGATAAACACAAGTGAAATGATCAGACTCTGCCCAAGAACTGAGGAGGAGGTCATTTTTAGGGTCAGCCATTTTTCATGGTGTATAAAGTTAGTGAGAAATCAGTGGTTTGGTTTTAGAATTAAGTGTCTTATTAGCAGATTATATGTGTATATCAGGTGTTTTAGTAAACTTGTAATTGCATGTGAACTTTGTGTTGTCACTGGTAGATTGAGAAGGAAGGTAGAACTAAAAGTTCTATTTTAGTATGTTTTCTGCGCATCATCCTTTTTTAACCAGTATGACTGCCTTCTACATGATTCATAACTTCTTGGCACAATTTCTTAGTATTTTAACATTTGTAGTTTTCTTTGTAGTTCACATTCTACATTTTAATAATTACTACTCTTATATTTTTTATTATATCCTTAGGATGTGGGTTCCATTTCATTTTATTATTTTTCAAATGATTGGAAGCAAATCTATGTCTAACTATTTAAATAGCTTATTATGCTAAACTTGAGCAAGTTGAAACCGTAACATAATTCTAATACATTAGGTTGATGAAAGAAGCTTTTTGTTTAAAAAAAAAAAAAGGAAGCTAAAAATTCAAAAAGAGACTAACTTTAAGGAAAGTAAGAACAGGGCAGGGGGTGCGATGGGAGTGGGAAGAACCAGGCAGAGAATAGTTCTGAATTGATAGGAGAAAGAAAAAAAAAAGAATATTTGAAAGGGCAAAGTACACACACACACACACACACTCAATCCCTAGAGTCAGTTTATTCTACCTACATTTCCTAATATCTTAAAGATGATAAAGGACAAAAGCTTATAGGCCAATATCTTAGGTTTTTAGTATTCCCAATCAATTTATAGGAAGGAGATAAAATATATGCTCACAGCATGATAATCCCAAGGTTGTAGAGGTTTTGAAATGAAATCTCTTAACTTCCTGTAATAATTTGAAAGATCTGTTGTTTACTAGCATTTCCATTGGAATATTTTGAATCTGATTCTTTCCCAGCTTAATGGTGATTTATCATTAAGATCTGACACACTCATGTATAACCTTTCCATAACCATCCCTTATCTTTCCTAGTCAATGCAGGATTACACCCTTACTAGGTGATAGTTTGGTGTGGTAGATTTGTGGGAAATATACATAGTTTCATATGTAAATGAAAATGTTTGACTAAATTATCCTAAGAACATTCTTTGATAGAGTCACTAGTCATGCTAGTGTGCAGTGTTTCCGTTGTCAGAACACTGTTATTTCAAAAGAATACACAACATAGAGTGGTTTCTGTTGTCATTCCCATCTTTACCATAGATAGTGTTAGGAAGGAATGTTCCTGAGAAGGGGATTGTGTTTTCAGTGTGTGTATATTCTAACAGAAATATGTTGGTTGTTGATCTTTGGCCCCAGTGAAAAGGAATATAAACTTAAATTTTACTACATTCAAATGAAGATACACAGCCAGCCTCCTCCTATGAAATATCACTGATTTTAAGTAATAGTTATTCATTCATTTTATTTCAAACTGATACCTTTATATACTCCGTCTGGTCACATATAAACTTATAGGATCGTAACTAAGTGGTATCTGACTTGAATTACTTTTTCATTTCAGCAAAAGTTTAAGGAGGAAAAAACAAATCAAGGTAAACAACAGGAGAGAGACTAAACCTCAGAACCACCTGCCAGCTGTTGTGATGGCTGTGGATCATGTTTGAAAGTGGGCCTCTACAAGTTTATTAAGACTTAGCAGATTGGACATTCTTCCAAGTTAATTATTTCCATATAGTACCATTTTATAAGGAGGATATGACTCTTCTACATTTCTGTTGTCCTATTTCAGAAGTTTATTATAAAAGAATGTTTATAAGAAGGGTAAGGAGATTGTGCGATCTATGTGCATTTTTATGTAGATTTGTTGATTGTTGGTCTCTGACCTAAGGTCTCCCTGGCCTCAAAAAAAAAAAGGTCATATTGAAATGATGCTCCAGAGACTTGCTTTCTCTGAAACTTAGCCAGTCAGTAATACCAATTGCATATGCTCTTCATTTTAACTTATAAACCAATAAACCATATCTGGACACATCTGAATCTTTTGGGAATACAACTAAACGTGTACCCCCCCCACACACACTCAAGCAGGTGTATCAGAGGAAGGAGGGAGGTTGAGACAAAAGAGAATAATAGAGAAGGGCAGGGGAATGCAAGGATCAGACTAGAACACACTGTTTTTGAAAGTATATGCTATTTTCTGTGTTAGAACTTGTGTTATTTTATGTCAAACAATTGAGCTTAGAGTAATAAAAAAAGTATTTTTTTCTCAAAATGATTCAAGTTACATAACTTAAAAAATATTTAGGATGAGTATAAATTATTTAGAATCATTATTAAGGCCTTTTAAGAAATAAGTTCACAATTTTGTATATTACAAATTTCATTTCCTGCAAAATTTCAATTATATGTAGCCTATTGATAGTTATAGATAGAATTACAGATGAATATAGTTAAAAGGAAGTCAAAACTAGTGATGAAGTCGTAGTTTGTCCAATAAAAACAATATTTTTTATTAAAAGCAAAACTTGATTATGATAATGTTTATTATGTGGACTTAGGCAGTACAAATATATAGAAAAGGAGAGGAAGCATAAAAGGTAAACAAATTACTATATAAATTACAAATTAGGGTGTATAATTTAGAGTGCCTTGGATATGTCCACTTGCTCAGGGTGTTTAAGCAACTACAAAAAGGCTGGTTATGATGAAAAACAGTGTGCTGATGTGAGATTGGAACAAGATGATTGGAACATTATCAGGGGCCAAGAAATAGATGGTCTGGTAGGCTTAGTCCAGGAGCTCAGATTTAATTCTCAGTGCAGTGGGAAGAGTTTTAAATATAGGCATACTATTAGATAATTTATATTTTTAAAAAGTCATTCGTGTGGCTATGTGAAGGATAATCGAGCATTCTAAGAGTGGATTGGGTCAATTTGAAAGCTAGTGCTTGAACTGAGAGGTAGAAATAAAGATGGAAAGAAATGGTTGATGAGAGAGCCATTTTGGAGGTATGATCCAGTGTGTGTGATGCATGTTTTAAAGGGTGGCTCTTGGGAAAGATGAATATATAACAATTTTTCTTTCTCTTTTACAAAAGAATTCATTGAGGGATCCCTGGGTGGCGCAGTGGTTTGGCGCTTGCCTTTGGCCCAGGGCGCGATCCTGGAGACCCGGGATCGAATCCCACGTCGGGCTCCCGGTGCATGGAGCCTGCTTCTCCCTCTGCCTATGTCTCTGCCTCTCTCTCTCTCTCTCTGTGACTATCATAAATAAATAAAAATTAAAAAAAAAAAACAACAAAAGAATTCATTGAGATAAAGAACATAATTGTTGCCACCAAGGTGGTCACAGTCTCTAGTATACATAAACTTTACAAAAACTGTACATAGAAAGATGCTGCTACTCTAGTATATATGCTTTCTGTCAGCTAAATAACTTTGATGCAATAAGCGGTGTTAAAGCAGCGAGCGTGGACATCTAAGGGAGCATCTGTTTATAACCCACACTTCAGAGAATGGTAGTAGGTTTCTCAGCAGGAGTGGTATTTGAGCCTTAAAGAACAAGAGGAGTATTCCCCTCTTGGGTGTGGCTTGAGCTGGGTGTACAGCAGCAAGAATATCCCAGGAAAATGGAGCATGTCAATGAGCACTTTTGGTATATTCAATAAATCTCAAAAAATTCAACAGGATACTTACATGAAAAGAGGCAGACCATGAAGACTACATCTATCAATTTTGAATTTCATTAATTGCTTTCATGCAGTGTCACTATTTTTTTTGTCCTTCAGGTGCTTCAAACTCATTCCGCTTTCAGTCTTCGTGTTTCATGTTCAGCTTTGGCCTGTTAAATACCCACCTCCGCCTCCCAAATGATTACTGCTTTCTCCTCGGGTCTTAGGATTGCTTCTCCTAAAGAAACCTCCCACCTTGAGCCATACACACAACCTTGTCACTCTCTTACCTAGTACCTATTTAAAAATGATTCCTTATAAATTTGTCCATCTGGTATTACCACATCAGTCCATTTGTTTTGCTGTCTGTTGTCTCTGCTAAAGTACAAACTTTATGAGGGAGGAACGTGTCTGTCTTATTTACAGCCACACTCCCAGTACCTAGGCCAGTACCTGCACGTGGAAGATCTGTAAGTATTTGTTGAATAAATGAATGAGCTCATTGAATGAAGAATGAAAACTAGGTTATTGATTGTAAAAAAAAAAAAAAAAACCCCTTAATCATATTTTTGCTTTTACTATATCTTATCCCTTATCATCCTTGAGGACTGGACTGCTAAAGGGTTAGTGTGGTTTCAAGAAAAAAACATGCCGTTTTGCTTTGGGGCCAGGGGTTTCTGCTAGAAGGGTATGAAAATGGCCCAGGGTATGTTATCAGTAATCACTCCAGATCTCTACTTGCCATGAATGAGAGGAGTATGGGAGGCTTTCTGGGACTCTTTCAGGACCAGCAGTTCTGGACACTAGTGATCCCAGTCACCTCTTCCCAGTAGTCAGAAACCATGGTTCCCTGCCGATGTATAGATCTGCCTCCTGCTTTCATGTTCTGCAGAAGCAAATATGGTTGTCCTATTTCTCACCTTCCGCTGAGGACTGCCCCTTTGGACTGTGTTCTTTCAAGCCTCCTCACATATTCAGATTTATGGCAACTTTTGGTTTAATCATCCTCCCTCATGCACTCAGGTGTTGTCATAATAGCAGAATGATGTGGTTTAAGTGATTAAAACTTTCTGAAGGAAGAATTGCATGTAGCTACTTGTCCATAGATCCCCGGAACTGCATGTACACATGTCAGGTGCTGAGAGAACAGTGCCTTTTGTCATTGTCATTGAGGAGATAGGAGGCCCTGTCCTTAGAATATACCAGCAAGACTTTTTACCTCCCCCCTAGAAACCACCTAATCTTGGGGAGCTCACAGTCATTCACCACCTGAAGGGGAGCTTGGTCTCCTCTTTTCTGCTCCCCGGGAGAACGCTGGATGCCCAGCAGGGATTCCCATGATCCCCAAAATACCAGTCCATAGAGGAGACCTCTTCCCTGCCACAGTCCTGTTCCTGCAGGTTCCAGGGAATGGCCTAGTCTGCAGCCAGGGGGACTCAACTAGCAATCGGTGTATAGGGTTCTAGTTATAGTTCTCTCTCTAGCCAGCTGTTTGACCTCAGATGTTTTTATTTACCACTTTGAATCTTAGTTTCATAAGGTAGAAGATGAGGTGGTTGGAATAGGTGGTGATGTTCTTTCTTTAAAATTGTGTAATTGTGTTCTTTTTTTATTTTCAAAGAAGATGTTCAGATAGCCCAGGCTCTGCTTTTCTTTTTTTTTTTTTTTTAATTTTTATTTATTTATGATAGTCACAGAGAGAGAGAGAAGCAGAGACATAGGCAGAGGGAGAAGCAGGCTCCATGCACCGGGACCCCGACGTGGGATTCGATCCCGGGTCTCCAGGATCACGCCCCGGGCCAAAGGCAGGTGCTAAACCGCTGCGCCACCCAGGGATCCCCAGGCTCTGCTTTTCAACTGGACTCCTCACACCCGTAGGCAGTCGTCATTTTTGAGGGATCTGACAAATACATGGCACATTCTCGTAGCACTGTAATCTTATTAAGGGATTTTAGGGAAACATTTCCTTTCACTAAAATGTACATATTTGATGGAACAGAATTTTATATCTGCATGGATTTTAAGATAACGTGACATTTTGTAGTGGTTATATATGGTAGCCTATAAAATCTTTTTAATAAATGGAGAGAAACTTAACAAAAGGTGTTACATGTTCCTCCCTTGACTTGCTAATACTCCTATAGATAGTGCCAAAGAGTGACTGACTAGTCAGTGTTTATAAAGTTGGGGGAGCGTAACTCTCATTCTTGTTTTCATATGAGCAGTGACAATGCTATTTCCTTCATCTGACTCACCATTGTTTATAAAAGGAAAGAGCCTTCTCTGGGTGAAAATTTTTTAAATCATTGATGGAAAGTGTTCCCTTTGTGAACAATTAGTCCCTTAGACCAGTTTGTTTTCCACCAAATTGTCTGTTTCTGTTGGAACAGATGGTTTCCATTATGAGGCTCCTCTTCCTTCTCTGTGAAGACCAAGTGAATACAAGTCTACCGCTTACTTGGAAAGAGCCCTAGGAGATGTGGTGGGCAGGGGAAGCCCAGCATCCTATCTCCCAAACTTGCCAGCTGCTCATTCTGCTCCACCTGGTCTTCAGATGCAATGGTTAGATAGTAAACTTAGATCAGCAAGAGCCCAGATATTAACGTAAAGAGGAATTACCCGGCAAGGTGCAGCCAGCACTGGCTTCGCTGTAGCTTTCTCAAAAGCTAGCTCGACACCCGTGGTTGTTGGTCATGGTAAATTGCTCATGTACCACAAAGTGGGATTCCCAAACCTGGCTACAATTTGGAAATCACACCTAGAAAACTTACAGAAACATAAAAAATATATTTTAGGGTTCTATTGAAGATGTAACAAAAAACATTCCCTGAAAGATTTATCAATAGGCATATTTTGAAAACTTTCCCACTGGACAAGAGCCCATGCCGGATTGTATTAAACTTGAGTTCACCTGCCCATTCAGTAGACTGTAGGCTTTTTGAGGGCAGGAAGCAGGTCCTTGGTCTGTTGTCAGACCACTAAGCCCAGAACTTCTGGAATGCTCAGGACATTGAAGGAATGAATGAATGTGTTAATGCTTGTAATCAGCTCCCTGGGATAAACTGGCTACATTCTCTGACATCTTGTAGAACTAATTATTTTTTAATGTGGCTGCATTTAAATTTTAAATTAGGCCTCAGAGGTGAAAGGCCAGCACATTACTGACCACCCATTTATCTAGTACATAGCACTCTTTTCTAAGTTATTGCCCCAGGGAAGCCCATGGCATTAGGGCAGTGATACCAGCATTGTGTATAAACACTAATCTATACTGTGACCATCACTCTTCTTAGAAGCCAGGTGGTTGATAATGGTGCAGTAGGATGGTCATTGAAGTTTGAGGGTTTATGTGAGAATTGTCAGTGAGTTAGTTTATATCTGGCAAACTTTCAAATAGGATTCTGCTTAGAATTAACTTTAAAAAATAATTTTTAAAAATATTTTATTTATTCATGAGAGACACAGAGAGAGGCAGAGGGAGAAGCAGGCTCCCCTCAGGGACCCTGATGTGGGACTTGATCCCAGGACCCTGGGATCATGACCTGAGCCAAAGGCAGATGCTCAACCATTGAGCCACCCAGGCATCCCTAAAAAATAATAATAATAAAAAAATTTCTTGGCATGTATCATTCTTAGTGGCATTGGTTTCAAATTTGGAAGGAGATCTTGCTTCAGATCCCCTTTCACTTACGTATTGTTCTGGAAAATTCTAGCATGCTTCTTATTACATTGGCTTCAGTTTTTTAAACTGGAGTATTACTGAATGTCTATTACTGGAGTATAACCATAATTTTAATGTTGCCGATTCTTCAGTTTGTTAATTCTTCATGCATACAATTATTTGGGGACCTTGTCTTATTTTAAGACCAAGTATGATGACTAGTGTGAACAACAGGTAAAGGGAAAAACTGTCCAGAAGTTACATATCAAGGATATAGTTAGCTGTACAGCAAACCATTTGTTGTAGGGAATGAAAACAAGCTAAAATAACATTTGGCAGGAGCTCTAATTAGTCTTAGCCATTTTAATTATATTCCTTTAAATAAAGATAACTGAATACATAAAGTTTTGGGAACTTCCTGCATTGCTTAACTGTGTATGTTGAAATTATATATGATTATTTTACATTTAATATCTGAAGGTAGTTGCATGATAAATTTTCAGATTTTGATGAGCAGCCCTGTAACTATACCAATCTACCCATTATAAATACTGTTCTGAGCAGAAAGAAACTAAACTACTGTTGGGTCTGTGTTTACCCAAGAGGAAATAAGCAGCTTTCTGGGATGAGTTGTGATTTTATAAATATAATGGAATTTATATTTTTAAAATCAGCTTTCAGAATAACTTTTGGTTATTTATTTCTGATTGGTCAGAGTTAATGAGGGAAACTATCGTCTACTTTTGTAGATTTATAATGTTTTGCATCTCAGAATTCCTTCAAGTATGTATAACTAAAGGAAAATGTGAGTAACTAGGGATTTTAAGCCTGAACAAATGTTGAAAGGCTAACATAATAAAAGGGAGATTTGCCACCTTCAGCCTAACTCCAGATGGAAGGAGGCAGGTCAGTGGACAGAAGTTACACAGAGATTTTGTAGTAAATTTTAGATATAGCTTGTTAATATACTATACACAGCAATGAGTTGTCATAAGGACATGTAGTGAATGTTCTGTGCTGGACATTTTTAAAGAGAGGTTAAAGCCTGTCAGGAATATTTCATAAGGAGAGAAGAAAACCTGCACTAAATCAGCACTAAATGGCTATTTGAAATATGAGTATCTGTAAATCTAATTTCTTCTCCATTCTTGATCTCATTTATGAGGTGTGATGCCTGCTGTGGCAATAGATTGTGTTAACAATTATATTGATGGTTGAGTGCTGACATGAAGTTTAACCCACTCTCTCTTCTTATTTTAATTGCATTTTTATCTATTCATTAATGAGATTGTGTTCACCTTCTTAGCAATGTTACTGCATCCTTTTTTTTTTTTTTTAATAAAAGGAAGGAATATAAACCATCCGTAACACCAGTATTCTAGAACTCCTATTATAGGCAAGCATCAGAGGAGAGGCAAGGAGCAAGGTGTCAGAATTCATCATGTCACAGTGGCCTTGCTCTATCCCTTTTATTCTTTGATCTCTGTAGCCCTGTTGCCCAGATGACAGATCGTCCTGAAATGAGAAGTGCTGACCTCTCAGAAAAAAAATAGCCAGAGATTATTCTAACAAATGACTACAAAATCTAAATTCCATTATAAACTCCTAACTCATCCCACAAAAAAAAAAAAACAAAAAAACACATATGAATCAAATAAATGCTGCGTTTTGAAAGTCACTTATGGCTGAATTCAAGTTACTAGCATTATCTTTTGGCTATTACCTGGGCTCAACCATAATTCTTGGCAAAGATCACACAACCTTGTTTTAGGAATGAGGTCAGCAACACACCCTATGCTAGTGTGCTACTAGATCAACTTCCCAAATGAAACTCATAACCAAGAAGAAAGTTACAGTAGATGAGATACTGTAAATGAAAAAAATTAGCGATAACTAAGACTATTATAAAAACCAAGTCTATCATTTCAAAGACTATTTAGTTTTAAGTAAGTTTTAAGACTTACTGAGGTCTCATTTCTTGACCAGAGTATCAGTATATGTAATATGTAATATGATTTTAGTAGGCTATGTGTAATGGGCATTCCAGTCTACCAGAAAAGATAAATAAGGTAGCATTGTTCCATGCTTTACATTTCACAGCCTTCTTTGTCACCTGGGTATGCCACATGTTAATCCCTAATTTATATTTAGTCGGTGAAATGTCATAAATTTTTTTCCCCTAAATACTTTATGCATTTTCAATCTTTTCTTGAGAGTGGGCTAAACTTGGTCATATTGGCAATAACAGAACTGTTGTTTCCACCTGGCACTACTTTGTTTTGTCCTTGTGGGTCTTGGCCACAGAGACAACTACAAGGAAGGCCAGAGTCCTTCCAAGCATTTCCCTAGTCCCAGTATTTAAGGCCACATCAGTTATTTCAGGTTTAAAAACTCTTGTTTCTTGCCTTCAGCCTTTATTTTAAAATTGAGATAAAAACAACATTATCAAGAGACCCTCCTAATTGAAATGCTTTCCTTGCTCTAAAAATGCTCAATAAAACTGAGACTAACCACAACTCTGGCCCCCCAACACAGAATAATTATCATGCAGACCAGACTCTACTTAAAAAATTCTGCTTCAGGGCAGGCGCCTGGGTGGCTCAGTGGTTGAGCACCTGCCTTTGGCTCAAGTCATGATCCCAGTGTCCTAGGATCAAGTCCTGCATCAGGCTCTTCTCCCTCTGCCTATGTCTCTCTCTCTCTCTCTCTCTCTCTCTCTCTCTCTCTCTCTCTCTCTGTCTCTCATGAATAAACAAATAAAATCTTAAAAAACTCTATGTTAGGTGCATCCTCTTCCAATTTTTGAACTTCTACATCAGTTGTGTGCAGGAAATATTTAGGTTTCCTTTCTAATAAACAGCAACTTGATAGGAAGCATAAAATGAGCTCTTTCTGTACTCAAGGCATATGTAGTGTGTTAAGAGCAAGTCTGATAAACACTTGACTGAGGAGAGTTCTGTCAAGTGTTTTTGGGAAAGACAATAAAGTCTGCTGTTTCTGTCAGGGCACCACCTTATAACACCTGGTAGGGAAACACTCCATGAAAGATGTGGGATGAAAGTCATCCCTCCAGGGGTTCTGTGGCCCAAGAACTGAAGCAAAGGGGAGATGTAGCAACTCGTAACATGCCTCAGCAGTTATAGCAGGTAAATGAGGGTTCTCATTCCTCCAGTTCATTCCATTCCATTCCAGCAGTTCTCAGTCCTCCTGCCTTCTGATTGAAAGTTGATAAGAGTTGATTGAAGCTTTTCAGTTCTGCTTAATTTATAGCTACACTTGATTTCTCCCATCTGGGGTGGTGGTTGGAAAAGGATTATGAGAATTCTATTAAATTGTTTGCGGGCGCATTTCATGTTAATATTGAGGTCTGTGTAACTTCGACAACGTTTTCTAGGTAACTTGGACATCTAGAACTGAATGGCCATCATGCATGCTCCCACTCTATGGGGCACAGCTCCCACTCTGTGGTCCAGCTAATTACAGCTTCGCTGTGGTTAATAGAATAAAAAGTCTCGAAGTGTAATAAGCAATAGCTTGAATTCCTGAATGTGCACCGAATACCATGTTTATGAGTGCTCTCTCACACAGGAGGGTAAAAAGGTGACTGTCAGGTTGTTCAGTAGTGGTGTAGTTAGGCGTGGGTGCAATTGAAGCTGTTTTCAAAAACGAAATATTGAACTGAGGCCTTCATTGCACATTCTACAAAATACAAAGAAAAAGGGTGGATCTGTATTTCAAGTGTTGGTGGTGGTATTGGCCTAGACATGTTCCCTTTATTGGGTCTGTTTTGTAAGCCTAAATTTGAGCCTGAAGAATTTCTCCATATAAATGTCTTAAGTATTGCAGTGGCACATCCATCACCTGTTTGCTTTTGAATTACAAAGATAACCTTAAGATATGAGCCTTATACTGGGCAATGTGATACATACACAGAAAGGGTGAGCCTCCTTAGTGATGAAATCAGCCAATGCCCAAGAGGAAAGTAATAGGCAGAAAGGATGGAGTTGATGAGAAAATTGATTCTTTTCCATTAAACTGTACGTGATATGTTTTTTATGAAGCGGGCATCAGCTGAAAGAAATATTTTTTTCAGCTAAAAAGAGATTGATGGTGAGGGAGAGGAAAAGTATGTAAGGGATCAGGGGATAAATGTGTGTCTTATTCCATTACCTTCTCAAATAATAAGGCTGAAAAGCATTCCATTGTGGTTACTTCAAATGTTTACTTGGCCTTGGTGCTATTAAAACTTTTTTTTAACATTAATGGTCTTGTTTTTATTTTAGAGTACATTCAGACTTCACACGTCATTCTTTTCTCAGTTCTAAATGTTGTGGTGCTTATTTCCAGGTTTACCAAAGATGCAGGTCATTAAGAACTATACGGGAACACCGCCCCCAGGTCTTCACGAAGGACCCGCATTACATATCCAGGCAGGGGATACAGTTGAACTTCTGAGAGGAGATGCACACAGTCTGTTTTGGCAGGTACTATCCAGATCATGGTGGTTTTGTTTGTTTTTTTATTTGATGAATGACTTGTTACTGCTAGGAGAATAAAGCTCTTTCTTTAGAAACTGACTGCATATCTTCAGAAAGGTTAAATGAGGTGGGGGAAAAAGATTTCTTATTAGCCTTCCCATACTTACCAATGCCAAAGTGGTAGTGAACATTAGAACACTAAAGAAAGATAGGATCGGTGCTGTGAACCATAATTACCATTTTTATTAAAAATTCATACTTTGCCAGAGCATTTTTTCCAAACCTAGCACCTGTGGGTATGATCTAATTTGCATTGCTTTAACATATTAACAGTTCATTCAGGGGAATTACCTAATTAGCTTGCCAGCGGCCATTTCTGGCCATATTTGATTTGTGCCTACCCACAGAAATACCTGAAGTTCTCAGAGCTGCTGTGGGCATTATTCATGAAATGTACAAAATGTGAAAAGTGAGTGAGTGTGTTGATGTTTGCTAGTGATGAAGTCTCTCTTGTCCAGTAAGCCTGTATTTGGTTTAAGGATTGTGTTAACGGTGAGCGATACGGCATGGGGTTAAGATTTGATAAAGCTGGATGGTAGACATTGCTGTTCACTAAGGCATTCTTTATTTTCATGTGTATGTTAGAAATATTTCCCCATAATGTTAGAGTTTGTTAAAAATCTATTGTGTGTTGAGGGAAAAGGACATGGAAAGGGCTCAACAGAAAGATTGGCACATGAGTGAAATTTGGTTCGGGGTGGAGAGAGCAGGGAAGAACTATTGGATGATAATCCATTGTGTACACATATAAAATGATAGTTATTTTGTTTGCTTAGAAGTATTTATGGTCTGCTATCTTCTTAGAGATGAGTGCCCCTAGACTGAACATTTATCTCCAAACACTGTAGGCAGTGCCATGGGCAATGAAGTTTTCCAAACTTCAGTATTCTTCTTTAGTACATTACCCCTCTCAGACCTCACCCTTTCCAAAAACAGAAGAGGATGGCAGACTGAAATTCTGTGAACTCTTCAGTCCAGAATTCTATATAGTTCATCATATAGTACATATGCGATTTTGCATGGCTTCTTTACTCAACATAGTTATTTTGAGATTAAACCTTGTTGCTTTGTGTAAAATAGTTCTTGTTTTTTTAAAACCACTTTACTGATCATGTGATTGGCACACAAAAAGCTGTATACATTTAACATATGCAGCTGGACAGACTTGGAGATACGTATAAATCCTTGAAGCCATCACCACAATTTATGCCATAAACCTATCATTCATCTCCAAAAGTTTCCCCCATCTTACTTACTTACTTACTTATTTTTGTGATAACATTTAAGATCTAGCCACTTTGCAGGCTCTTAAGTATATAACACAATATTATTAAATACAGACTGTGCTGTACGGTAGGTGGCTAGGACTTCCTCATCTTGCACAATTTGAGCTTTGTACCCTGGGACTAATATGCCCCATTTCTCCCTTCCACCAGCCCCTGGCAACCACCATTCTGTTCTGTAGTTCTATGACTTTGACTCTTTTAGATTCGTCACATAACTATAAGCAAGGCACAGAAGTAATGTAATGTCCTTCAGTGGACTAATGGATAAAGAAAGTGTGAGTGTGTGTGTGTGTGTGTGTGTGTGTGTGTGTGTGTGTATTCAGACTTCCAAAAGAAGGAAATCCTGCCGTTTGCAAAAGTGTAAAAGAACTTGGAGGACGTTATGCTAAAAGAAAGAAGTTCTTTCTTTTTGTTGCTTATTATTATTCCGTGTATGGGTATGACACAATTTATCGTTTAGCTTGTTAGATGGACTTTTAGGTTATTACCAGTTTGGGACTATTACAGATGAAGCTTCTGTGAACTTTCACATGTAAGTCTTTACATGGACATATGCTTCATTTTTAGGTAAATACTGAAAGGAGAATGGGTGAATTATATGTAGATATATGTTTAACTTTTTGAGAGATTACCAAACTCTGTTTCTAAAACATTTTATTGTTAAATTTCTACCAGGTGTAGAACCATGTGCTTATTTAGCATCCATACACCTTCACTGATGAAGTGTTTATTGAAAAATTTTGTCAAAATTCTTTTATGGGCTGTATGTTTTCTTATTATTTTGAGTTTTGAGAGTTCCTTATATATTTTGGGTACAAATTCTTTTTAAGATTTTTCTTTATTTATTTTAGAGGGAGAAAGAGCACACATGTGAACAGTGGGGAGGGCCAGAGGGAGAAGGAAAGGGAAGGAATCCCAAGCAGACTCTCCACTGAGCACAGAGCCTGACGCAGGGTTCTATCTCAGGACCCTGAGATCATGACTTGAGGCAAAATCAAGAGTCAGACACTTAACTGACTGAGCCACCCAGGTGCCCCCTTGCGGGATGAGCACTGGGTGTTATTCTGTATGTTGGCAAATTGAACACCAATAAAAAATGAATTTATTAGAAAAATAGATTATTTCTATCTATTTTCTCCTAGCTTGTTGTCTGACGTTTTATTATCTTAATAATGTTGTACATATAACAGAAGTTTTTACTTTGATGTAGTCCATTTTGTTAATTTGTTACTTTAAGGATCATGCATATGGACATTGTATTTCAGAAATATTTGCCTTCGCCCCAAGGATACAAAATATTTTCCTGCATTCTCTTCTAGAAGTCTTTGTGGTTTTAGGCTTTACATTTAGGTTTATAGTCCATTTTGAGTTATTTTTTAATACGTTTTCATTTTTTTCAAGCATGGTGTTCATTGTTTCACATAGAGATATCCTTGTGTTTTAGCACCATTTGTTGAAAAGACAGTCATTTCTCCACTGGATTGCCTCTGCACTTCTGTGGAATATCAGTTGTGTGTGTATGTGTTGGTATATTTCTGGATTCTGTGTTCAGGTCCACTGATCTCTCTCCATATTTAATACAGTACTGTTTTGATTATTGCAAGCAAATAATTCACAAGCAATCACATACATAGTGTTGGTCCTCCAAATTTTTTTCTTTCCGCAGGTGTTTTGGCTCTTCTAGGTGCTTTGTATTTCATGTGAATTTTGGGAGCATCTTATTAGTCTCACCAATTTTTATTGAGATTGTGTTAGATTATAGATCAGTATGAGAACACTGACATCTTAGCAGTATTGAGTCTACTGACCATTGAACATGGTTTATCTCTCCATTTATTTAGGTTTTTAATTTCTCAACAATGTTTTATAGTTGTCAGAGTGAAGGACATACACATCTTTTGTCATGTATCCTCAAATGTATTCTCAAATATTTCATATTTCACTTGATAATATTGTAAGTGGTGGTTTTAAAATACCAATTTCTGTTTATTGCTCCTAAATAGGAATATAATTGATTTTTATTCGTGGAAAAAAAAGAAATATAATTGATTTTATAAATTAATCTTTTATCCTGCAACCTTGTTAAACTCACTTATAGGAATTAAATCTTTTAAAAATCTGCTAGAATAATTCTAATTTAACTAATTATTTTTGAGAGAAAAAGGTATGCAAGTGGAGGGACAGACAGAAGGAGAGAGAAAAAGAATCTCAAGCAGACTGTCCCCTGAGAATGGAGCCTGACACGGGGCTCGATCTCACTACTCTGAGATTATGACCTGAGCCAAAATCAAGAGTTGGACACTTAACCAACTGAGTCACCTAGGCATCCCAATACTAGCAGATTTTTAGAATATAGACAATCATGTTGTCAATGAATAAACATTGTTGTTTCATTTTCTTGTAATGTCTTTTTTTTTTTTTTATGTCTTTGTCCAGGTTTGTAATAGTCTAACACTTAAAGAATGAATGGGGAACTATTCATTTCTTTTAAATTTTCTGAAAGTTTTTATAGAATCAGAATTATTTTTTCCTGAAGTGTTTTGTAGAATGTTTAGGGAATCTGTCTAAGCTTGGAGATCCTTTGCAGGAAGATTTTTTTCCTTTTAATTACAGGTTCAGTATCCTTAGTGTATATATGGCTGTCCAGGTTATCGATTTCTTTTTGAGTGAACTTTGATAATTTTGGAGTAGACTTTATAGTAGTGTCATCACTTGTTTCTGATATAGGTAATTTGTCTTTGCTTTTTTTTTTTCTTGATCAATCTAATTAGTTGGTTATGAATTTTACTGATCTCATGTGAGGTTTTATTTCATTGGTTCTATTTTTTTCTTTCATGTATCACTGATTTCTGCTCTGTTTTTTATCACTGCCTTCTTATTTGGGGTTTAATTTGTTCTTTTTCTAGTTTCTTAAGGTTCTCATTGGTCTGAGAATTCTCAGGCATTTAGTGCTATAAATTTCTAAGTACTACTTTTGCTGCCTCCTAAAAATTTTTTGACATGGATTGTATTTTCATTTTTGTGTGACTTGAAATACTTTCTAGTATTTTTTTTCACTTTCGTATGGGTTATTTAGAAGTGCATTATTTAGTTTCCAAATATTTAGGGATTTCCCAGATATTTTTCTTTTTTTAATTTTTAATTTATTTCCATATCATAACAAAATATAGTTTGTATGACGAATAATTTTAACTTTATTAAGAATTGTTTTATGGCCCAGAATATGGCATATCTTGATTGATGTTCTTTGTGCACTTGAAAATAATATGGGTTTGAGTTTTCTTTTGTTTTGTTTTTGTTTTTTTGTTTTTTGTTTTTTTTTTTTTTTGCTTTTTTGGGTGGTGGGTGGGTTAGGATATTCTACAAATACCAATTATGGGGATCCCTGGGTGGCGCAGTGGTTTAGCGCCTGCCTTTGGCCCAGGGCGCGATCCTGGAGACCCGGGATCGAGTCCCACGTCGGGCTCCCGGTGCATGGAGCCTGCTTCTCCCTCTGCCTGTGTCTCTGCCTCTCTCTCTCTCTCTCACTGTGTGCCTATCATAAATAAATAAAATAAGAAATTTAAAAAAAAAAACCAATTATGTCAATGTAGTTGATAATGTTCAAATGTTCTGTATCCTTATTTATTGAGGATATAACCATCTATCTACTACACCACCCTCCTATATTAATGTTTACAATCTTTGTATGTTCTCCACTCCTTCCCCTCTCTCATCTCTCTCCACATCTCTTTTATCATCAAATGCTTCTCATTGTACCTTTTAAATCACTCTCAGTGTATATCTTCTTCTGTCTCTGTTGTCACAGCCTAGTTTTTAAGCAACTGTCACATGGCATCTGAGATCACTTCCTAACTAATCTCTTCACTTCCAGAATTCACTTACCCTTGCTTCTGACCACACAGAATTCACATTTCTGAGCCTGAATGGAGGTATTTATGAATAAACACAGCTTAATCGTAACATGCCTTTAAGAAAAGCAGTAAAGTGTAGTTTTTAAGAACTTGCATTCAGGCAAGATTTCCTGGGTTCAGATTCTGGCTCTGCCAAGTTACTAGCTGCACAACTTTGGGCAAGGCATTTAACGTCACAGTGCCTCAGTTCACTCATCTATAAAATGGGGATAATAGTAGTATTCATTTTGTAGACTTTCCGTTAGTATTGTAGGTGTTAATATATGTAAAGCATGCCTAGAACTCTACCTTGTACATAAAAAATGTGTAAGGAACATTAGTTGTTATTGTTGTCATTCTTGTTATCACAAGAAAGGAATAATAAAGGGGAATTCAGTTCCAATTCTGCCTGGAAATAGGAATAAGAAGATAGGGCAGGAAGGTTACACAGAGGAGGCTCCAAGCCGTAGAGAACGGCAGGGGTGCATAGGAAGGATGAAGAACACAAAGCATGTGGATTTCTTGAAGACAGCGTATGGCTGGGCCCTGTTTTTTGATTCATTCACAATCTCTGTCTTTTGGTGCATTTAGACCATTGACATTTGAAGTTGTTATTGAAATACTGGATTAACACCAACCTTACTCATTACCCTTTTTCTATTTGTTGCCCTTGTTATCTATGTCTCTTTTTGTCTTCCACACTTTTTTCTGCCTTTGGTGGTTTAAATTGATCATTTTATATGATTCTGTTTTCTTTTTCTAGCATATCTGTTGTACTTTTTTTTTTCTTAAACCAGTATTAGCGGTTTCCCTAGAGGTTACTGTGTACAATTACAACTAACCTAACTCCAGCTTCAAATAACACTATACCACTTCCTTGGTAATGTGTGTGCCTTATGTTAACAGAATAGTCCAAGTTCCTCTGTCCTGTGTATCATCGCTTCATGCATGTCACTTATATATGAATATACATAGCATATGTATTTATGTACATATTATGTAAATAATATATATAAGCATATATAGATATGAGCATACATATAATTGAATATATTGTTGCTGTTATTCTTTTGAACAGTTCCCTGTTAGATTAATTATGAATAAAAATAAAATTTTTATTTTACCTTCACTTATTTCTTCTTTGATACTCTTCCTTTTTTCAAGTAGATCCAGGTTTCTGACCAATATTATTTTCATTCTCTCTAAAGATGTCCTTTAATGTTTCTTGCAAGGTAGATCTGCTTTGCCAACAAATCCATGTAATTTTTGTTGTCTGAGGTCTTGATTTGTTCTTCACTTTTGAGTAATTTTGTTAGGCAGAGAATTTGAAGTTGGTAGCTTTTTCCTCTCAACAGTTTAAATAAATATTTGACTCCACTCTCTTCTTGCTTGCATAGTTTCTGAGGAAAAGTCTATACATCTTTGTTCCTTTATAGGTGAGGTGCATTTGTTATTGTTTAACTGGCTTCTTGTAGGATTTGTTTTTTTATCTTTGGGTTTCCGTAGTTTGAAATGAATATACTTAGGTGGGGCTTTTTGTATTTATCTTGCTCTCTTTTCTCTGAGCTTCCTGAATCTTGGGTTCAGTGTCTAGCATTAATTTGAGCAAATCTCGGTCATTATTGCTTCGGGTATTTATTCTCTTTCTTCTTCTGATATTCTTGTTAGGTGCATATTACATCTTTTGTAGTTTTCCACCAGGTCTTGAATTTCTGTGGTTTTTCTCTTTTTTTTTTTCCTCTTAGTTCTTCACTTTGACAGTTACTATTGAGATGATCTCAAGGTCAGAGACTCTTTTCTTGGCCATGTCCACTCTACTAATTAGACTGTAAGAAGCATTCTTCATTTCTGTTACAGTGTTTTTTTTTTATCTCTAGTATTTTTGGTTCTCTGTTAGAATTGATACCTCTCTACTCACATTGCCCATCTATTCTTACATGATGATGCCCACTTTCTCCATTAGAGCCCTTAGCATATTAATTACATTTGTTTTAAATTACTGGTATGGTAATTATAATATTCCTGCATATGTGCTTCTGATGTTTTCTTTCTGTGTCTCTTCAAATTGTGTTTTTTTGCCTATGGGTATTCCTTGTAGTTTTTTTCTTGATAGGCAGACATAATGTACTGGGTGAGAGGAGCTGCTGAATAGAGGGCTTAGTGATATGGTGAGATGCAGAAGAGGAGAAGCATCCTGTGGTCCCTATGATTAGGTCTCAGTCTACTAGTGAGCCTATGCCTCTGGACAATGAACTTCACAAGTGCTTTTTGCCAGTTTTGTTTTCTTGCTGCAGTGGTGGGACCAGACGAGGAGAGTGAGCTAGAGTTGAGTATTTCCTTTCCCCAGGTAAGTTAGACTTTGATAATACCCTAGCAGGTCAGGCTTCCATTAACTAGTTTTTCCTGAGGGCATATCTTATTAAGAAGAGCAGAATGGAAACACCTGAGTGGCTCCGTGGGTTGAGCAACTGTTTTGATTTCAAGTCAGGGCATGATCTCAGGGTTGTGAGATCCAGCCCTACGTGTGGGGCTCCCTGCTCATTAGGGAGTATGCTGGTTTCCTTCTTCCTCTCCCTCTGCCCCTCGATCCTGCCCTCAAATAAACAAATAAGTCTTAAAAAAATAATAAAAGAGCAGAGTGCCTTTTCCCCTCCCTCTGTCAGGAGCTGGGGATTTTTCTTCCATATTTATTATATGAATCTGGCCCAGCTCCTAAGGGTAGTCTTACAATATTGTGGAGTTCCCCTATGACTGCTCCCCCTGGAGTGTTTAACTCTCAGAGTTGTAAGCACTGAACCCTCAGCAATTTGTCAATGTAAGTTGAGGTTTTCCTACCCCAGCACTGACACTGGATCCCACAGCAGTTCTGCTGGTGAGCCTCTGCTCTGGTAAGCTGTGACTCCCTGTATTTGCCAGTCTGTCTAATCCTGGGGGCTGAGGTTTGTCCTGTGTCCTCCCCTCTTTTATGGATCCAAGAAATGTTGATTTTTTTCAATCTGTTCATTGTTTTACTTGTTAGGCAGAGTGATGACTTGTAAGCTCTTTACATGAAGAACTGGAAGCCCAGTGTTCTTTTTACTAAATTATATTGCCTCCAATTCTTTTTAGATGATAAGAAAGACATTATTATTTGTCATTTCCTCTCAACAGCCTGGAAACATGAAGCTTTTCTGCTATGAGGTTATAATGGCTTTGGAAATTCTCAGGAAAATTGTAAGATAAATGAGACTATTGTATGACAAAATGCACGTGTATATCTGTTGAGGGGATGATGGCTGATAGGAACAAGTAAGGCTAATATCTAGAACAGAGAAAAAACAATTAGCACATTTATTTCAGATCAGCGAATATATATTGAGTGTCAGCTCTATACCCACTACTCAGACACCACTCACATTTCAATTATCAACTCCAATTATTGGTTTGACATTTTGTTTCCTGTCTTTAGGAGATCCATTCATGCTTCCTGGGAGCTAGCAATATGTTTGAATTTTCAGAGATAATTTAAAGTTCATCAAATGTTTTCAACTAGGATGTAGCATGTATCAGAATTATCTTATGGGTACTTCTTAGCCAGTCAAAGGATTTTTTAAGGCATCAGATTCTAGCCTTCTAGCCTTATTGAAAGGAGCCGTAGCAGTATGAGAAAACCTGATTCAAGTCATGTGTCTGTAGCCAACTAGCTGTATGGTTTGGGTCAAGTTACTTAATCACTATGTGGCTTAGTTTCTTCATCTGTAGTAGGACAGGGGCTGGACCAGAGCTGTGCTCAAAACTCTGAGTTATCTGGGGGCCTTGCAATAATGTCAACACACAACCCCACTTCCAGAGATCAGGGTACAATTGGTCTGGGTTCAGTAGAACCCTAGATAAATGTAATGTAAGCCATTGACTAGGGTGATCCAATTGATTTCATGGAGTTATGACATTATTTCCAGCTTACTCATTGGTCATTTGTAGCAAACCAACTTATTAAGTGTAGCTGCAAGATAAGGTGTTACAATGAACTCAATACTTTGTGTCTGATAGTTACCAAATGGAATATTTCAAAGAACTAACGTGCAATTAAAATATACTCACCATAAACTTTATACTGAACTTGATAAAAATGTTTTCTTTGATTCAAAAGGTAGTTCACATCTTGTAATTCTCCAATGGTATCATGATAAAATCTGCTTCTGTTTTACAAACTGTACGTATGGAAGGTATATGTTGGAAACTGGTCTGAATGTGTACTTGCTCTGTATATTTACTCAATGGCATGATTCAGGATGACATGTTTTAAAGATTTCTGAAAAAAAAAATCTTTCCTCTGTATTGAGTCTAAATGTGTAAATAATGTTGCTGTTTTGATCCTTTAAAGTTACAGGAGTTTGTAGGTGTGCGTTCAGTGGATCCATGTACATTCATTTGTTGATATTCATATTCAAAGAAGACAGGTACTTTATGATTTACATCCTAAAGGGTGTGACTGCACTGGGGAGAGATATATATATAAATATACACACACACAAACACACACACCTATAAATACACACACATAGATACTTGTGCATGTGTGTATGTATGTATTTAATTGCTTCTGAGAAGATAGTTTTTAGGCACATCCTTTTTGGTTCCTGCCCAATTGATTTGGTCTCATTTGCGATTGCACATAATTAGCACCAGAAAAGTAAATTGTTTTTCTTTTCTGCATTATTATTTAGGAAATTGTAGCTCATTTTGCTGAGTATCAGTTCCTGATTCTACCATCTATTGGCATCATGACCTTACATAGATCACTCTCAGTTTTATCACCTGTGAAATGTTTTATAAGGGCCTCAGTTTTATCATCTGTAAAATGCATACAGAATAAAGTAAATGATATATGAAAAAGCCTAGGGCCCCAATGCTTATTAAATAGTAGCACCTATTATTCATCTGTCCAAGTACTTTGTGTCTGACTTTGTGTCTTGTACCGGGACAATCACAAAAAAGACAGCTGGTTTCTAACCTTGTGTCTCAATGACCTAAGGAATGACCAATGCTCAGGATAGGGGATGAGTGGTTTCTATGTTGAGTTTTGAGTTAATCATGTTATAATCATATTGTTACAAATATGTGTAAAAGTTAAATACTAATCTCTATTGGATAACAATATAGATTAATTATTGTGATGTCACAGTGGCTTTGCATTTGAATTTCAGAAATGTTTTTTGTACTAGTTAAGTGCTTTGGCTTATTTGGAAATTTTCAAGAAATTATGCTTTTAAAACTAAACTGTTTTCCCCTCTGTTTTTTCAAGTGAGTCACTTCATTCATTAGTGTAGAAAGTTGGATTTTATTGTAGACTGTCATGTTTTCTACATACTCTGTGTCCAGAGAATACAAATTATCCTCCACTTTCTATCAGGAACTTTCTATGAATAGCTATTATAGTCTAGTCTGTATTATTATTATAACAACAGTAATTTCTAATGCTATCGAAGTGAGTGGGTATCTGCATTTTCATTATAACTTCTTTCAAACAATGAGTTGACAATTGAGCTTTAAAAATATTCTCTGTTCAGTCCTTGCATTGAAGGGATTCATTTTGGCAGCTTTTTCTTGTCGTCTCTGTTGTCTTCACTTTCCTTGAAAGTTCCATAAAATTGTCTTCAAGTGAAATGAATGTAAAAGAGGAAATTGGCCATTTAGAGTACATTTCCTAGTGCAGGTGTAAGGCATAGATTTTCCTTAGAGTAACATATGGAACCATTCTGATCGTGTCATTGGACTGATGATAAACCTGTTGCTTTAAAGTTGTTTCAGTATGTGATAATAAGGGCTTAGTAATGAAGGAGAACATCCTTCATGCTGAGAGAGACTATTCCTATCAGAAACTTTATTTACCCAGAAGAGATACAAATTATACTTATCAGAGAGGGAGAGAGGGCAAGAGAAAGAATCAAGCAAATATAAAATTATACCATGCCATCTATGGCATGTGAGCTTTATGTGTTTTTTTCTTAGAATAAAGCTTATGAAACAATGAGGATCCTGTGTCCTATATCATGGGGTTTTATTTGCTCCATTGTCATTTATGAATCCCCAAATGTTCCACAGGGAGAATTTTGTAAGCTAATTGGAACCAAAAGGCAATTATAAGCAGTGGAACTGTAATCAGTGTGCCAAAAATATATATTTTTATCCACAATGAAAGTTAAATAACCTAGAAAATAGTTGTGATACTTCACACTTACAAATCATGCATCTACATGATCTTTATTCTAAGGAGTGAAAATGTTTTTACACACATTCTGATTAATTCACAGAAATCTCCATAAAGAGGGTAAATTAGAATTGTGGTTTTAAAGGGCCAGATTTATCATCCATCTATGTAAGGTGGCATTTGCAGAATTAAAATTAGACTCTTTTTTCAGACTTCTGATCTCCTGCCTTAGTTCTATACATTAGACTCTCCTACCTTTGTTTTAGGAGAATCATTTATAATTTTTAACACCTGCAAAGAAAACACATTTTAAAAGGCAGTTTAGTTCTTTTGTAGAATAGTCAGGAAACACTGCATTGATTTATGTAGAAGTTTTTGCTTTTTAATTTTTTTTTAACTCTGCCTCAAAGGAAAAACTGAAAAATCAAAAAATAAGTTGAGCTTGGAGAGAATTTGAGAGATTCTCTGGAGGGAGGCATTCCTATTCTCAATGTCCCCAGAGGCAAGGAGCCTAGGGGAGGGGTGGCTCTTTACTTGGCCAGGGGCAAGAAGGTGTTAACTTCCCCTTTGCAAACCATAAGAAACTTTTATGTAAATTCAGTTAATTAAAACATACAGTGTATTATTGGTTTCAGAGGTAGAGGTCAGTGATTCATCAGTCTTATATAACACCCAGTGCTCATTACATCACGTGCCTTCCTTTATGTCTGTCACCCAGTTACCCACCCCCCACCCATCTCCCTTCCAGCAAACCTCAGTTTATTTTCTATGATTAAGAATTTCTTATGGTTTTGTATCCTTCTCTGATTTTGTCCTGTTTTATTTTTTTCCTCTCTTCCCTATGATCGTCTGTTTTATTTCTTAAATTCCACATATAAGGGCAGCCCCGGTGGCGCAGCAGTTTAGCGCGGCCTGCAGCCTAGGGCATGATCCTGGAGACCCTGGATTGAGTCCCACATCAGGCTCTCTGCATGGTGCCTGCTTCTCCCTCTGCCTGTGTCTCTGCCTCTCTCTCTCTCTGTGTGTGTGTGTGTCTCTATGAATAAATAAATAAATAATCTTTAAAAAATAAAAAAAAAATCCACATATAAGTGAGATCATAGGATAAGTGTCTTTCTCTGATTGATTTATTTTGCTTAGCATAATATCCTCTAGTTCTACCCATACCATTGCAAATGACCAGATTTCTTTTTTGATGGCTGGGTAGTATTCCACTATTTTCATGTTTGTGTGTGTGTGTGTATGGTGTATACATATGTACCACCTCTTCTTTATCCAATTATCTGTTGATGGACATCTGGGCTATTTCCATAGTTTGGCAATTGTGGAAATTGCTGCTATAAACATTGGGGTGCAGCTTCCCCTTCAGATCACTACATTTGTATTTTTGGAGTAAATTCAGTAGTGCAATTGCTGGGTCATAGGGTAGCTCTACTTTCAACTTTTTGAGGAACCTCCATACTGTTTTCCAGAGTGGCTATACGAGCTTGCAATCCCACCAACAGTGTAAGAAGGTTCCCCTTTCTCTGCATCCTCACCAAATTCTGTTATTTCCTGACTTAATAATTTTACCATTCTGACTGTTGTGAGGTAGTATCTCATTGTGGTTTTGATTTCTATTTCCCTGATGCCAAGTGATGTGAAACATTTTTTCATGGGTCTGTTGGCCATGTGTATGTCTTCTTTGGAGAAATGTCTGTTTATGTCTTCTGCCCATTTCTTGATTGGATTACTTGTTCTTTCCGTGTTGAGTTTGATAAGTTCTTTATAGATTTTTGTATACTAGCCCTATATCTGGTAAGACATTTGCAAATATCTTCTCCCATTCTGTAGGTTGTCTTTTGGTTTTGTTGACTGTTTCTTTTGCTGTGCAAAAGCTTTTTATCTGATGAAGTCCCAATAGTTCATTTTCGCCTTTGTTTCCCTTACCTTTGGAGACGTGTCTAGTAAGAAGTCGCTGTGGCTGAGGTCAGATAGCTTACTGCCTGTGTTCTCCTCTAGGATTTTGAAGGATTCCTATCTCACATTTAGGTCTTTCATCTATTTTGAGTCTATTTTTATGGATGGTGATAGACAATGGTCCAGTTTCATCCTTCCCATAAGAGACCCTTAATTATAGGAAACAAACTGAGGGTTACTGGAGGGGAGCTGAGTAGGGCATAATGTAATTGAGTGATGGGCATTAAGGAGGGCACTTGATGTAATGAGCACTAGGTATTATATGCAACTGATGAATCATTAAATTCTACCCTTGAAACTAATAATACTGTATATGTTAATTTTTAAAAAAATTTTTGAAAAAATTCCCTTTGCTACCATCTTAGCCTTAAAGCACAGTTGTAATGTTTGCATGCAATAGGTGAACCCTTGTCTTAGTTTACCATGTCAAGAAATTTTATTTCCCATATGCCTGCTATATTTAGCAGAGGCAACTATGGATAAAAGTATATATTTTTGGCACACTGATTACAGTTCTGCTCCTTGTAATTGACCATTCAGATGATCCCAGCAATTTTATTTTAATAGATTTCTTCATTCTAACCTGGAAAAAAAAGGGGGGGGGGTTCATGTGAGGAGAAGCTTTTTCATAGAGGACATGTTTTTTCATACCTTTAGCTATTGATTCATATTTTACCTTATGTCTGAATTTTCCATTCTACTTCCTGTTCTCTTAGCTAAATCCTTGTTCACAAGAAACCTCATTTGATGTCTTCTCTTAATTTTATCCTTTTTTTTTAAATTTTTAAAAATTTATTTATGATAGTCACAGAGAGAGAGAGAGAGAGGGAGGGAGAGAGAGAGAGAGAGAGGCAGAGACATAGGCAGAGGGAGAAGCAGGCTCCATGCACCGGGAGCCCGACGTGGGATTCGATCACCGGTCTCCAGGATCGCGCCCTGGGCCAAAGGCAGGCGCCAAACCGCTGCGCCGCCCAGGGATCCCTGATGTCTTCTCTTAACTGAAGAGTTTCTATCATAACACTTGTGTATCCTCATGGTCTGTTCATTCTTCTCCCTGCTTAGGTAGAGCAGTCAAGATAAGAACCATACTTTACATCTCTTTATCTCTAGAGCCTAGCATAGAATTAATAATTCTGTTCAGAGCTGCTATTTCTGTAATATGTTATTTACAAGTTTTCAAATTCATTGTTTATGAATTCAAATGATACTTTATGGTGTTATCTTAAAGACCATTAAAATATTCATTCATCTTGTCAGAGTTAAATTTATTCTCTCAGAATAGTCTTAAAGCTATTTAACCTTATGTCCTCAACTTCCTCATCTATGATATGGGGATTTTAATACCTAAATGACTGACAAGGGTATTACAAAAATCATAGGAAGTAAACCTGAAAGAAAATTGAAAAGGAGGACAAGTATATTTCTGCATAATGGCTCATGATTTTGAAAGATAAGCTCCATTTTCCAGAAATGGGAAAATGATTGTTTTTAAAAATTTCATCGTACCCACATTTAATATGAACAGTCCCACTAATACATGTAGGTTCATAGAAGACCACCCTGCCCTCCCAATTCCTATTCCAATTCTTGAAATTTCTTTAATCAGATATTAAACTTTTTACTCCTAATTAGACATAAAAGCACAAGTGATAAATTCTGAAGGGAATAGTTCATGTAAATAAACAGGGTAAAATCATGAGCCCTTTTGTCAGAGCCAAGTTAAATGAGGAAGGCCTAAGATGTCTCAAGGAGAGTGAAGAATAGGAAGGAAAATGAGACAGGGGTTTGCAGAAAACAAACTTTGCTTAGCGAATGGTTTGCTTGCTTGTGGACTCCACTGTAGGAACTATTGACCTTTTGTGTTGAAAGCCTTAAGCAGTCTCTCCTGTAACACAAGATCTGCCCAGAAACCTCTGAGGTCTGGGAAGGGAGGAACAGTGGAGTAGACTTAGCAGGTCTTTTCTCCTGCTGTCTCTCCCTGCCAAATCATTTCAAAGGAATCTTTTTCTTTGATCTACATTAAGAGACTTTTCTAATTTCTTCTAGACCACACAGGAATATTAGCTACAATAGAATTTTCTGAAACTATGTTATTTTTTTCTCCTGATCTAAGATTCAGGTGCCAGGCTAATCAGAGGCAAATAATGCAAACCAGAAGTTTTTGAAAGAATCAAATTTTTGTTAAGAAAACTGATTCTTGACACTGAAAGGCTCATTGCTTTGGCATTATAAACCATAGGATAAAAATCTATGGGAACTGTGTTTTTCCCCGTCTAGAATCCTATCCCAGAGCATTTCCTTGTGAAATCCCGAACTTGGTTTTTATCATCACAGGGATACCATTTTTAGGCATTGCTGGAGCATAGTTTCAAGGTGTTCTTTAGTTGACCTTGGCTTTGTGTCTGACTGCTTCTCACCACTTGTCTGTCCCTTGTTATAAAGTCAGGAGCAGCCACAGCAGAATTGAAATTGTGGATGTGCAGGGGTAAAAAGCTATGTGAAAGTAGCACAGCTTATTTGGAAGTAGTATGTCATGCAATCATAAGACCTTTATTTTGACAGGTGTTTACCTCAAAATATTGCGTTAAATTAGGGTGCCTAATTACAGGGAAGAAGAAACGACAGAGCGTGGCTATAATAGAACAGGGAAGGCCCGGGAGAGATGATTATAGACGATAATAGACATTAGTGAAGGCCCGTAAGAAACATTCTCCCTGGGTGATTGCCAGCTGGCTTTGATTGAATAGATCAGAAACTGAGTTTGCAGGAATATTTCCAAGTGTACAGACTGTATTGTGGGAATTGGCAAGCCTCCTGACAAAGTGGGTGAGGTCCTAATTGTTAACTCTCAAGATGGGCATTTTTGGTTAACAGCTCTTCATTTGTGCTTTTCCTGTGTTTGGGACAAGGCAAAATGTAGGTGATCACATGCCTAGAGGAGGACACCGCTGTCTAAGGAGCTCCCTGTTCTATTTCCCAATAGAAAGCAACATTATTAAGGGGACAGTTCTCAGGTCTTCTGGTGTGGTACGTTTTCTTCTGTTTTTTCATTACCACAGAAGCTGCATTCTCCCGTAGTTACTATAAATGTGTGTCAATCACAGAATACCTTCAGTGGACCACCAATCTGCAATTACATCTGATAGGACTGTTGGTTTGACACCACAAGTGGTTTCAGTAGAGTGTGCACAGACATAGGCCCTCAAGACTTTGGTCCAAATAATTTATAAAATTATAACATATATTGGATTTTAATTATTCTTGGTAACCAGAATTCCTGAAGAGTGAATGAATGAATGTAATTTCTAACAAGTCAATCTGTGTACCCTGGAATTCCTGAAGAGTGAATGAATGAATGTAATTTCTAACAAGTCAATCTGTGTACCCTGGAAAATAGAGGACTTCACACCGAGGTAAATTGAAAGTCATTTAGGACCTGAAATGTCTTTATCTTCTATAAATAAGTGCAACCAGAGTAAATTACTTGACACATAATATCCCTAATTAAGAATTTGTGGATCAGTAGTGATAACTGACTGGAGAACTATAAGCAAAGAACTCTGGTGTTAAAAGAGACCTCAGAAATTCTTGGGTCAAAAAAGAAAATTGGGGGCCAAATCCTATCATTTCACTGGTGAGAATATTGAAGCCATAAAAGGTTAAATGACTTACTCAAGGATCAGAAGGGTAGGAATAGAACATCAGGCTCCTGTCTATCCATATCAAATTATTACCGCTTAAGTTTTTTTCTTTAGTCCAAAATTCTGCAAAAATCTATGAAAGCAAAAGCTAATTAAGGAACCAACATAATCTGAATGAGATCCTTGAAGATCATAACCATGTTCAGTCATTCTTAATCTCCTAAGTATATAGCATAATGCCTCATAACAAGTAGTCAGCATCCTTTTCAATAAAGCATTAATTTTGTTCTTAGCAGAAAAGTGAATTCTTTAAAAATAATGCTGCCATGAGCATTTGATGTATTTGGTGCTATTACTCAGGATATCTCCTTTGTGATACATAAGATTAAAATCACCAAGGGTAAGAAAACATCCATTAGTTGCCTGCCAGGATTAGAAAAACAAATATCTGTATTTTGGAACTTTGTCAAGCTGGTTTACTTTTTGGGTTATATGGCCTCTCCTCAAATAGGATTTCTTCCAAGAGCAGTAGATCCTTGTTCTTTCCAGATTTTGTATTAAGTAACCACTTGGGATTAGATTTACCTGCATTCAGATTGGTTTTTGCTTGCTAAATTTTTCTTTCATCCAAAGTATCCTCTTGTTTACTTCACAAGAAACACAGTTATAAAATTTTGATACAGGACTATATCACGTACAATATCTTACCAAATAAGACCTTAGTGGAAAAGCCTCAAGACACCCAAAACTAGATTGTTCCTCCCTTCCCTGCTAGACAAATCCAGAAACCCCACAGAATACATTTTTTTTGGATAATAAGAAAAATGTTCTGCAAAAATCTCATTCTGCTATTATATTCATCTCACACATAGTAAGCGTAGAAATATGGCTTATGGCTTTTTAGTGGGTTTTCTTTCCGTGTACATCACAATTTTTAATTTTTTTTTTTTAGTTTTTGACACTTCTTTCTGCCAAAATCTCAGTGATGTAGTAAACAAACAATTTTTTGTGTATTCAGAAAAACCATCAATTATAATTGAGGCTTTTGTCATATGTTTTGATAACTTGTTGCAGTTATAAACCCTTATAAATCAAAGTTAAATTTAATTTCACAGATCCTGGACCAAGATACAAGTTTTTTTTTTTTTTTTTTTTTTAAGTTGTTTGGAATTCTAAGCCTATGACAGCCACTTAACTACAGATGAACTAGGTTAGGAATATGAATTTTATGTAGGCTTTTGAAAAACTAGGAGTTTATGCATGGGACAAAAGTTTAAAATTCTATTCTCTTTTAACTAGCAAATGAAAAAAGTGCTTGGTTTTATTCTTCTCTGTGTGTATGTGCATGAATATTTTGGAATTCATTGTAATGACCATTCAGTATAATCCTATGCAGTTATGCTTCACAAATTTTCAAGTTGTTCACGGGTGGAAAAATGCACATCTTACTCATTGTATACAAAGCAGTTAATGACAAAAGAATATGTGTACTTGCAAGAAAACATTAACATATTTGAGATAAATGCTATCTAAATATAGTATTTCAGGACTCCTGGGTAGCTCAGCAGTTGAGCGTCTGCCTTTGGCTCAGGGCGTGATCCTGGAATACAGGGATCGATTCCCGCATTAGGCTCCTTGCATGGAGCCTGCTTCTCCCTCTGCCTGTGTGTATCTCTGCCTCTCTCTGTGTGTCTCTCATGAATAAATAAATAAAATCTATAAATAAATAAATAAATAAATGTATTATTTCTTGTTCAGGTGAAAGTTTTATATGAGAGTATGTTTCTTGTGGCTTAGCAAATTTGTCTAAATATAAGGAGGATGGTGAGATTATTGACTGGGCTAGGTATTTCTATTTTAATAATACATGAATGGCCAACAAAATATTTAGTAGAAGTGATAAAAGTGGTTGGAAGGAATCAAAAAGCAGTATTGTGGAAAAAATAGAAAATAGTTATTTTTAGCAATCATCAAGTGTTTTTAAGACATGTTAATTCTTTAATCCTTTATTACCCCTTAAGGCATGTTTGGCAGATGTTGTCATCATATTTGTTTTACCACTGAAATTTGCCTAAGGTTACACAAGTTTTTTTGTTTTTGTTTTTTTGTTTTTGTTTTATGGCAGAGCCAGAAATAGATTTCTCTCATAGCGATTTTCTGTGTTTTCCAAGAACTAGCCCTGATGTATATTTAACTGATAACAATGGTTATAGTATAGTGGCAGCTGCTCCTTACCAAGGGTTGGTTTCAGACAGGGTCTTTGTCCTGGTCTTCCCTCCTTTTCCTGTCCTTTGGTTCTATTGCATCTACTCACACCTGTCCGAATACTTCTAAAAATAGTGCTTGGTGCAAGCTATCCATCATCTATTCATCCATCTGGTCAATAAACTAATTTGTATATTTGCCTGTAATCCCATAATTCATGGCTTCCCTGTAGGTCTTCTTCCCCACATACCCGGACTGTGCATTTCTGACAATGAGAGAGGACTGGGTAAGGTGACAGGTGCTCTGGCCATTCCCCATGTGGGATGAATTGCTTAATAATCTCCACAGCACCTTCATGCATACGTTGAAAGTGTTTAGGGCATTGTAACTTGGGAAAATTTCCAATCCTCATAAATAACCATTAATCTTCCCCTTTTAAATTCAGCTTTCCACATCTGTTTCAAATTGTTCAGTGCTATTGCAGGAGTGCATTAAAGCTCCAATCCAGGTGGTATTAAGGGGATAAATGAGCCACAGGGAAAAGACACTGTATTCTTCTTAAAGTAATTCTTCTCCTTTTTTTTTTTTTTTTTTTTTTTTGCAAAGTCAGGAGCCAAGCAATTTATGATTAAGATTTTTGGAGAGTATGCTCTGTCATTTTAAGCTGTCCTTGTCTATGGGTTTTAAAAAAGCAGTTTTTCAAAAAAAAAAAAAAAAAAAGCAGTTTTAGCTCTGCCATACTAGCGTGCATTGTTTTTCTCTGTATAGGTAGATTGTCAATACCATTTCTACCAGCAAATTTAATGTAGTTTTAATTCATTATGGTTTACTGTGGATTTTTATTGGAGAAAAATGAAAAATAGTTATAATCTAAGGCTAGTCAGAAATAAGGAAGTGTCTGAGTATGCATTTGTATTTGTGATGTTCAAGAATTTCAGTGATGTTATCAATAATTTTAGCTTGATAGATTTTTCTCCAGGAAGCAACTTACTTTTTTCAGGACAGAAGGCATTATTTTATGAATTATTGTTTAATATTATTTTGCTTTTTATCTGCTCGATTTTATTTAATGAAAATTATAAAGGTACATTTGTTCTTACCATATATAGCCCATAACTTATTTACTCAGATACTTTCCAAAAAAAATATTTTCATAAGAATGAATCAACCTGTACTGTTAGATTTACAAAAGTCTCATCACATAATAAAGAGAATGCCCTGCAGAATAAATGCATATAAAGATAGTACTGTGTGGTACATCAGATGACATGTAACTATGAAAGAGGAATGTTTTCAGATTGACCTTGAAGATGTTAAGGGACTCACAGGAACAAATATTAGGCCGGGGGATAACTAAAAGATTTCCTATCTCTGGCATTTGTAAGAGGCCTACAAGGAATGACACATTGATTATCTGACCCAGAATACAATGCTCACACAGGAATGCAAAGAAGAAAAATCAGCTGCATGCCTCTCTCATCGAAGTTAGTAAAAATTTCATAGATAGATCATCACATAAAGTGCACAGAATCATTGGCTTTGCAAATGGTTTATTTCATAGCTACAGTCTGCTGTTCCATCCACGCATAGGGGATTGGCAGCTGTTCCACCCATTAGCATTAATGAATTATCAATGTACATCCCACACACATCCACCAGGGAAGCAAAGACACTCCTCCTACACATTACTTTGTTTTTTAATCTTCCAAATGTTGTAGGATGGTTATTACCTTAATAAGTGGAAAATCATTGAATTCAGCACATATTATCTCCCGTCGCTAAAAACTGACATCTCATAGGAATGAGGAAATGCAGTTTTATTCATCTGTTAAGATATGTTAGATTATCCCTCACCTCTTTGTCATCTAAGGGATGCCTGAGACGATTAAAGAAATGTAACCTGCACTGCTAAGGCATTTCATTAAGGAAAAAACAATTCAGCATGACGTTTGTAGTGAAAACTTCCCCCTCCTGAGAAAACTCCCAATAGTGTTCTTGAAATGTAGTGAGAAAGAACGAAAAGATTTTTTTTGTTGTTTTTAAAGATTTTATTTATTCACGAGAGACACAGAGAGAGGCAGAGACACAAGCAGAGGGAGAAGCAGGCTCCCGGAGGGGAGCCCAATGCGGGACTGAGAACTTGACCCCAGGATCTCGCCCTGAGCCACCCAGGTGTCTCAACAGACTGGTTTTTGATACAGTAACCATATGACCTGGTTTACCTCCCACAGCCCCAATTTATACCTTTTGTACTGCCATATTATTAGTCACTACCCTTTCCTCTGAAAAGATCCTGGTTTGGACAGAAAATTGAATGTTTACCGTAGCTTTAGGACATTTCTCATACAACCATGCCCCTTCCTCTTCTGTCCCATTCATGCTGTTAAGATAGAACCCTTGGTTCTATAAGGGAGAAACAACCGGGAAGGTAGACTCATCTGTGCACCTTCAGAAGTTATAAAATTCCTTAATGTGTCTCTAACCTCACATTCTTTGTGTTCCCACCTCCTTTTCTTTTTCTTTAAAGATTTCATTTATTTATTCATAAGAGGCACACACACAGAGAAAGAGAGAGAGAGAGGCAGAGACACAGGCAGAGGGAGAGGCAGGCCCCATGCAGGGAGCCTGATGCGGGACTCGATCCCAGGACTCCAGGATCACGCCCTGGGCTGAAGGCGGCACTAAACCGCTGGGCTACCTGGCCTGCCCTCCCACGTCCTTTTCCCTGTTTTGTGCATTACCTTCTTCAGCGCACTGCTTACTTCTATAAAATGTCAGTGATAGGCCAAGCAGTGCCGCTATAAGAATATTCTTCTATATAGAAACAGTTCGGTGCTTTTCTCGGTGCTTGACTGTGTGAAAACAAAGGGTGGTATATTTTATTCTTTTCAATTAAGAGGAATTTAAGGTCATGCTGCTCACTGACATGTGACTATGAGATTGAGAAATACCCCAAATTACAAACATTCACTAAATCCTATGCATTTGGCATTCTCTTATAAAAAATGACATTGTTCCGGATTTTAAAAATTTGGCCTAGTGCTGGAGAAGGCCATCTAGAGCAATAGTGACCTGCGTGTGGCAGCATGCTACTAGTAGTCTGTGGAGGTGCTGCAGGACAGAGTGAGATTAAATCTGCACTTGCACTTACAGAAGAGATGACGGGGTAGTAATGTGTGAACCAAGCTCTGGTGGCGAATAATGAAAGGATCGATCTAGAAGAGGGACCCGTGTCGGTTTTGTTCTAGGGAAACAGGTGCTATTATGTTGGCCAACATGCGCTGCCAGGAAACACCACTGCTTCTCTTGAACTCTGCTTTCCAGAGATGAAGACCATTTGTTCTTTTCTGATGAATGTGGATTGACAGTTCACCATTCGTAGAACAGCTCTTAATTTTCCAACTTGTTGCCTCTCCCCTGCAAAATAGACTGACTTCCTTTAGTGTGCTCTCAGAGGTCTTATCTTAGTTTTTAAAAGCAATCACCCTTACCTCTTCCTCTTCTGAGCCTCCTTTCATGTACGGTCCCCACCCACATACCCATGTATGTTGTACTCAAGTAGCTTTGCAGTTGGTCTCTGCAGAAAGGTCCGACTAGGTGTAAAGTCCCCAGATATCATACCTATTTACTTACACCTCAGTGTCATGCTGAAAAGAAATAAAGCACTCAGTGCAGCTGAATGAGAATAGCACTGCGTTCCTACCTTATAACCACTGTGTTCTCAATACCCTCTAGTCTCTGACTCTCCTCCTGGTGCCTCCTTCCTGCCTCCTACTTAGACTAATTCCTGTAAGTTCTATCTTTTATCATTTTCTGTCTACATTTCCTTCTACGATCGCCTTGTCCCATTGATTTGAAGTTTCCTCTCTGTCTGCATTTGGGTTATGTGTTTGGATGGCCTATGTAATCACCCCCATCCTTGACTTTCCCCTATTCTTCAACTCCCATGCTCTTCTCTTCCTCACCTACTCCCCAGGCAAGCCCCTAGACTCTAGTGCCGTAATGTCTCCCAACATCGGTCCCCCCTCCTCCCTTACCATGACACAATTCTCTAATGATACTCTCACCTACCAAGCCTTGCCCACCTACAAGCCAGCTTGCACACTGATGCCAGTGTACTTCTTCTAAAGCACATACCCCCTTCACTGAAATCCCCTCACCAGTGATAAAGGGGCCACCTTTTACCTCTATGTCCCTCCTTCCTCCTTATGAGTCTAATGGTTGTGTAGAAAGGCAGTGCCAAGCTCTGAAGTTGGAACATCTGAATTTGAACTCTGGTTCTGTCAATTGCTAGCTCTGTGATCATGGCATGATCATTTAACTTCCTCATCTATAAAATGGGGACTGTGATGGGCGTACCGCAAAGGATCACTGTATGGATAATGAAATGCACAGAGCAGTGGGTGCACTAAGTGTTTGCCATTATTAGATTCTGCTTGTGTTTCCTATGTACAACCTATACTTTCATGCCCCTATGCCTTTCTTATGCTTTATTTTGTCTTCAGAATGTTCCCCTCCATTTCCATCTCTGTGTGTTCAAACCCACATTTTATATTCATGTGCCCCCCCTTTCCATGTAGCTTTCAGGCAAACCCCTAATACTGAAACCACCTTTCCAATTTCCATAGCCTCTCCTCTGCACCTAACAGTATTTATTTAGTCTTTTCCATCTTGTATAAAATTATGTGCATACCTGTCTTTGCTCCAAAAAGATAGAGGGAAACGGGAACTGGTTTACGAATTTTTGCATTTTCCTAAGTGCCTAACCAAATTAATATTAGATGCTGTATTTGTTGAATAAATGAATGCATATTCCACTTGTTCATTTACCTTTTTTCTGATATGTGAGTACAGTATAGTTTTAGAATTTTGCCCAAGCAAACATCTTCTCTTTGCTTGGTTATTTAATTGAACCCCACCCTTCCTCTTTTTTCTGTCATTTCCCTTCCTCTGGCCCTTCCCCCTTTCCTGCTACACTTCCCCTCCCTCTTTCCCACTGCCCTGCTGCCCCTTCCCATTTTTTCTTTCTCTCCTTCCTCCTCTTCATCCTTTTCTTTAATTAATTTTCTTTAATTTCACTTTGTGAAATTTGCCTTGGGCACAAAAGGATACTGTTTCTAGAGGGAAATATTTGCTGATAGTTTTTTGTTACTTTTTTTTGTCAAAAATAACTGAGCATGTAACATCCAGTCATAATGCTATTTACTCATCTCAACTACTGAAAAGAAGCAATTATTAAATAGTAAATAAAAATAAGCTCAATTTTTGGGCAAGAAGACAATCTCCCAAGAACTTTTTAATTACATGTTGTGATTGTTGCAGTGTGGGTTTTTTTAATGTATTTTTTTTTTTTTTTGGAGTTCGATTTGCCAACATCTAGTATAACACCCAGTCCTCATCCCGTCAAGTGCCTCCCTCAGTGCCTGTCACCCCATCCCCCCGCCCACCTCCCCTTCCACTACCACTTGTTTGTTTCCCAGAGTTAGGAGTCTCTCATGTTCTGTCACCCTTTCTGATTTTTTCCACTCATTTTCTCTTCTTTCCCCTATGATCTCTTTCCCTATTTTTTATATTCCCCATATAAGCGAAACCATATAATGTTTGTCCTTCTCCGATTGACTTACTTCTACTCAGCATGATACCCTCCAGTTCCAGTTTGAGTATAGTTGGTCTTTCTGCAAAAGCGAAATAATTGTAGGTTTAGTGTCATCTGATTTTGTGTGTGTGAAGTAAAACTGAATGTTACATTGTTTCAGGTGTGCAACATGGTGTTTTGACAGGTCTGTATGTTCTGCTGTGCTCACCGCAAGTGTAGCTACCATCTGCTACCATACAACACTGTTACAGTACCATTGACTGTACTCCCTATGCTGTACCTTCTGTTCTGGTGACTTACTCATTCCATAACTGGAAGCCTCTCTCTCCTACTCACCGTCGCCCATTTTGCTCATGCCCCTGACCCTAACCTCTTTCCCCTGGGAATGACCAGTTCTCTGTATTTATGGGTTCTGCTTTTTGTTTATTCATTTTTTTTTAGGTTCTACATATAAGTGAAATCATTTGGCATTTGTCTTTCTCTGTATGACATTGCATTTAGCATAATACCCTCCAGACCCACCCATGTTGTCACAGATGGCAAGATCACATCCAGTTTTTATGCTTTAGTAATATTTCATTGTATGCATATACCACATCATCTTTGTTCATCTATCAAGAGACATTGGTTTGCTTTTGTATCTTGGCTATGGTAAATAAGGCTGCAGTAAACACAGGAGTGCATATGTCTTTTCAAAGTAGTGTTTTTGTTTTCTTTGTGTAAATACGAGTAATGGAATAACTGGATCATATGGTACTTGTATTTTTTAATCTTTCGAGGAAACTCTATACTGTTTTCCACAGTGGCTGTACCAATTTATATTCCCTGATGAAGTTTTTTAGAAGAGAATTTGACCAAAGATTTTTAAGAATAAATTCTTAAGCTTTTTTTTTTTTTTTTTGGTCTATTTGGCACTTAAGTTTTCCTTATTCTGCTTATTTCTTCCCTCTTTTCTCATTTACAATGTCATTTTAACTTACAGTCCTTTCCTCCAACACCTTGACTGTCTTCTCTTGATCAATACCCTATCCTTTCTCCTAAATCTGAAAACCACCTAAAACTTCATATCATGTTTCCACAAGTCTTGAAATGCCTCCTATCTTGTTGGAGGAATGTTCTTAAGAGTTCTGTTAAAGATACCAATAGCAACCATTTAAATCCCATTTCTAATTAATTGTGAGCCTGCACAAAACCAGTGTATGTTCTTGTATTAGCGAATATCAAATAGATCAAATATGCGATTATCTCTATATTGGATTGAGGAATGTAAAGTTAAGATTGAATCATAGTTTAGAAAGTCAAACTTGAATTCTTATTTCATAATTACCATCTGAAACAAACAACATGTAAAGTTTAATAATTGTACAACCTCTCTGCTTCTGCTTTTCTTTCCTGAGCCATAGTAAATAACTTCATGTTTAGGACTGGATAAAACATAACTTATTCTGAGGATTCTGAGTAACGACACTATGTACACAGCATTACGAGATTATCATTTGTAGTAAATGGGTTCTTAAATCTGTTATTTTTTCCCCCTAATTTAGGGTAGAAATTTAGCATCTGGAGAGGTTGGATTTTTTCCAAGTGATGCTGTCAAACCTTGCCCATGTGTAAGTATGAGGATTTTCTTTCCATTTTTTTCTGGGTTTGATGCTTTAATTAATTGTGCAAGAATGTACAAAGGGTATGGTCTTGTCCATAATTTTATTATTTTTTTTCTGGAGGGATTATATTTCAAGTTTGAATATATGGTCAATATTATTAAAATTCTAAAACCCTCATGATTCCGTTGTCAGAAAATATTTTTAAATGATATATACAAGGAGAAAATTGAACTTAGTAGAATTAACAAAATTGTCTACAAGATGTTAGAAAAAATAAAGCTACAGATTAGATGCATTTTCCCCTTTTCCCACGGAGGTGAGAATGGTAGGCAGTCATCTATTCCTAGTCATTTGGGGTTATAGAGAGATACTACACTTCAGCTAGTGTGTTTGAAAGCATAATAGCATGAAGTCCACAGATTCTTCAATCAAATCTCTAAATACATTTTTCTGTGCTTTCATTTGTCATTTTGTTTATTTAATGTCATAATGGTATTTTCTGAAAACATCAAACACATTAGCTAGAAACAAGGAGAATGAATGAGCATTTACTCAAATATTATGGATGAGTATAACATAAGATGTACTTTTTGGTGTTATATTAAATTTATAAATTTCTGTTTAAGGTGACATTATTTTATCATAAATTGGAGTTTAGGGTGGATTTTTCTATGAAACTTTTGAAGTTCTTGATTCAAAGTAAATGAGATTCCTATAATAATATAATGGAGTTGATGGTTAAAAAAGCCCTCATATTATCTTAATTGCTATATTTCAATCCTTCCTAGATTTACAAACTGGACATTCTTTTTTTTTTTTTTTTAAGATTTTATTTATTTATTCATGAGAGACAGACAGAGAGAGAGAGATGTAGAGACACAAGCAGAGGGAGAAGCAGGCTCCATGCAGGGAGCTTGACGTGGGACTCCTGAGTCTCCAGGATCACACCACACGCTACAGGTGGCGCCAAACCGCTGCGCCACTGGGGCTGCCCTGGACATTCTTTTTGATAGCAATGTCAGCCACCCTTGATTCAGAATGTAGTCTGTAGATTAATTTACTGTATGTATTGCAGCTTCATTAATTTCAAAAGCAAATCAAATCAAAAAGAATTTGCTATTCTGTTCATTCTGTGATCTAATATCACCTATTTTTATCTAGTAATCCTAGAAAATTGTTGAACTTTGATACCACTCTAATTATGTAAGGAAATGAGTTTTTAGTTAGTTTTCTCTTATTTGTATGAACAAGATTCAGGCTTCCTATGCTTAAAGCAACGATATTTATATGTAGGCAGGAAGCAGGAGATTATACATTCTAACATTAGGTTGTTTGGGAACCTAAAGACATCAAATCAAGAATATTAAACATTTTATGTATAAAGTTCTATTATCTTTTTACAGCCTCTTGAATATGGCATGAAATGAACATTTGAAATTTTATTTTTAGGAAAATTCTGGCACATAGCAGGTATTTAATACATTTTGTTGTATCAATGAACTAAAGGGTTAAGAAGAAAGGAAAGTTCCTAGCCGAACCTAAGTAATTAACAATAGTAGGTACTAATTGTATCAGCTTCTATCGAATGGTATTTGGTGACTCAGTTACTAGAAGGAAAAGTATGTTCAGAATTTTAAGCTCTAAGGAATTATAGAGGAACACATAATTATGGGTGGGAATACTAACTAAAAATGACTTTTGTAGCTCAAAGCTCATAAATAGTTATTAAAGTTTTAGTGGTGACTTACTAAAATTATAGATTCATTTGTTAGTTTAGGATAAGCTAGATGAAGGTAAGTAGGAGAGAGTGGAGGGGAGAATATGTTGAAGGGATTTGGAAGATGGTATCTCTTGCCCCTGGGATGTACTGTTTACCAGGGGTCCCTGAGTTGTGCAGAATATTCCATTCTGAGCTCGAAAATTATTCTTTAGTATATGCTATGCCAGTCTCTTTGAAAGTTCTGAGATACACAGATAGAAAGTTAGAACTGAGGAAAATGCAGAAGGAATATAAATGAGACCATTTCATTTTGGTAGTATGGTAACTGGAGACAAAGTCTGGAGCTACAGCACAGAACAAAGTTGGGTAACTCTGTGACTCAGGCGTCCTCAGTGGGTGAACAAGAAGAAAACAATTCCACAGAAGAAGATATGCCTATCTTCATCTTGGATCTGGGTTAGGAAGAAAAAAAAGCAGTCTCCCCTAAAATTCCTAGCCTTAGATCCAAAAATCACCCAGGTGTGGGGCTGGAGTTCATACCAACTCTGTGACTGAAATAAGTCTAAGCTAGAAACAGTTTAAAATGATTCCACATTGATTGTGTTTACAATGCAAATACAGTTTGTCTCTGGATTGGAGCCTCTTTGCACAAAGTCCTTAACGGACTTAAAGTCCTAGGGAATAGAAGTTCACAATATGGGATCATCAAATTCATGATTAAACCATCTTAAGCAAACTTCAGAAAAAATAAAATTCATAATTACATACACAAAGACAGCAGATTGTGTAATTATCAGTTGCCAAGGTCAAATTTTTGTATTTAATATGGTTGAAGAAATAAAAAAGAATAAAAGTCTAAGAACAGAACAAACCACTGTCCAAATTTCTTGCATCTCTTTTTCACAAAGAATCAGAGTAAGTGAAATGATAACTTTAATGGAAACATTACCTGACATATTAGATACAGTTGGGTAGAAAATTGGAAGACAAAGCTAAAGAAACTTCTCAGTAACTAATCTGGAGAGTCTGAGAAATAGAAATCTAACAGAAAATGGAGTGATAAAAGTTCAAATGCATGTTATTTAAGGAGCAAATAGAGATAGTGTGAAAAGACCATATTCAAATAAATAATGGCCAAGAATTTTCCAGAACTTCTGGGAGAACCAATCTCAAGAGTCAAGAAGAGTATATAAAATTAATCAACACCTAGACACATTTTAGTTCATTTCAATGGCAGAACATCAAAAACAAGGAGAAAATACTAAAACCAGCCTTAAGAAGAATACAGATTACCTATAAAGCGTTGATGATTTCACTCATAGCTAACAGTAGGAGTAACGGAGGCAACAAAAGTTTTCACTTTTGTTGTCAAGTAGCCCCTATTGAATCAAGCCTCCACAGAAAACAACTACAGACTCTGGGCGAGGTATGAAAGCACCAGTTAAGAGAAGGAGTGGCGCTGGTGCTAGGTTAGTCGCTGGCTTAGGACTGCATCCTAGGCTGCACCATGCAGGGTAGCTAAAATTCAGATAGAAACCGCAGAGTATCACTAGCTTGAAGAAGCAGAGTTTGAAGGAAACACAAAGTGGAAGGAGAGGCAGGAAATCTCAGAAAGACAAGTGTCAGGGAGGGAGGAACCTCAAGTTCTGTGTATAAACTTTGCCTCAGTTTGGCTGCATAGTGCCAGTTCCCAAGTAGCTCAGTTTAGGCTAAAAGAACAAAACTGAGAATTCATCTGTCTCTCACTACAGGGGAGATAGTTTGCAGTTGGAGTTCAACCAAGTTAACTGCCTGCTTTAAGAAAAATCACACTCTTTGTAGAAGCATCACAGAATTCAGAGCTTCTACGGCATATTATTCAAATTGTCCAAGATACTATCCCAAACTACTCAATATGTAAAGAAAGAGAAAAACACAAATTATACTCAAAAGAAAAAGCTGTCAAAGGAGAACGACCGTGAGATGTCCCAAACAATAGAATTAGGAGGAAAAGGTTTTTAACGTAGCTATGATAACTGTGCTCAAGAACATAAAGGAAAGTATGTTCATAATGAATGCACAGGAAACCTCAACAGAGAAATAGAACCAACTACTAAAAAGAACCAAATGGAGATTCTATAGTGTGAAACTTTAACATTTGAAGCAATAAGAATATGTTCAAAGTTTTGAAAGGAAATTAATCAACTTAGAAATCTATCTTTCCTCCATAGGGATAAAGTAATGACATTCCTAGCCAACCACAGAAAGTTCACCTCTAACTATCCCATCTACCTCATATAAGATGTACTTCAGGAAGAAGCACATATCTTTTTTTTTTTTAATGATTTTATTTATTCATGAGAGACACAGAGACATAGGCAGAGGGAGAAGCAGATGCAGGCTCCCTTTGCAGAGCGTGATGTGGGACTCGATCCCAGGAATAAGATTATGACCTGAGCCAAAGGCAGACACTCAGCCACTGAGCCACCACCCATCCAGGTGCCCCAGGAAGCATGTATCTTATATGTATTATTTTACATACATGCTTTATGTCCAGTCAGATATTTTTTAAAACCATATGACCCTAGCCAAAATTTAACAATGTAAACAGCCTGTGATGAAGGTAGAAAACGGCATTAGGGGAAAATGGTCAAAGATGAGAATATAATCAAAGATAGGAAATTATCCAGAAGAAAATTATCTATTGTCTTATATAAGAAAAGGGCCCAAAAAAAGAAGTGGGGATGGCCCCATGACAGATGGAAAAAGATAGGATCCCACCCTCAGTATAGGGATCAGTGCTCAGAAGATAGTCCTAGCACTTCACCCATCAGAACACACTCACCAAAGATATCCCTCACCTAAGAGCAAGAAAGCTCTAAAGGGACATCAGGATGAAACAGGCTGGGATACTGGGTCTGCTTTAGAATGTTATATACCCTTCTTTTTTTGTGAATCTGCAGCATTCCCTAGCCAAAGGAATCCATGGAATATGTTGAAGTTCTTTTCCCTTCTCTGTCCCCTCTATGTTGGTTTTGTTTCCTTTCTTGTGTTTGCTTTTTTGTTTCCGCTCTCTAGGGAGAAAGATTGGTTTAGTAATAAGCATGCTTTTAAAGATTAGGGAAGGAGGAATATTTTTCCATTAGATTTCAGAAGCATGTGTATCTTCTAAAGAGAAATTGTTGAAGATTGGTGACTGTGAGAACAAAATGATGTAAAAAATATTTTCAGGATTTGAACGGATGTAATACACTCGAAGTGTTATTTTCTGTGTATCAGGATTTTACATGGTGGTGAAATTAAACATGTGTTCCATAGAATAAAAATATTTAAATACTGATAACTTTGGAAATGCTCTGACCAGAAAGATAATTTTATTATATATAACTATTAACCATTAACCTGGAAGTTCAAAAGAGTAACAACCCATTATGAAAACTGACAAAGCTGAGACAATTTTACATTGATTAGAACTGTGTTATAAATTAAAGGTAACCATATTTTTAATCACTTTATATGAAAAGGCCGAGGAATACTATGGGATATACGCATCCAAGACTCAGGTGATCCATGAAAAATTTCTAAATATGAAATAAACTATCCATATTCCTTGTCTTTCCTTAGGAATTTATAAACTTTGTTCTCTTCTAATAGTATGTGTTTTGTTATTCTTGGAGTATTAGTATAGTATAATAGTATAGTATTAGTATTAGTATACCTTCTTTGGCCTTGTTCATTTTCTAGTTATAATCAACAGCTAGAAGTTTTCTTCTTTTTCTGCCTTTATTTGCATAGTAAGTGTAACGTTTTTCTCATTTCTCAAAAATGTTTTTCTCATTTCTCAAAAGTTCCATAGGAGAAAAGGGGAAAATGAGTATTTCCCAAGGCTTTCCATCAATAAAAGGTTTGCCAGTCGGTAGATTTCAAAATTTGAGGTTAGAATTTGTGATACAAACTAAGAGTCTTGTGATACAAACTAAGAGTCTATATCCAGTATATATTTTTATTTTGCCTGTTTTCTAAGAAAGCAAAGTCTAGTTGGTTGTCCTAACATTTTCATTTTAATTTTCTATGATAGGATTAAACTGCCTTGATAATAAAAACCAAAAGCTTCCAACTCATATTTTTCCTGTTATCTCTCCACTTGGAGGTACAGTGGCAGTAAAATGAATGAAAGAATGAATTAAAGTGAAATGAATTATTTTCTACTTATCTGACATATACTGTGATTCACTCTGTATAAAATTGCCAATGGATAGTTCCAGGACTGTGCTATTTAGGGTTTTATAGAGCTGAGTCAGCTAAACTCAATTAATGATTGATTCCTAAAAGCTTCCCTTAAGTAAACTTAATCTATTTTTTGGCTTTTTATATCCTAGGTGCCCAAGCCAGTAGATTATTCTTGCCAACCCTGGTAAGTATTAAAAATGTTTATGTAGCTAAGTTGAAATACCATAACCTTAGCTCGAGGATGCCTTAAATGTGAGGGTAGTAAACCACAGTCCATTTCTATTTGTCCTGGCTAAAGGTGTTTTCAGATACAACAAAACACCATAATGAATTTATATATTGCTGACCTTTCCATAACTTCATCAAAGAGGTGTGTGTGTATGCATGTGTGTATGCTTGCACAAATTTGACTCTAAATTCAAAGCTTATAATAGCCACAGAATGGAATAGGATGTAGGTAAATAGGTATCTTATATTTTGGAAGAGTAGATTTCATGAAATAGAGAAAAAAATATATGATTCCATTGTTTAAAACTAAAAATAAGCCCAGAAACGATAGTAGATCCTAAATTGTAATATGAAAGGAGCAGAATGTATCCATGTCTAAAGTTTGGGGTCTCCATGGAGCCCACTTACCACTTAGAAGAGGCTAGTATTATCACTAATACAAACAAGGAAGCAAAGGGGATAGTGATTATGACTTTTTAGACTTGATGAGTTTAAGAAGAAGTGATATGTTCAAACGGAAAAAAGTCTATTTTGGATCAAGGATAGTTATGATCATCCTATGATAACAATTAGTATATACCAAGCACTTAACTATATGTTTAGTACCTCACATGTTTTATTTTCTTTTGTTTTCCAGCATCTCTGTAAGGAAGGTTGTTATTATCACTACAGATGATGAAACAAAGGTTAAGGCTACACAAGTAGTAAGCAGTAGAGCTAGGATTCCAAGTTAGGCCATCTGTACATTGCCATATTGCCTCTCAAAATACAAAACGCAGGCTTATTTACTTATTTATATTTATTTCCCTGGATTTTATGTTTGGCTTCTCTTAAAATTACTGCATCTGTTTTATTTTCTGGATACGAAGTATATGCATACAAATTAGATATCAGTATATGTATGTAAATAAGATTCTGAAAGTGTATAGTACTAGTTCAGTTTGCAGGTGTAGATAGAATATCCGAGCTGTCTGATATTTTTAAAATATTCTGATCATTTTCTATTCTATAACCAAAGCATAGAAGATGCCTGATTGCTATAGGACTAAATTGTCCAAAGTATGGGATTGTCCCATCAGTCCTCTTGCTATCCCCAGCCACACGTCTGCCCTCTGTAGCTATTTAACCTGCTTTCTCCGACCTCCCTGAGCTTGCTGAAGAAATTGTAGCACGCTTGTGATAGAACCGGGAAGCTTTGTAACATTTTTACTTAGTTTAAGACAATTTGAAGTCAGAGAACTACATGGAATTAAAAAGCCATGATCCTGACAGGAATTATATTTGGAGAATAGAGCTGATAGCATGAATAATCAAAGTGAACAACATCAGGAACTGTAAAATCATGAGAGTGTGGTGATTAGCTTCCTTCTCTATTCTTTTTACTATTTTTTACATAACTAGGCATAATAGTTGCAAGGTAATGATTTTAGAGATAAATACTAATGCCACAAACTACGTGGGTTTTATGAAATAAAGCGATAAAATGCCTGGGAACCATTCAGGGCACAGGAGATTAGTTTTTTAACATTACTTTAAAATGCACCCTTGCTGATATTCTAATTAAAATACGACCAGTTAGAATAGTATTGTTCCTCATGATAAAAAAAAAAAAAAAAATCAAGACGTTCAGGTCAGGGAAGAGCCTTGAAGATGGGAACAGATAAAGATAATTCATAGTAAAATTGTTAAATTACTTTTTTTCTTAAGCAACTTGGACAATTTATTCACACTTAGTTTCATGGGAAATGCTTTCTCTGTGAAACAAAATGGTCAGGTATGTCAGAATATGGAAACTTCAGTTTTGGAAATTCTGAACTATTTAGAGAAAATGATGCTGAATGATGACATGTTCTCAAGTCATTGAGAATTTGCCTGTCCACTAACTGCATTGTCTGTTCATTACATCTCCATTTTAAAACAAGTTATTCTTGCAAGGTAAACTTTGCCTCTTGGGTAGGCCATGAAATAAAACAGAAAATCAAGATGATTATCTTCATTGGCCTGGGTATAGAATTCTAGGTGAGAAATTATTTTGCATCTTAGATTTTAAGGCATTGCTCTGTTGTCTTCTAACTTCCAACTCAATGCCATTCTGATTTCTTTCTTTCTTTCTTCTTCCTTTCTCTCTCCAAAGAACAAATTCACGCCTTTATTTATTTACTTTTCATTAAGTTTAAATCCTTTCAGGGTACAATATCACACAGATTCTATGGCCAATGGCTTTAGCAGGAAGATTGCTTTGGAATTTTGCACAAACCATGCCGCTGTTTCCATGAGCATGAGTTACATTTCCCCAGATTACTCTGGTTTCGTTCAGTTTGTCACCAGGAACCACTGTGTTGTTCTTGGCTTTGTACATAAGCACATCTCTGCTTGGATAGAATTCAGTTTCGTCTTGAGCATAAACACCTTCAATTATAAGAGAGCTGTGTGTTCCCTCTGGTTCCGGAGACCCTGCTTGTAGACAGAAAAGATGGCCTTGGACCACAGCCTTCCAGACATATTTGTCCCTTTAGGAGTCCTCTTTCCAAGATGGCAGAAAGAGGCCATTCTGATTTCTGATTCTTTGTGTGTAATCTGATGGTGTGTGGAGGGTTGAGAGTGTGTGTATCATGAAGGCAGGGATGAAGCATGGGGCCTAAAACTGGGAAATTGTCTGAAAACCATATGAAGAACAGGATGCAGATGCCAGGGTTCCTAACCCATTTTCCAAGTAGTCAGACAATTTACTTTCCCCTACCTTAGCAGGAGACACTGGAGTCAGAAGGTATATTATGTGGAAAAATTGAGCCATGTGCGGCTTGCACTGAGAAAGAGCAATCCCATCAGATATTGAGGGAGATGCTGTACTGCAGAGTAGTCAAATTAAGGAAAGTCTGCATACTGACTGATGATGATCCCCTGTCCCTTTGTATAGTTCAGTTCCAATACTGTGACAGCTGGGTCTCATACACACAGACTACCCTCTCATTGCATGCAGACAGGAATCTGGAAGATTTTTCTCTCAAGGAACTGAATAGACTCAGTTTTTTTTTTTTTTTTAAGAAAAAACAACCACCTAAAATCCTAACATTTGGGTATTATCCAGCCCCATGAATCAGGTTCTTGCCAAATGATTATGTTCCTACCCATCGAGTCTACTTTGGTGCCCCCCACCCCCGCAGAGATGCCTCTCTCCTAAATATAAACAAACAACAAATAACCACCAGACATCGGAGAAAAGCTGTGAACTAGAGAACAGAATAAATGGGGAAAACAAATGAGGACAATACAGACATTAGAAGGAGAAGAAAGATTTATTTTTAAAGCCTTTATATTCTCAGAATTAAGATATGACAATATACCCATGGAAGTGAGCTGGGTATTTTATGAAAGGGACAATCAGAGAACAAGAAAGAGCTCTTCTAAATTACGTACTAAGTAGTGGAGTTGGAAAACAAAGTCGAGCAAATCCTCCAGAAAATGAAAGAAATAATTTGATAATATGGGAGAAGAGATAGGGAAATTAGACAGTTGATCCAGGAGGTACAGCATTTGTTTAGTGGGAGCTCCAGAAAGAGAAAACAGAGTAGCAGTTATCAAAGAAATAAGGCAAAAGTTTCCTAGAACCAAAGGATATATGGCTCTAAATCAAAGATGCTGCTGAGAGCCTAGGACAATATGGAACTGAAACGTATGGCATATAACTGGAAGGCACATTTTCATGAAATTTTACAATATAGAGAAAACAGTCTGAAAGCTTCCAGGGAGAAAAAGAAATCAGATCACATACAAAGAATCAGAATGGCACTCAGTTGCAAGTGAGAAGACAATAGGGCAATGCTTCAAAATTTGAGAAGCAAAGTAATTTCTCACCTAGAATTCTATACGCAGGCAAATTCTGAATTAAGTATGAAGTAAAATAAAAGTATTTTTCTAGATGTGAGACTGAGTATTACAACCCATGTATCCATTTATTAGAAGCTGATGGATGAGCTAATAAACCAACAAAGGAGATACAGAATCCAGGAAATGAGAAAAAAAGGGATATCCCAGGACTATATTAATTCATCAGGCTCGGAGAGCAAGTAGTATTGACTAGACCAGGAGGATAGAGGGCTCAGAACAAATGAATGCCTCCAAAGAACAAAATGGACAGGTTTAGTAAATGGTGTTGAGAAAGTACATTATTGAGGGGTTTATCATTCTCTTGGAGAATTTGGAGAGAATTTGTAAGACAGGCTTGAGCAAACAAAAACTTGAATTATTTTATGGATGTCAGATGTTCTTTTTTGAATATGAAAACATGATAAAACCAGGCCAGATGATGGCTTGGCTTTGTAGAGGTTAAGGAAAGAAGAATGAGCCATGAAGGAATGGGCATGAATAGAAAATAAATGAGTTTCCTTCCTGATGCCTAAAATCAATAAATTGTAGTTTGATTATATTATTTAGAAATATGCAAGCACAGATAAAAAAGTTAAAATGGGACTTGGTACAGAAAGCTGATTAGATGGGGTAATGCTGCTTTTTCATTATTACAGTAGGAGTTGACTTTTAGAAACTGTGTTCATGTGTTACTTTGATAAAAATGCATATGCTATACATTAATTGTGATAAGTGCTGCCATGAAAGAGATGAAGGTACTGTAATAAGAATAATGGAGTGAAGTGTGAGATACAGGACAACATTGTTTGGCTGGGATGGTCAGAGAAGGTCACTCTAAGCTTGAGTGATGAGAAGGAATGTGAGGATTGGGTTAGTGTTTTCCAGGCAATAAAAGAATCTATGAGAAGATTCTTAACATCAAAAAGAGGCTGGTGAATTCCTGAACCTGAAAGAAGGCTGGAAACTAGTGAGAGATAAGATGGAAGAGTGATTATACTAGGTACTAATAGTTCATGGGTTATCATAAATACTTTTATCTCAAGGTACCATCTGCATAAAATGCCCTTAGCTCTCCTTCTATATTTGGTGGACATCTCCCATATCTTCCTTCAATAAACTTGTATTTTAAACTAACATTTAGTATAAAAGGTGGGGGTATTCAAACTGAGTTACCCAAGTCTATGTGTGAATTAGAGAATTTTCTGGTCTATTCATGTTTTGAGAGAGCCAATCTAAACATAAAATTTTTCCCTTTAACTTTTATTGCCTAAAATCTCCATCATATTTTGCCAATAAATGTAAAACCTGTAAATGATGGAAAAGGGTCACTAAAGAGTATTTTAACATTGGAGTTGGGTCTCATATTAATGCTGTTGTTGTTATGGAATTTGGGTATGTTTAAGATGGAGATAGTTTAGGAGGAACTGAATTTTATTATTGAAAATACCTACCTTTTAAAATTAAATTTTAACTACTACTAAGCTCTTAAGAAAATTGGTTAACAAAATTGTGGATCGTAAGAATTCATCCTATATCTGCCAAAATAATTATTTAAAAATAATTTAAATTGTTACTGGAATTATCTTAAAAAGATGCTCAAAGCAGGTTTCATTTCATAGTATGTATAGAAAAGGTGAAATTTTAGAGGGTGTGTGTGTACACGTGTGTGTGTATGTCCTGTGCACAATAGTCCCTCCCTACAAGTCTTTTTCTTTTTTATTATTAAACTCCCTGTAGATTTCTCTCTTAACCCAGTGCCTGCTCACTCCTTACTTTGCCCCATTTATTTATTTGATAAATATTCACTGGGTGCTTACTGAGTGTTAGGCACTGTTCACTTCACTGTTGCTAGCTTAGTAGAGCAGGACTTTTTTCTGCATTATTTTTTGAAGTCATGTAATTAGGATCGAAGTAAAAACAGCTCCAATCTGCCACTAAATTAAAATCTTTACAGAGACTTATTTTTAGCTTCTGTTGTGTTCCAGGTATATTACCCAAATTTTCTTTTTTTTTTTATTACCCAAATTTTCTATGTCATTGTTTCTTTCAGGTATGCTGGAGCAATGGAAAGATTGCAGGCAGAGACTGAACTTATTAATAGGGTAAATAGTACTTACCTTGTGAGGCACAGGACCAAAGAGTCAGGAGAATATGCAATTAGCATTAAGTAAGTAGGACAAGTACTTTTATAGAAATAGATTTCCTGTTTTCATAATTGCATAGACCATCTGACATGTATAACACTGAAGTTAAGAACCAAGGTTCTAATTGCAGCAGAAATAATGCATCTATCCAGACAGTTCATTAATACTTGAAAATATTTGTTAGAAAAACAGTATTAAGTGTTATAGGCTGCTAATTGGCATATTAGATTTCTTTCATAACATTGTATTTTGGTAATTTGATATGTATATGCTCCTTGTTAATTCTAAAAATGTATATTACTAGATTTCGTTTTATTTTATTTTGTTTTTCTATACTCTCAAACTGAACTTACCCAATAAATTGGGCATAATGATTGATCAAATCTAACCCCCCCCCCTTCTCACTTCAAATATTGGTTGTATCTTCAACCAATCTAGTAAATATATTTTGCTAATTAGCTGTCACCAGTGTATTGGCATAGGTATATATTTTGTCTTTGGAATTAATTCCTATAATTTTATTGGGGCATGCCCTCTGGTAATTATTGATTTCTACTGATTAAAAACACATTTATATTCATACGTTATTCGTTGCCCACAGGTACAATAATGAAGCAAAGCACATCAAGATTTTAACAAGAGATGGCTTTTTTCACATTGCAGAAAATAGAAAATTTAAAAGTTTAATGGTAAGCATTGATTAGTTCTTTTCAATCTGTGGTCCTTATTTTGCTCTTATTAGAAAGATCAGTTTAATTCTATTGTTTTCTTGGAAATGCTGTGCATCGAAAAATTGTTTTTAAGAGAATCCTGTAATTTTGCAGTAGAATCCTGATAATTCTAAGAATTCCATTTAAGTTTTATATTGCCCTACTCCTATTTTTCACTGTAAATTAAGTTTGCAAGTTTTAGATAATACTTCAGAGTCCACATTATTTATGATTCTTAGAACAATAGGCAAATTTAGTCAACCTTCAGTTATTTGTGTTTTGCCTTGTGTTTGAGTGACAGGGCAGATCTTTAACATGCATCTTTTCCCTTCTTCCTTCTGCCTCTAACTCCTCATTCCAACAGAGGAAGGTATTTTTAATAACAGAAAAACTAATTGGTAAAATACCTCTCACTAGGTTCATTTCATGCAAAATACAATATAACGTCAAACAGAAAAGCTTTTTGGATTTTCTGCTATTTTAAATCATCTGTGGTATGATTCTGCATTATTACCTTGGACAATTAAGTATTAACAGGGTAACGTTTTTATCAAATAGTTGGTATTTCATAAGAATTTTATATTTAAATTGAAATAGTACATTGTTACCAAGTTGCTTCAAATAAACCAAGATTATTTTATTCTTACAATTAAAAAATTACCACTTAATAGCTTCATTAGTTCATCGTATTATGAATGTCATAAAAACAAGCCATATATGGCATTATGTATGCATTGCTGACAGTAAAGTTCATATTTATTTAAAAGTGGTCTCAAGTCTGTTTCTCAAGTTAGAGAGTTTCTTGAGATAATGAAGAATTTGGACACAGGATACAAGATACATTTGTAAGCATACTTCTGAGTACTTTGAGTAACATTGGGAAGGACCACTCATTGATTGAGCCATCAATCAAATGATACATACTGCATCCTCTGGAAAACATCTCAGAGCACTTTGCAGATGTTAAACATTAAAGTTAAAACTGAATGTAAGAGAGCCTTACGAAATAGGCCAGCTTGAAAGCCTTATCTAAAAATTCAGAACTGCTTCGAGACAGGGATTAGTGTTTTAAAGAAATAAGCATCTTGAGTTGAAAGGAAAGTCAGAAAACCTCTCTGAACGTAAATATCACATTCCCAATTCAAAAGTTAAGGATGGGCAGCAAAATCATGTCCCAGAAAATGTGAGCCCTGTCAAATTAGTAACCAGGATCTAGGCATCCTCCCTGCTGGAAGTGGCTTACGTTCTGTTGGAACAAGCAGGCTGTGCACAGAGAACTGGACCTGAGGAGGTTTTTCCTAAAATGAAAACCTAGGAGGGAGGTGGCAAGTGGATGCACAAATAATGAATGACAGCCCCAGCTGAGACTTGATAAAAGCATGCACAGGGGGTCTCTCCATCGCTGCAAGACATATCGGCTTGAGCTTTCACCTGCAGAACCTCCATGGATGATAATGAGGCTGCTCCACGGTATTATAGTTAATGTGAGACTTAAAAAAAAAAAATGCTGTAGGGCCAAAGATGACTGCCAGCTTTGCCAACTTTGAAAGTAACAAAAGGAACTCCCATCCGAGGAGACAAGCAAAGAGGATGAAAGGAATAGTCACTGGAAAGGGCCAATCAATTCAGCTTTGTGTCCCTTGGCTCAGCTCCAGAAAGTAAGCTAAGGTGAGAAGTGAAAAGCCAGTAAATACTTTACGACCTGGATTAATGAATATAGGTCCTCGAGTTCCTATCTACATATAAAGCTATGATTATAGCATAGGCCATAGCCCCCCCCCCCCCGCCCCCGAATTCTTAAATAATGTGTACAGAGAGCAGTGAAAGTTTCTGCAGTGACGTTCTCGAAAGGGAATTAAAAGTACTGTCGCAGAGCTAAAACAAGCTCCCCCTTTTGTATGGTATGTATAAAATATCATAAATGCCACTGCTAGAGATGCAGGCATATGTTTTTCCCTTCATATCTGGAGAAAAGCACCTTATGTAAGGAAGCACATAGCACAGCAGGTTAAATGGAAGAGATTCAGAATGCTTTTTAAGATTCTTTTTTTTTAATTCGTTAAGAGAGAGAACACTAGCAGGGGAGGGGCAGAGGGAGAGGGAGAAGGAGGCTCCCCTCTGAGCAGGGAGCCTGATGGGGTCTCCATCCCAGGACCCCAGGATCATGACCAGAGCCGAAGGCAGACACTCAACCTTCTGAGCCACGCAGGCGCCCCAGAGGGAATTTAGAATTAATAGCATAACTACAGTGAAACTAAAAAATATTAGCAAAATGATATAATAATTGTGAAAAAAAAGGAGCTAAATAACTCTGTCTTGGATAAAAAGTTTTGTCAGCTTTAGCAGATAACTGTAAAAACTGCTAAAGAGACCATGGAACTAGTCTCGAGCTGCCCCTCCTCTTTGTTTCTGTTCATTTGTTGAACAGATTGATATTGAGTCCTTACCATATGAAACCATTATGTTTTTGCAGAATTGAAAATGACTCCACTATTCTAAAGAAGCTTTCAAATTTGTAAATCCATGTGTAGCAAGAACTTCACAGTAGTGTTGTCTTTTAAACCTAAACTCAGAAGTGCCACCTGGGTACTTGATCAGAAGGAGTGGCTCTTCTTTTAGTAAGCAGCCCCTTTGGAAGGGAAGAGAGAATTAATAGGCACCTCTGACTTCCCTCTGACAATGTAGGAGCTTCTCTAAATCAGGATTTTACAACTTCAAGGAGTTACCTTGTATCACGCTGGTGTCAAATAACACAGTTTCCAATATAAGTACCTAATGGTCTGTGCATTTGAGTTGTGTCCTCTCATTATGGGTGGTAAAATTATATGCTTCTACCTATGAAACTTATTATAAGGGCCTGGAATTAAATTTTAATTTTGAAAGCATGTGAAATGGGAGAAAACTCCAGAACTTGTTTTAAATTAGCCAGTTTCTCAAAGAGAAGATTGACCTTAGGTGGTTATGACCTAAGCTTTTCCCCTTGGGTTTCAATAGCTTAGCTAATCAAAATCTTTGTTTTTCTTAGTCATTAAATTCAAATTCTAAATGAATTTCTATATCCAGATTACAAGGCATTAATTTTGTTCTAATTTTCATGTATGCCAGGCAATCCATGTCCAAATGCTGTTTATAAATCATCTCCATTGCCTGTTTCCTTGGTAATTGGAATGACTGACTCTCACTCATTATTTTTCAGAGAGACTTGAATTGTTGACACTGCTGTGTCAGTGTGAGATAAGGAAAGCTTAGCGATTTCTTTTGTTTAGAGTCTTCTTATTTACTTGTAGTACCTGAAGGTCAATGACTGCTAAAGCAGGGGTGGATTAGACTAAAATACAGAAAGCAGAAAAGGCATAAATTGGAAAAGACCCATGGTGGCACAATTTAATTCTACCCAGTTAGAGACATGAAGGAAGATTTACCTTCATAAGACTGTAAAAATGGAACTAAAATATCTTCCATGCTTAGTGAAGTGATAAAAGAGTATTTACAGCTTACCAAGCTGCATGACCTTAGGCCTTAGAAAAATCATTTTTTCTCCCATAAAATTTGGAGATGGGTAGGTATGAAATGATCACCAAGTCCTTTTCAGTATGATAATTTTCTGGTTTCTAGCCAACTTCACATAAACCTTAATTCATACTAATCTATAATATAATGCATAAAATTCATACTATTTATAACAAAATTACACTTATGCTCAAAGTTATTGGCTTATAAGTTACTTTCAGATTTGTTTTTGTATTTTTGCTAAAGAACACATTTTACTTAGTTTAAATAAGACTAAAAGAACAACACTTTGATATCATTTGCATTTGCATCAGCAACACCATATATATGTGTACAGTTCTTGCAGACCTTAAAAAATTTTGCTTTTTATTTTTTAATTTTATTTTTTAAAGCATTAAATAAGTCTCTAGAATTTATTAGTCTGTAGAATTTAATTCTAGGCCTTGCCTTTGCAAACCATGTTAAAAGTCACAATAATACAAGTGCCATATTCTTTTTATCGAAGCCATTTCGAGGATAGAAACTTCTATATGATATTTTAATTCTTTTTCTTTTCTTTTTAAGTTGGTCAGATTCTAAATTCCTTTGCTTCATCAAAGACCCCCATAATCTGGGCTCAAAAAAGAAAGAAAGAAGAAATAGAGATAGGGAGAGATAGCTATAAAGTATGTAAACCCATAGCATCTTAGATCTAGGAAAATAAAATTCTTGGTGCATCGTGGAAACTTAGCAAATGCTCCTTCCCTTTTGCCTCCATTGTTGTGTATTTACATTTGCCAGACATTACTTGCTAATAGTACAATGTAAGAGCACAAGCCTTGGAGACAGACGTCAGCTGTTCAACCTTGCACAAGTTGATTAGCATATCAATGAGGACTAAGCCTCCTATTTTTATTGTGTGGAGATTGTGCAAAGCCATGTAATAGTCCTCGCGCATGGGATTGTGGTGATAATTATGATTATTCACATGTCCCAGGCACTCTATATACATTCTTTACTATCATCTGTGAAATGATATATTACCCCTGTTTTACAGATATGGGAGTTGAAGAATCTCCATTTGCTTCATCCAGTGCTTCAGCCAAACCATGCTGGCTTTTTGTTTATGAATATGGCCTTTACTCAGTCACCTCTTTCTAGTTTGACTGCTCTACTTAAGACTATCCTTCCCTCCTTCCTGGCGTCTGAAATTTTGCCTATTCTTCAATTTAAGACAAGCTACCTCCATTATGAACTGTTCCCTCATCCTCTCCACGGGGCTCACAAAAGGAAGTTCTCTCAGTCGCCTTTGAACACCCATAACCCCTGACTTCCCTTCAAGAGTGAGCAGTCCTAGAAGGCAATAGCTTTATCTTCATAATCTTTGTGACTCCTGGAACTCCCCACACAATGCATTCTGCAACTCATCCAAGTTTAGTTATAAATAATGTAAATCATGAATAATAGAAATCATTGATAATTCTTTTTTGCTTCTTTTGGGTGATTTTTGGCTCAGTTGATTTGTTTGGGAAACTTTGAACATAACCACTGAATAGAGGTACTGAGTTGTTGACAGTGTGGTTTTTTAGAAGAAATGAGTTACTTTTATATGATTTGTTTTAAACAGTAAAAAAAGTACCAAATAGGTTAAAAGTGATAATGCCTTTCGTTTCAGGTATTTCTAAGAAATATCATACCTATAGTACTCATCCAATAATGATATGAATTTTTCCATTATGAATTAATTATTATTTTCTACTTAAAATAGAAGGATTCAGATTTGTGCAGAATCTATTAAACCAACATCTGAAAAGAAATTGCCTGAAATTTTAACATGAAAGACTGGTAGATGGTTATTCTATTAGGCTTGGATACATTTAAGGCAAATTAGATACAAGGGAGAAGGGAAAGTACTACATTATTGACCTGTATACGTAGCAGATGCTATGTAGAGCTACAGAGGGGCACTAATACTTCACTGTAAGCCAGAAAGAATGTCAGGTAACATTTATGGTTTATCAGTTTTGGTTCACCATGAAAAAGAACATTTAGAATCAAGGTTGTTTTTTTGCTAGGTTGAAAGAAAATGCAGGAAACGAGAAATTGCTATATATTCAGCAAACAGCTGTTCTCTTTATTTTTGTTTAGAAAAGCAAGTATTAAAAAAAAAGCAAGTATTTCATAAATAAGAACAATAATTACTGTTCTGCAATTAAAGTTTAGTATGGTTTCTTTTCATTGGCTGCATCTGACTGAAGACTAACAGGATGCTCTCTATCCGTGAATAACAGTAGGAGGTAACTCACATTATCAGTGGCCAGCCCGAGTCACAAGGATGATTGTTAGTTAGGTGCCAGGTACGTCCAGAGATTATCATTTATGTACCCATCCATATACTTATGGAGAATTTCATATTATATCAACATCCTCCCCTTGTATATAATTATGTGTTCAAGGAGTTCATGTGTTTGAGAATAAAAGTATCCTTATCAAAAGTAATCTTTAATTCTTTCATCCTAAAGGAACTTGTGGAGTACTACAAGCATCATTCTCTGAAAGAAGGTTTCAGAACCTTGGATACGACCCTACAGTTTCCGTACAAGGAGCCCGAACATTCAGCTGGGCAGAGGGGTAATAGAGCAGGCAACAGCTGTGAGTACCACAGTTCAGAATGCAATTTGCTACCACTTAAGGGTTGGAGGCACAGTAACATGAAACGTCTTCATTCCAAATTTTGAAATAGAGCCCATTAATATGCTGCTCTGTGTAGCCAGGGCTTTTTGTGGAGCTAAGCAAAATCAGATGGACAAACAGAAACGTTTATGACTGTGTCTAGACATAGTTCTTTGTGCCTCATCAAAAGTTGTGTTTGTGTTTAGAAATCCATCAGAAGTGTAAAGGGTATGTGAATATGTAAGTTTTGTACTTTTCATGGATTTTTTTATAGTAGCCAAACTCTTTTTTAACTCATACCTGTTTGTACTCATAATGCTGTTTGAGTTAATGGTATCTTAGCAAGGCTGGTGTGCAGCCAGCCCATCTCACCTGGTATCCCAAATCTGCCTATGATCCTATGTTAATGATTAGTTTCAGAATTTTGAAATGGCTAAAGCCTGTTTCCTCTGATGGCCAGTGTTTACGAGTATATCTCAGTCACCTTCCTGCAGAATGAGCACCATGCCACAGCTAATCACAAAAGATTAGCACACCATCCAGAAGCATGTGATAGTTAGAGTGTGAGTTCAAGTCAAAACTTTTTCTCATCACTGTTTAAAATCATGTAATCTTCCTGGAGGTAGAGATGGCAAGTAAAGAGAATATTGTGATGAAAAACACCATGAATAAAGTGTGATTTTCTTCCCTTATGTTAATATCAATTTTTTTAAGTAAAATTCTTTCGGAGGAGAAATGAATACAATTTTATTACTCTTAGAATCTTTAGTCTAAGCAAAACAGGAATATCTAGGGGTATTTGAAAAAGGAATTTGTTTTGTGTAAAATAACTTTTAACTTTTTTTTTTCCCCCTGAAAGCAGAAACTGAAAGGGAAACAGGTAACATTCAGGGCTCTAACAACATCAGTAAAATTTCATACTCTTGTGTATAAGTAAATATACAAGTAATTTGTCACATCAACTGACAGATTTTTTTATTTGAATAACTTAATAGCTGTTTTCTTCACAAGGATCAGTAATAAATGACTAAGCTTGTGTAATGAAAGTAGTCAGAGCACACTTTATTTTGAAACTTTAACACCTATTAAAAGTTATCTTTCTAGGGGCATTTGGCTGGCTCAGTTGGTTGAGCATCCAATTCTTGATCTCAGCTCAGGTCTTTTTTTTTTTTTTTTTTTTGCTCAGGTCTTGATCTCAGGGTTGGGAGTTCAGACCCTGCATTCTGCTCCATGCTGGGCATGGAGCCTACTTTTAAAAAGGAAAAAAAAGTTATCTTTCTGTTTTTCAGCCCAGTTGTACCCAATTATCTTAGATTCTCATTGAGAACATAATTTTCCCTCATTTAAAAACAGAAGTTTTTCCTTGAAAAACAATTTTCCTACAAATATCTTTTTTTTCTTTCCTATGAATTTCTTAAGAGTCTGCCAAAGTTATGACCTTTTTTCCCCAAGTGAAAAGTATAATTTTCTACTGTCCTTTACTTTGCCTTCCTAGCAGCAGGAGATGATAAAAGATGCCAAGGAGGTCAGTTACACTAAAAATCCTGTTTGAGTTCACTTAGTTCTAGAAAGCCAAGGTGGGAGAGGTTGGCAATCAGCAAGAGCAGATGTCCCATATTAGTGGAAGGTCATTAGCCATCATATCGCACTGCATGGTTACTCCCAGCACTTTCTCTATGCTTGGCACATGGAGGTGTTCAGAGGATGTTGTCCACCGATGAGCAGAGTTGCCTAATCTAAAATTTGTCTCTAATGTTCAACACATTTTGAACTCACTTAATATTTAATGCTCAAACTTACTTAGCTATGAGGAATGGAATTACAGGCCTTTTGCCTTTTTTTAAGCAAAAAGAGTGTAGGCGATGGAATGATTTTGAATTGAACATCAGTATGAGCTGCAGGGCATTTTTCAACAGAATCATGTGGTCAAATATCCCCACTCAGTCTTTTTAAGAGACTCTGGTGAGCATGCCACAGAACCCTTTTACAATCAAGAAGTAAAAGCAAATCAGTCATTTAAAATTAATCTGTGTTGGAGTTTGATTTTATTTATCAATTATTCATTCCTTCAACAGATATACATTAAATACCAATGCAGACAGGGCACTGTAGGGACTGGGATATAGCAGTTGAGAAGACAAGTCTCTGCCCTTAGAGAGCTTATATTTTAATGGGGCCACTCAGCAGGTGTGGGATAGGAGTTTGCTATTTGTATGTAGGGGGATCATGGAAGATCTCATAAAGTGTCAAGAAAGAAATGAGGGAGTGAGTTAGTATGTCAGTCAGCAATAATTGTGTGATTATCTGGACTCCCAAGATTATTCAGTCATTGCCATGCAGCATGATTATAATTTTAGGTCAAATTTTTAATGCTATCCCAGTATTTCATGTACTTTGTACTGACTTTTATATAAAATAAGAACACTAAGATGGTTTTTAAGGTTAAATGAGGAGCTTTAAGCATTCAGCACAGCACTGGTACATTGTAGATAATAAATATCAGCTACAACTGATGCTACTGCTACTGCTGTGGCTACTACTACCACCACCACTACTAGTAACTCCTAACACAGCAAACATTTTCCTACATTTCTGAGTTGAATTATTAATTTTAATTCCTAGAAATTAATATCTTTGCTTTAATGATTCTTCGAATATACCTTATCTTATACCAATCCTGATTAAGAGTTAACCAACCCATAATTAAAACGTTGCTTCTATTTTTCTGCACATTGTACTTCTCAGAAGTGGTAAGGAGGATTGTGCAGGATGCCTTTATAGTCCTTACCTCTGTTCATGGTTTCGGGTATGCTGCTAAATATTATCTAAAAATAATTTTTACCAAGAAATATTACTTAGGACACTTGATTGGACAGGGCACTGACATCTCCATTACTTCTAAAACGTTTTAGAGGAAACAGAGCAAGCAAGCTAGTGCCCTAATGCCCAAGTCCACTCTGGATTCTGGGTAGAGGTTGAGGTTGGAGTTCCAACTGCTGAAACCTACTAGGGTTTTTTCTTAGATAATGTAGTCACCTTGGAAAAGAAAATTCCAGTGCATTGTAGAAGGGGCTGCTTGCTTCTCTGTTAGTCTAGGTTAGAATATTCTTGGGTAAATTACCACTATTTTTCAAGTTTGTAAAACATGATGAGATGATGGCAGACCTGCCTCATGCAAGTGCAAAATAACACATAAAAAGATAATGGTTAGAATTAAACAGGAGTCTAGCGTATTGGGCAAGGAGCATATACCAGTTCTAGGTTAGGATCCCATTGTAGGCAATGCTCTTTCCCAGAGCTACGAGACTTTATTTTTGCCTCTGAAGTGACTTATGAGTGTTGCTAAGAGAGAAGAAAAATACAGAAAGAAAGAAAACAGGTGCCTTGGTGGCTCAGACGGTTAAGCGTCTGCAATTGGCTCAGGTCATGATCTCAGGGTCCTGGGGTCCAGTCTTATATCAGGCTCTGCTCAGTGGGGAGCCTGCTTCTCCCTCCCCCCTCTGCCTACCCGCTCCCCCTGCTTGTGCTCACTCGCTCGCTCTCTGCCAAATAAATTTAAAAATAGTAAAAAAAAAAAAAAAAAGAAGAAGAAGAAGAAGAAAAAAAACACAGCTCAGGCCTAGCAGTGAGCTGATGGGCTTCCGTGGGAAACTGCAGTGACTCCATGGTGGAAGATGTTCTGCTCTGACCTGTGGATCTGTGTAAGAATCCCATTACTTTCTCAAAACTGGCCCAGCAATCTGCCTTAGACTGCATCAGGTGTGCCTGTAGGCCTTATATATTTGAAGGGCGCTGAACTGACTTTGCCTTTCTTGCTCTACAATGAGCACTTAATTATTTTCAAGTCTGCTACTGAGTAGCTGTCTGACCTTAGGCAAGTCACTTAGCCTGTCTGGGATTCAGCTTTCTTATCTGATGAATGACGAATGAGATTAGATATTTTTTTATGTTCTTTAAAAAATAGCATCGTAGTTTTCTTTGTTTGCATGAGGGAAAGGGTAAAGCAGAATGTTAATAGGCCTCACACTAGGGAAAGCTGCGTGCTTAGCTATTTCATGACCCGAAGTGGACTCTAAACATTTTCACAAGTTCTTACTTATAGAGAATTAGGTAGACCATAGGGTAGAGTTGGCTGATTGAAAAAAAAAAAAAAAGGCGTTGGTTATTATTATAGTCACATAATCTCAAAGTATCTTCTCACAAGGATCATTAATAAGGAAGAATAGACACCTTATTCAAGTTATTGAAGTTAACATCACTAATAATAGAACAAGTAGATCATATGTACCTCATGTGATGCTATAAAGAGGACACAGCCTCACTTTGGTGGTATTCATGCCCCCATGAGGCATAATCTGAACCTAATCATGAGGAAACATCAGACAAACCCAATTTGAAGAACATTCCACCAAATAATTGGCCTGTATGCTTCAAAAATGTCAATGTCCTGAAAGACCAAGACTGAGGAATTGTTTCAGATTAAAAAGGAGACTGAAGAGACATGACAAGTACATGCAACATGTCCTGGATTGAATCTTGGGCCTGAAAAATAATTTTTATTTATTTATTTTTTTGATCAGGACATGCATGAGACCAATTTTGAAGTTTCTAGATTAAATAATAGTATTAATTTTTGCTGATAAATGTATTGTGACTGTATGCAAGAAGAAAATGTCTTTAGTTTTAGAAGATACACACTGAAGTATTTAAAGGATACGTGTCTGCAATATATCCTAAAACGGTTCAGGAAAAATACAGAGATTGGTAAAACAAACATGGTCAATTGTTAGCCTTTGAGGAGTTTGAAGTGAAAAGTTTATGGGAACTCTTTGTATTATTCTTGCTACAATGTCAGAAGTAAAATTTGGAGATAATCCCATTAGCTATATAAATCTAACGGGATGGAAACAAAATGGCAGCATCCTATTTGCTCCCCTGCCACAGGTGTGAGGGGACCTCAGTGCACTGGTTTGGGGGTATGTTGAGTACTGAGTAGGGTCATATTCGAAACCATCTGTTCCTTACTGATGACCTCACGGTATTTGTTTTTTCATGTATTCATTCTTTTATTCAACAAACATACAACAGTTGCCTTGTGCCAGGCCCTGTGCCAAATGCTAGAGTTAAGATAGTAAATAAGACAGACAGTTTGGTGGGCAGGGACAAACATAAAATGACTGCATAAATAATCCCAAGTTTTGACAAGTCCCGTGAAGCAGAAGCACAGTTTGAAAAGGGTATGACGAGAGCCTACGTAACTTGCAGTGTCAGGGAAGGACATTCGGAAGAAGTGACACCTAGGTAAAATGTAAAGGAGTGGTGTGGATTGGCAGGGTGTGAGGTAGTGGAGAGTAGAGAAACTCCACAGTGGAGAGGTAGCTTGTGTGAAGGCCCTCAATCAGGAAATAACCTGGTATGTTTAAGGAATTGGAAGATCCACGTGCTTGGAGCATAGGGACCACATTCTAGTATCCACAGTGGGAATGTATTAAGCAGAAAATTTTTTTTTTTTTATTAAGCAGAAAATTATGGGAACTAGATTACACGGTTTTTAAAGATCACTGTCTACTCCGTGATTGTGGCCTGGAGGGAGGCATGGACGGAACAGAAATAAGTTAGGAAGTTATTATTGCAGATGTCCAAGGGAGGAATGATGCTGGTTTGACCAAGAGTTCAGAGTGGAGCCAGGATCATGGCAGATCTGAGTATCTTCTGGAAGTCGAATTGATTGGATAGAGGGAATCAAGGTAGCAGGAGTACAAGCATGATACACAAGCACTTGCCTTGGATGACTGGCAAATGGTGAAGCTATTGACTGACCAGGAAACAGAAGCGATATTAACAGGTATAGAGGAAAAGTTAATACATTCAGTTTTGCACAAAGTTTTAGTACCTGTGCAGACTCAATAATTCAGTAGGCAGTTGGCACCAAAGAGAGTGGTCTGGGATGAAGACAGAGTTTTATGGATCATTAACACCTTCATTTCATAGTTTACATAGAGCATATAATATTATTTTTATAGAAGTTTAGTGATTTCTTCTGGTGTAATGTTCCCTCAAGCCTTAGGAACCAGATTCCTTTGCTCATTTCCTTTGCACAATGTCTTTCATGAAACATGTGTTAAGAAAAGGCTAAATAAGTGAAGTCCAAAAATAAGCGCCATGGAAGACATAGCAGGTATGAAAGTGCCATGTGTAGTTGATATTTGAAAAAGCATGGGAAAATGGGACAGTTTGAAAATAAAATATAGATCAGTATGCTCCTTTTGGTGTCATGACAAATACTATAGCGGTTCTGCAAAAAAATCAACGAAGGCTTCGTTTAGTCCCTGGGACCATACAAATGACCTTGCAGGACAAAGAGCCAGAGCCAGAGTGGCTTCTCCCCCATGTGGCCTCTTTCCTTCCACCCAACAATGGGTCCCCATTGTTCTACTAACCATCTGACCAGAGACATGAGCTTCATGTTAGCCAGTGTGTTAGAAACTTGGAGAATTTGTATCATTTGTGTTTATTTATCTCCACATAGCATAATACAGCTTTCATATTTCTGATAATTCCTGAAACAGCCTGACAATGCTTTAACCACTGTTTACTAGTTTAATCACACTGTAATAGTGGATAAATTTATTATCTCAAACATCCACTTTATTTAGTTTTTATCTTCTTGCCCTTATAAGTCAACAAACCATTTTCACTGACCCTTATTTTCTTATTCCCTTAGCTTATGCTTCATCTTTTGTCATTTTTTCCTTGATCACTTGGCATTTGGGTTTGACTTCATTTTATTCTGATAATGTAAATGTTTGTTTTAATCCCATTGTAGTAGTTTCTTTGGGCTGTCATAAAAATTACTATAAGCTGGGTGGCTTAGAACAACAGAAATTTACTCTCTCACAGTTCTGGAGGCTAGAAGTTGTAAATCAGAGTATTGGCAGCGTTGGTTTCTACTAGAGGCTCTGAGGGAGGATGCATTCCATGCCCTTTTTGTAGTTTCTGGGTGGCCATTGGCAATTTCTGGCATCCTGAAGTTTATAAAGACATGACTTCAATCTCTGCCTTAAATACACAGTACCTTCTCCTTTGTGTGTCCTATCCCTTTCCTTAATCTTGTAAAGACACTTGTCATTGCATTCAGAGCCCACTTTAGTGCAGTTAGAGCCCTCCCTGCCCCCGAATGTGGAATGACATCATCTCCCATCTTGAGATCCTTAACAGCTGCAAAGACCTGTTTTTCCAGCAAGATCATATTCATAGATTCTAGGTGGACTCCTCTTTTGGAACAGGGTCTACCATTCAACCTATTACAAGCTCATGGTATCTATTTAAAATTTTTAAATTTAAAAATTTAAATTTTTCCCGTGCCCTCAGGTGCCCTCGTTTTTCTTTTCTTTCTTTTTTTTTTTTTTTTTTGTAGAACCATCCAAAGGTAGAACTGATGTGGGCCCTGCCAGAGGGCCCTTGGCCTCAGCGGGGAGTTGGGGGGGTAAAGGGAAATGACTCTGATCAAAGGCGTTGGCCCTGCAGTGATTGACAGATCCAGGTGCCCCCCCCCCCCGCCCCCTTTAAGCTCGACAGATGGACACAAGTACCGAATTATTTAGGGAGCAAGTTCACTTTGGATGAACTTCTATTTCTGAGGCAGAGGCCGAGTCACGAATCTGGGGGCTGCCCTCTCCCCCTTCTAGGAGTGGGATGTGACTGTTCTGAGCCTTGAAAGATGGATTTCTGACTCCTGGAAGGGAGAGGGGGTGCCTAACAGGAGAGAAAGAAGGGAGGCTAAATTTTTCCATTCTTTTTGTTTATAACTGGTTGTTTATAAATTGTTTGTAAGTTAGAGTGGTAAGAGGACTTGCATTAATAGGATAGATAGGTAGTCAGTGGATGGAAGTTAGAAGGAAACCATTATCTTAACGCAATGAAGTGTTTTAAATGGATCCTAACCTTCCTGCAGTAAAATGCACTTGTTCCTAAGAGAAAGCACTTCTAAGCCAATGAGGGTTTCCAAGACTTATGTCTGAAACTTCATATATAATAATCTGATACATAATAAGAACCTAATAATTCTGATATTTAAAAATTTGGTGATTAATGGAACACTGTGTTTTTCAAACCCCTTTTACATACATTCATTAGATTAATGTCTCCAGTGGTTCTGTGAGCCAATGGCTCCACAAGAAGTGCCATTCAACGTTCCCTTGGGCAAACAGATGTGCCACACATGCTGCTTGTATGACACAGGAAAGTGCCAGTTTTCCTAGACTGCCCCAAGTTTACTTCTGGGTGCAACACTTGCTCATGATGTTTAATGCTCGTTTGATGAGCCTTAAAATAGTTGGGGTATGTGAAGTACTTAGAACAATGTCTAGCATGTGGGAAGTGCTGTCTGTTTTACTGTTCCTGCTGCTCCTGCCACCACTTCCAGTACTGTTACCCAGCATGAAATGTTACATTAGCCTCTCTGACACATTCTAATGTATTTATAAAGCCCTTCTCTGTGAGACTTTGGTTTCACACTTCCATTTCCTGTGCTTCAGCTATACTCTCCCTGTATCCACACTCTTCTGTGGCCTAAGGTAGTTAAAACAAATTGCTGGCATTTTTATATTCTTTTTCCTCAGCATGTCTATGAGGTCCACAGAATTTACTGTTCTTGGGCAACTGATCAACTGCAGTTGCACATCTTCATTATCAGGTCATGCTGGGCTTCCTTTTTTTATTTACTTACTTTAAGAGTTCTACTAGCTCCTATAAGACATTTTTATCCTGAACCTCATAGCTTTAAAAATTAGTAACCAGTACTCAGAGTCCCTTCAGAAATAGAGCTTGCAGATGGAATTTCTACAGATTCAGATAACCTCATTCAAAGCCATCTTTTTTAATGTTCAAAGGCTCAAAAAGCAGCCCTTATGTTTTAATATTTTT